>NC_057880.1:18959500-19300823 GCF_019740435.1 Gambusia affinis
ATGCTGGGTCGCTGTGGCACCAGGCGGAGACCAGCTGCAGCGAAAGGAGAAGGTCAGCCCCTCCTCTCTGCTCATTGTCAGAGGCACTGAAAAGCTTTGTAAGCTAACCAAACAGGGCCAACAGTGTTTGGACAAGCTGCTGTGCTCTACGTCTCACAGAGCAGCGTGCCAGTCGTTACCCACCACTGCCCCTTGGTACTGTGGGTACACAGCTGGAAGCTCATCAGTACTGACAGGTTGTTTCTGCCTTGCACTAGACTGAGCAATTATGTAACCCAACTATGCAGGCATGCCTTCCCTCTCGATTCAGCAGCACGAAACGCATAATCATCAGTGTTGTGGCTAATGTAGTTCCTGGCTCCACGACCGCTTCCTGCACTTCAGAGACGACGACCAATTTCTGCAATGGAAGCTCTAAAAGCAACAGCAGCTCTGAGCTTTTGGTAAAGGATCAATGACCAGTTTCCTTTTACTTTTTCATATATATTACCAAACTAAGTAAAAATATATAGTGGCACATTTAAAAATGGAAATACAGCCATACTGACACCACTAAATCAAGCTTCCTACATGTTTTTCTATTTCTGATTCCAAACTTTTTCAGACTCAAATTTCCAGAGTTCCCATTCCTTCCAGAAAATTAAAAAAATAAAGCAAAGGTTTTCTGTGATTTTATGGCAGATAATTATTTGAATGTAGAAACTGTAACTGCTGAAAGAAGAAAGGTGGATAATCTAACAGACATAGATAGGTAGAAGAATTAGACAGATGAATGCGATGGACAAAAGGACAAATGGACTGACAAAACAGAAAGAACGAATGACGATGGATAAATTTCTTTAGACAATGTGAAAAGAAATAAACATTTCCATAATTTCTATTTTCTTTCCATGATTATCCAGATTTGGAGAAATCTTTAATCAAATGATACATTTTTCACAGACTGTGAACTCTAAAATGTTTAAAATACAACCAAACATAAATATACAACATGTCTTCTAAAGCAGAATGAAGTAAATTTGTCCTGATTACAGTTGCTTACCAAGCTCAGACTTCTTCTTGGAAGCTTTCTTTTTGGGTTCTTGTGCTTTAGCTGGAGGAGGAGCCTGCTGAGAGCCCACTGGAGGCACAGCCATTACTGGGACATCTTTGGTGACCACCTCCAGCACTGGGGCGGCCTTGGATGGAGCTGCTGCCGACTTGACTGGGGCTGTAGCGGACTTGCTTGGTGCCGGGGCAGACTTGTTTGATGTGGGGGTCGAAGCTTTAGCCTGGGCATTGGTGGATTTAGCCAATGCAGGGACAGGAGCAGAGGCTGGTTTGGTTGACGGAGTAGCCGAAGTGGATGCAGGAGAGGATTTTGAAGATCCAGAAGCAGACTTGGTTGAAGGTGGTGCAGAGGACGAGGCGGCTGCTTTGCTCTGCACAGCTGGGGGAGGCTGGGTTGTAGGAGACACTGCTGAGGACTTTACTGGCACTGCAGCAGGCACCATCGGGGCTTGCTGAGTTGAGGCTGGCTCAACCTTTGCCACCTTCTTCTTCTTTTTGTCCTTAGGCGAGGGCACAGGCAACGGCTCAGCAGCAGTTCGGGGTTGTGTCTCCGCAGCCATTGGGGCAGAAGATGGTTTAACTTCGAGGACTGGAGCAGGCTCAGGGGCAGGAACAGCAGATACAGCTGGAGAAGCAGCAGCAGGCTCAATGGCTGCTTCAACTTCAGAGTCAGCAGCTTCTTCAACTTTCTCCTGTTCCGGGATTTTTCCATTTGGCTTTTCCTCCTTTTTCTTCCCACGGCTCTTCTTCTCTGCTACTTTATCCTTTTTCTTTTTCTCCGAGCGAACTGTCTGTATTTTACCCAACTCCTTGCGTTGTTTAGCGAGGGCCTCCTCATAAGAGGTTTCCTTCATGGAGAAGGTGGAAACAAGGGCAATCCCTACGGCAGAGATTACCATGAAACCACCAAATACCATAATCCCAAGAGTCTGGGGGTCGTAGATATCCATATTTTGCTTTCAGTAAACCTAAAAGGAGAAATAGAAACCTATGAACATAAGTAATAATCAAACATACTGTTTACAGCAATGACATAAGCCAGTAATTAGGGTAGTATGGTATTGTATGTCAAGCTAAAAATAAGAAAACAGCAGTAAACATAAAAAGAAATGCTCTAACAAGGTCTTTACATTTAACAACCTCAAGGTGTCGCTAATATCCCTAATACGTTTGAGGCTGCAGTGTGACCAGACTGTGCAGCTCAGATCAGACCTAAAAAATACACACTTCTACTAGGGTAAAGCATCTGCTTAAATAACTGAAGGATCCTCCTACTCTTAATGTTGTTTAACAAAAAGAACAGCATCAATAAGCATTGCAAGAGAAAACAGAAAAACAAACTAAGCAGGAGTCTGTATTACCCAACAGCTTTTTAGCCAATAAAAACATTTTCTTGGGTGGTGGTGGAGAGATATATTTTGCTTTGCTGTTTATTTGTAATATTTTTTAAACATTATTTACACTTTTTATATACATGTACATGCATGTTTATAATAATCTTTGCACTTTCTCTAAAAAAAAAAATTTAAATAAAAAAATTTTTTTCCTCCAAAATATATAACAAAGATTAATTAGAAGTGCATTTTTGTTGGCATGAATGTAAATGTTATCACACTTATTTTTTAAACTAATGTCAAAAATGTAGATTGTTTTATGAAATTTTGTTAAATGTTTAATAAAACCAACAAAACTATCTAATAAGATCGAGCATGATTCAATAATTAAAGTAATGTAAAAAGTATTTTTAGTAGCAAACACTCTATAATTTGATGCATTAATAATTATTAATGAGTATCCACACAAAGCAAGATGTTTTCCTCAAAAGCTGGTGGATTGCATTTATTTCCTGTCCTGTTAACAAAAAAAAAAAAGGCCTGGAAGGCTTTCAATCTACAACCCCAGTCACAAACCAGAATGCTGAGCCTGCAAGGCAGGAAAATCTGCCTTAGATACACTAAAGCACCTTCCTTACTTTATCCCAGCACCAGTCTTGGCTTTATTTGTGTCTATCTATATATTGAAATCCAGGAAATAATATATATATATATATATAGGTAGTTTTTTAGCAATTTTAGTACAGTCAGAGTCCAGAGTCCCTGTTCATTGTTGCAGGGAAAGAGAAGCTGAAAGGAGAATGTGCTGCTTCCTGATCTGCGGTGTCACACGTCAGTGCATCTCCACTCAGACTGAGCAGAAGAGGAGGACTTCAAGAAAACCCAACCAAGGATGATTTCAGCCTCAACAGGATACTCAACCTACTGATGTGTTACAGGCTACGTGTACTTTCCAACTCCAACCTCCCAGCCTTGTATTCGTGTGCACCGGATTCCCTATGTGGGAATACAAATAAGCATTTATCCGCTATTATTTCTCTTTCAGGCGTACTGTTAGCAATATCTGAGCATAACTCGTCAGTTTTTGTTACACAATAAAAGAAGTTTTCCACGAAGTTTTTGACTAGTTCATTAAACACATTTAAAGGGGTCTGAAGAAAAGGGGGGTAGAGGCAGTTAAGAAATATTATATGCACAAAATCCAACATAACAATGACATGGTGCAAATTATCACAAGACATAAAGCTTTAAAACGTTACTTAACAGCTAGCTGTAGCGCTATCAGTGTTAATCAATGGATTTCGCTAATGTCCAGCATACCAACTGTTGGTCTACGCAAGAAAACGTTACAAAGCCCGCAATAAAACCTGAAAATAAAGAACCAAAAGTCTAAATAATTCCTCTTAAGTTTTACCTGCAGACTCTCAGTCCAAGTAGTTATTTAACAGTTCAACTCGAAGATAGCTGTCCAAGCTAGCTAAGCCTGACTCAATGAATAAAATTTTCCAAGAATCCCATACTTACTGCGCTGCTGCTCCTGATAAAAATACAGCTGCTTGCCTCAAAAAGGTACTGGTTGAGGACAAAAAACAGGCTCTGGGTTGGAGATGATGTGACTTCTGTGGAAAGCTACCTCTCTAATCCAGCTAACTTGAATCTTATTCTTTTTTCCTCTAACGGCGCTCCCCCCCTCACTCCGCTGGATCCGTGGTCTGCTGTGAAGTCGTGGCACTTCGAGCTGACTAGACGCGCTGGCCCCGTGCCCCTTCCAGCTACCATAAATCCAGAAGGGCTCTGATTGGCTGAGAAGGAGCTCAGACAGGAAAAGGTTCCTGCTGGGAGTTGTAGTCCTTCACTGTCAAGTCAAACAAAAGCAGTTTGTTTTTGAATGGACACCTTCCACAATCACATCAACACAGCGATTAATACTGTTAGACTTTCAAATACTTTAAGTTAAGTGTAGCAGCCTTTTTAGAAATAGAAATAGAACTCCGTACAAAGTCTGTCTGGAGAAACAACTTCCTGACTAAACAAAATAAATTCAAAGAATAAACACATTTTGACAAGCTTCACATCTATATTATTGTTAAAACAACCTGTTACGACGCGCGCGCGCGCACACACAGTGTGTGTGTGTATTTTAGAAGAAACAAAATTAAATTGCAAAAGTAGTATGAAATAAAGCAGTTATGAGAGGCCTTTTGATGTTATCAGTATTTATCATCCTTGTGGTGGAACTGTGGCTCGCGTTTCATTAGGGTGAATATTTTTGGCAGATTTTCTCCTATGATAGTCTCCAGGCATTATGAATATTTCAGTTCATATTGAGTTTTTCAGACACATTCACACAACTATTCAGTGAAAGCATGATTTATAATAACTGCTTTTGTTAGAGGATTTAAAGTTTGAGTTGAGCATACTTCTACGTCATACACCGTTACTCTGTCTACATATAAAAAGGCCTCCACATCCAGTGCAACAGTTTTAAGATGGAAAAGGTAAGTTTCTGTGCGGAGTGAGAAGTGGTCCTTTAACTTAAGGAATTACACAATTAAAAATCAATGTGGAAATGATTCCAAATTGAAGAAAAATAGTATACAATTTGTTTTAGCCAATAAATTAGGGCATCTATGATGAAGATGCAGCCTTCAGAAAGAGATATGCTTCCACCCAGATAATGCCTTGTTCAGCAAAATCCTTGGCTATGTTGGAGAGAAAATGCCAAATCACATTCTGCACGTTCCATAGCAGCAAGGCTCCGCTGTAAAAGAGTTTGCATGCTGAACATATCTGTCAGTACATTTTACAATACTGTGAAAAACAGATTTCTTGTCTTTCTTTCTTTGTCACAGGTACATATTTCAGCTCAGTAAAACACAATATTTGTCTGGGTATATCAGACAAATATACCCAGAATAAACTCTTTTCAGTTTGTGCAAATTAGTTTATTAAAATATATACTTCACACACTGAAGCAGGTAAATGAATCATCTTTTGGAATCATTACTACTGATTAGTTACATAAACTTCAATAAAGCTCTGTGATCAGGTCACTTGAGACAAAACCAAAGCTTTTTTTTGTCATCTAAAATGCTACTTCTGGTATCAAACATCCCCACTGTAAAATGCAGTTATGGCAACATTATGGTTAGAGGAGGTTTTCTTTCAATGGTGACAAATAAGATTTTTAGAGTTTACTTTCCAACAGGACAATGCAAACCATATCCATGTGTTAGGATGGCATAGTCAAAGTAGACCAAAAGCCTGTTGAGAATTATTGGCAGGGCTTATGAATTTTTCTTTACCTATGCTTTCAACCTAATGTAACTGAGTTTGAGGTGCTTCCTTATTTGCAATAAGGAAGCTGTAATTGCAACAATTTGTAATTGCCTTAATTCCTGTACACTCCACACTTTTCTGGATTTCCATTTATGATGTGTGGAAGCCATGAATTTTACCCTACCACTTCAGAATTATATATGGCTTTGTGTGCTTAATAAAATACATTGAAGTTTGTGTTTGTAATGTAAGACAATGGAAAAAAAAGTAAATGGTGATAAACACTTTGTCACAGAGGAAGGCATATCCTTTACTCTGACTTGACAGAAACAAGAAACTAAAAAGTCAGTAAATCTGTATCTGGATGAAACATCTGGTTCTGTTTCAGTAAGGAAGCACACATGAATCAGTTAGATCAGCGAGCCCTGCAGGTGCACCATTTCTTTAATAAAGGCCCTTCAGGGGACACAATTTCTATTTGAGGAGGTTTTATGCATAGTTTCTGCAAGTCCTGCTTCAATACTTCAGCTTGTGCCTCATGTAGAACAGTGGAGAGCACTTTACTGCCCCTATCAAGAGCATGATGATGGTAGAGATCACTTAACCATGAAGCAGACCAGAGAAGTAACAAGCTTGAGCTGCTTTTCATTCAACAACATGAAATAACAGACTGAGACTGAGAAAGTCTTTGTCTTTTTAGATTTTGCTGCTTTTGTCATAATTCATCACAACAAAGTAGCAACATAAAATAAACATGAAAAGACCAAATATAGAAACTTCCAGGACTGAAGCTGCAGTGATGTGAAGCAATAGCTAAAAATAAATGCCTTTGTTTCATGGAGTAAAAACAGGCTGCTCATTTAATATTTGCAGCTCATTAATCCTGATGTTACAAAAGCAGACCTTGCTCTTTGGATCCGGCGTTGTAATATCTCTTTAATGTTGCACTTTTAAATACTGTTTGCTCTGACCACAGCTGGCAAACTAATCTGTTTGCACAGACAATTTGTCATCAGCTCATTGGCTAGAGTCTCCGGTGTTATCCAATCATTGAATAGACCAAACCTTGGAGGTCATTGTGACTGCAGGACTTGGGTCATCATTATTGACAAATCCATCAGGGACATATATTCTGCTTGTGAGGGAGTCACAACTTTGAAAGTCTCACACATAACCTTTTGCCGCCATAGTCCTGTAATGTAAATGTCAGCCCTGATTAGACAAGTCAGTATAACCTAAAACATTAGGTTTCAATTATGGTAAAAACAATAAAATATTACTATATGCTGCTATAATTTAAATTAGACTAGTTAATAATGTTTCATACAGTAGACAAAAACGTTTTAGCCTATCCTGGGTAGCAGTTGTTCATGAATGAGAACATGCAGTGTGTGCAGTTTGCACATCATTCCCATGAGATCCTTGGCATTTCCTTAAAGTTTACCTAACACACCACGGTGTCCCATTCTGAGATTCTCAGTGGTCAATGGATTTAACACAAGCATGCACACAGCTGTGTTTAAAGGACCAATATGGTTAAACTTAGTGGGAGCAGGATACACAGATACTGCCCCCTGGTGGAGTTTGTAACCATATTTTGTATAGTATAAATTAGAACGTCACCAATACGTAAAATTATTTCAAGGATTGAATCCAAAATGTTATAGCTTCACATAAAAATATACTTTAATTCCTAAAAACTAATAAAAAAATATATATTTAAGACAGAAATGTTATGCAATTGCCATGTTATGTTCCACATATCATAGGCAGACTGTTGACCTGACACCAAAACCACCCACAAAGAGGGTAAGCCCCAAAAGGTTGCTGCTAAGGAAGCTGGCTGTCAACCAAGCACACTAATGTAAAGTTAAGCAAAAGGAAAAGTGCGGTAGACAAAACTGTTCTCAAACTGTGCTGCACTGGGTGTTCAAGGGGTATTAGGCACCAGATCTATAACTATTGAACGACTTGGGCATCTATTACAGCTCAGCAGTCACAGGCTGATTGCCTCCATGCCATGCTGCACTGATGCAGTAATTAATGCAAAACAGACACAACTACGGATTCAGTGTATATACTGTACGACAACAGTTCTGAAATTGATACACTTTTTAGTAAGTCAGCATTTCCATATTACAAATCCAGTAATGATCTTATGTATTAAATTTTTCAGAAAACTGCATTTTGAGTTTCATAATAGTCATGAAAGAATAGAAAATAAAAGAAATACATTACTGAATGTAGCACATGTTTGAGCTTCACTTTTAAAATTATTTACTGAAACAAATCTGTTTTATTGAGATGAACCTGTGGAGTCCATATGGGACACGCAGAAAAATTGACTCAACTTCAAAAAGATTATACTTCTGATAAATTTATTCAATGTCTTTACAAATCCATAAATGCTATTGTTTGTAAGAAAATTTATTATGAAAAAGAATGTGAACAGTTGTAATCTTTTAGAAATACATTCCATTTCTTTATAAAACTATAATGCATTGTAACACTCCAATGAGTAGGGCACGATTGTAGAGGGCCTTTCTCCATCATAAGTGCATTTTCTTCAATTCACAATAAACAAACTGATAACAGGAGGTCCTACACATACCTGATTCATTTTGTAAGACTAATAATCATAATCAAATGAAAGAGGGGAAAGTAAAGACAGACAAGTTACATTGTCAGAACTAAAGAAGTAACTTGCAAAAAAATGGTTGGGTGAATAATATTTGGCAGTGAGGGTGGAGGGAACGTCCTCAAACATATTACAAACTGATTATCGTTAATTTTTATTCCCGTTTGTTTTATGCTGCTCTTCAAAATTTTGCATAAACATCCTTTATAAATGTAGAACATGAGGCAACTTCCCTAAGAAACAAGGACCAAGTGTGAATCTAGTTTTGAGCATTGAAAGATTAACATTTTTATTCATTTTTTTCCAAATTCAGTCATGATTTTCTTGGCTGTAAATCAGTGTATGATTTTGAATACAACCATATTCTAGGCACTCTTTTCACTTATGCAAGAGTTCCATTGGAAAACAAAACAAAAATCCTCATGAAGCACATGAATAATGAAAAACAAAAATGGTGTAAGTTCGTTTAAAAGTAATCTAGAAGCAAAAATGAAGAACGTTAGATGGTAAACTGAGTTTAAGGAGAGAAAAAAAGGCAAAAAAACAAAACCAAAACCAAACAGTATGTGCATAAAACTTAGAAATGGAAAGATTTCACATCCACTAAGGGTGCATATTTATGGAAGGCCTTCATGATGGCAACCAAACCTTGAGCTATAGCTCCACATTAAATAAGACAGATGGACCAAAGGGCAGAAGACAGGAACTCTGTAAACACGAGGACATTGTGCTTAGCGGATACAGGCGGGGCTTTAACGTTGCATCAGATCCAGGTTGGCGCAGACACTGTGTTTGGAGACATGTCAATCCAACATGCCTGGGATGCCGGGATTCCGTTTGTAAAGATTGGTCACTTAGTGATGCTGGAACATTAATGCTTGAAGACATGTCAGTTGTTCTTGAGGAGATCAACGCATCCTTGCAAAAGAGCCACATTGTTCTGCAGAAATAAAAGAAGAAAAATAAATTATATGGTTGATCTGAAATTTGTTTCTTACTTTCCAATCATGAAGATTTTTAAAGTTCAATCTGAGAGTGTATATGGTGTTTATAAATAGGACACAAATAATTATGAGAACAGTGACTACTCAATGACTTTTCATGGTCCAAGCAAGAGGTTTCAACTACAGACGGCTAGAGAAACACAGAAGAAAAAACAAAACAAAACACTGTTTACCTTGGCATGTTTTATCTCAAGCTCAGCCATTTCTATGAGGTTTTTCCTGAAGGCCACAACTCGTCTGCCCTTGAAGCTCGTGAGTTCTGAAATAGATTGTTGTAGAAAAACAGTTTGCTCAGTGTCAAATATTTTAGAGTTAAAGAAACAACCACAAAACAAGTCTGTGTACTTGATCAGAGTTGTAGCTAATCAAGAATACAGACTTGAAAATGTTGGGAACAGGATGGTTAAATCTTATTTGTCCAACTGATTCCAGTTTGCTTATGCACATAATAAATCTTCTTCAAACTCCACAGTTACTTGTGGAGTACCACAGGATACAGTGCTTGGGCCACCAATTGCTTTAAAATTTCTGCTGTTATGCTAATAATTTCAGCTTTTAGTTCTTACCCTTCAGACAGACTTTTGTTCTGTTAAGCTGCGACACCTGCTTAATGTTTTCCTCTAAATGATGCGATTGGCTTTATCTTTCTAACTGTCTGTACTCTCTTTCATTCTATTGCCTTTAAAACTGGAGCTATATAAATAAAGTGAACTGAATTGCCTCTGAAACACATTAATACACAAACCTTTCTTGGCAGACTCTGACAGCTTGTCAAATTTCTGCAGGCACTGTCGCTGGTGTTCCTCTGCCTGGGGAATGTCCTTGCTCTTCAGTCTGGCTTTATCCAAGGCCTTGTTCGAGTTCTCGTAGTCAACCAACGCTCGGGCTCGCCGGTACAGAAGGTCCTTAAAAATTTTAAACAATTTCACAAGATAAAAAAGGAAATACGAAGAGCATTTAATTAAACACAATTCCAATTTAGCTTTTCAGTGTAAAACAGCACTGTGTCTTTCAGCTTGAGTTATTTTCTTATAACCTAACCCGATTTTAAACTTCTACACATCTTTATCCCTGACTTGTGTGGTTGCACTTAATTCGATTTAGGGGAATCAGAATGAAGGCAGGCTGAATATATACCATATTGTTCAGATTTTTATTTGAGAAGATAAATGAATACCTGCATCTTTTTCCTTCTAGTCTGCCATAGTCCATGCATTGAACTATGTGAATAAAAGCTAAGTAAATGTAATAAAATGAAATGAAGCATTTTCATTGAGGTTGGAACCTCTTACCTTGGCCGCCTGGATGTCCCTCATGTAGTATCTCAGCAGCTCTGTGAGTTTCAGCTCTTGGTCTGATGCTACTCTTCCTTCCACTTTCTACAGATGCATAAAAATACCAAGTTCAGCTTCCATAAATCTGTAGGCAAATTATAGGCATTCAGATTGTTGTGTGACACAGTTATACTTACTCTTAGTCTCTCGAACAGGTCTGACAGCTTCTCCAGGTTTCTGAAGCGAACATAGAAAAAGTCTGAGCAGTAGCACTAAAAGCTTATTTTACTATGTGTAAAATAAACCTATGTGTAGCAGTCACATAAGTATTAACCTCACTTCTTATTTGGTGTATTGTCTTCAGCACAGAGGCTGTTCAAAGTGGCAGAAATGTGAATGTAATCATCTGCAATATCTGCAAAAGCAGAAATCAAAATTAAAATTATGAAAACATAACACCTCAAAGAAGATTTTTTTTGCCGATGTTAAAATGATCAAATACTTTTGTGTGAACGTGTCATTTTCTCCGCTTTGGCAGTGGAATCTTTTATTTTGCTGTAGTAGTCAAGCAAAAATGTTTTCTCCTGCTCAAAAAAGTCATCTACTTCCTGTTCAGGAAACAGAAACATAAAATGTTATTTGAGGAAGTCAGAACAACACAGCAACTGCCATATAAAAACTAAGCAGTCAATCAGCCATGAACTCCACCTTTATTCCTGAGATGAGGACTTCATCTGCAGACTTCACCATGTTTTTGAAGAACCCTCCAAACATTTCCTTGGCATTCTTTCTCCTCACACTGAGCTAAAATAAGAAAATTCATAAAGTGTTAGAAATGCGTATGTAATTGACAAACTTATGTGTATGACAAAGTCTTCAGAAAATTAAATTACATAAGGTTTTGGTGTCCATAACTTGGCATAATCATATTTATCAGTAGCCAATGTTTTATTATCTCACTGCACTCTTCATTACACCACATAAAGTGTCCGAGTTTGGCCAGCAAACACAGATAAGTCTAACTGCTGATCGCAGCAGGATGCACGCCATGTGTCACACGTTTCTGGTGAACTCTTCCTTTCTTTCCAACCGACAACTTGGAAAAGGAAGTCAGCAATATGAGAAACTCACATCCTGGTCATACTCTAAGAAAATCTGGAAGTTTCTGTCCTTGCTTAGAACAGGGTGAGAAGACAATCTCTGCAGGAAGACTTCGTGAACTTGAACTGTTTTCTTGAAGACAGCCAGGTATTCACTGGAAAGCGACAAGAAATTATAGAATTTAAAAATATATACATTTGTGTATTTTAACATAAAATAATAAAATTAAACTCACGCCTCCAACTCCTGCTTCATTTTGGTATATTCCTCTTTAGTCATAGTGGCTTCACCTTCACCCAGTTTGTGCATCTTATCTCTTGGACTCTCAAAATCCGGCTTGGGGGGGGCTGGGGGGATCTAGAAATGTTTACGTAAGGCATAAGATTGCTCAAGGATTCTAACCAAATCAAAATCACAGTAATAACATGAATGCTTCATAATTTACATGCTAAATATGTGCTTCATCTGTGGTACATGCAGCCACCAAAGACAAACTATTATGCAATAACTTCAGTCCCTGTTAGTCCAACTTACGATCAGACCAGCATAGTCCTCGGTTTCAACCAGAGCATCATGCAGCCAGATGAAATCTTCATGCTGCCTGGGAACAGAGAAGTCTGGCTTCTGGAAGGAACTCAGTGTAGTCTGAGAAAAGGGATAATGTTCTTTGTTAAAAATCTTCTTGATAAATTAATTAAATAGAATTAGATTAGAAAAAAAAGTGCAGCATTTTTATGTTGGGGTTGTTTTTTTTTACCTTCGTATGGACTGTGAACTTGACTTTATCCCTTTCACACAGAGCATCAGGAATGTCAATGAGAAGCGAGGTATCATTGTTCAAGTCTACTGACACAGAGCGCAGCTAAGAAAGAAAATAAAATAACTTAACAGATATATGCACTTATATTCATTACCCACAGTGATATTTTCTATGCGTTTGTCTGTTAATCTTAATGATCATGGATTACAATTAAAGGCAAAATTAAATTAACTTAAGATTTACTTGGGACTCCTTTTTGTATATCTGTCCTAAAAATCAAATTAGCCTCTCCATTAACATTGTCAAAGGACAGACACTTCAAAATGTCCTCCCACAAGGCTACAGTTAATTTGTATTTTGTAAAACACAGGAGGGAAGCACCACCAGGAGACACAGCTTTACCACTAACTGTATAAACTTTACTCTGCACATCAAACAGTTAGAATTTACCTTCTCAATATTTCCTTGAGATTCTGGACTGATAGGGTATCAAGCAACAGTCCAGTTAATTTTCTCCTTAGCTCAGGTACAATATTTCAGAGGTTTTGTATTGGCCATGTTCTACTTTTCTATTCAGAAAAGTGACCAAGAGATTTTATTAGTTGTCAGCCATAATAAGTAAAACTAGAAGTAATAAAAACTTCACCTATATTTCATTCCATATAATGGATTTCCACTTTCAGTAGACAATTGTAATTCTAATTTATTAAGATGCATCTGTAAATGTGTCAGCAAAATCTTTCCAAAGCATCTCTTCGAATCCTCAGCCTGCTGATTTTTGTAGCCCAACAATGCACAAGCTGTTCACAGAAATGCTCTGTTTGCAGACAGTAGTTTCGCACGCCAAAAGCTGTTTCCCACTATCACCATCCGGTATTGTTGGGTAAGACAAATACAAAAACACACTGCAAAGCGAAATGCAAACTAACCTACTGGCTCCAAAAATGAAAAATAGTGCAAGAGACTTGTGATCCCTATTCACAGAGTATATCAGAATGCTAAGAAAAGTAAACATGGTTACAAAAAGGGAAATACAACATGATTAACAAATATACTATAGCCAATATCTACATCTATTTCAAAGTACTGATATAATTTATACATAGATATGTTGCAACACTGTTATCTAGTTTATTTTCTGAAGAAGATATCTAGACCCCACACTTGCTGATTCACTACCGCAACTCTGAGAAACCACTGGTTAGCCAACCACCACTACAGGAGGTGCATAAACTGTAACACTTCCAAGTACTTCATCCCTAAAGTAAGCAGCATGGAGGAACTTGCTTGAGCTTAGAAGCAAGGCCCACACACATTTTATAAAAATCTAGCTGAATTAAGTCAGTTCTTATGCAAGTGAAAAAACATGCTACTTATTATCAACTTTCATTATTTGACAAAAATGTTTCAGTTGGATACAAAGTGTAACTTCTGCTGCAGCTCGCCATCATTCTTTGATTCTCGAGGAGGAAAGTGTAAAACCCTCATGCCATCTTTGACTTCACTTGTAACACAAGTTAGATGATAGGCAACAATTTTAAGATTATACAGAGTATTAAATATTTAATCATACAAAGAGTAAATTCTTTGAGTTGGGCGTTTAAAAGGGTAGCCTGGTATTTTTGCTACCTTACCGCTAATCGGTGTTCATAGCAGGGGAAAAACAATAAAAACAGGGGATAAAGTTTTCAGCACTGACATTTTCATTCAATGGAAATCAACTATTGGAACTTACAGGCATCCTAATGACATTTCACTCATTAATTAGGCTATCAATATACCGTTAGCGAGTTTTAGCTAGAGGCTAACACCACCACTCAATAACTTTGCTACAAAAAGAAGCAACCGTTAACATCAAATAATCGTCTCAAATTACATATCACTAAGCAGCTACCGTACCTTTTCTTTGTCACTTTCGTCTATGGATGTCATGATAGTGCTCAAATTGACGAAAAAAAGAAAAACAGAAGGTCAAACTAAATCAAACTCGATGCAGGAAGCCGTCTTCTAGGTGGCTGGGTTAGCTTCCTAACAAACTGTCAAACAATTTTCCGCCCCCTTCCTGGTGATGAAAGCTCAAAAAATCCCGCCTTTATTAAACGTGATTGGTTAGAAATCTGAAACGCTAACGCTGCTATTGGATGAATACTTAATCAATCACGTCACATGATCGTTTCACGAAACTTTTTTTATTCTAGATAACAACGTTTCAACATTTGAAAACAATAAAATTAAAAAGCAGTGATGTCTGAAAAATATAAGTAACAAAAACTCCAGGAGAGAATGTGATAGTGCTACATAAATACAGAGGTACGTAAACGTTGCCATCATAGTGTGAGTGGCCTTTTTACACTTGCAAACAGTTCAGAGGCGGGGGTTGACGTTTAAGCTTTGTAACTCAGTAATGTAAGGGATTAGTAGCATACTTCTATTTCATATAAAATTATAAATAAATAAATAAATACCCATGATGTGTACCTTTACTACTACTCCTGCTGCTGCTGATAATAATAATAATAATAATAATAATAATAATAATAATAATAATAATAATAATAATAATAATAATAATAATAATAATAATAATAATAATAATAATAATATATTTTTAGATCATCACAAAAGCTTCGGCTAAAAAAAAGGCCCCAAAAGGTCCAAAGTTACAAGGTACAGCCCACTTCAGTCGTGATATATATTTAATTTCTGAAATCATAAATAAACCACTGACAAGTTATTAATTATGATAGTTGTAGCAAACTATTACACAGAATTTTAATTTCTTTAAGTCAACAACAACTCCTTGAAGAATGTGAGTTGCAACAACATATAATTTCCCTGTGGGATCAGTAAAGTATTTTAATGGAATTTAATTTCTGCTCAAATGAGTGGTTTGGTGTATTTTCAGAAGTTAGACAACATGCTCATTTTAACGTAATCGTACTGTCAGGCTTGTATTTGCATTTTTTTCCAATTCTCATAATTAGTCATTTATAATAAAAATTTATTAACAATAAACGTCGGTGTTTATTTTTTCGGAAAATATAGTTTCCGAGCATTGTTTTCAAAATAAATTGACACTCACAAAATAGCGCTTTACGTATTGTTTCGATAAGGCGATTGGCTCCCGCTCTTTTAATCCCTAAACCATCGTCTTCGGGGATGCATTTCAATGCTACCCACACAGGTAAAGTAGTTTTTACTGCATCAAAATTCAACCAGAAAGCAGCATTATAAACTTCACTTCCCATCTACAAGTTGCTGTGCCACCATAAAGGAGCGCCGGCTAGAAACACCATTGTTTACTTGGGCGAATTTTAGCTGGAACATGTTGGGGCAAGAACCAAAGTTGTATAAGTGCTAAACTTTGATTTAAAACACGAAACTACCCGAGACTCATACTGTTTTGCTGCGAATAGCATTTTTGTCAGAGTGTGTTGTGTTGAAGTCGCAAGAATGTTCGTTTTGAATCGTGTTTTGTTTGCTGGCAGCATCATCGTCCCTGAGAGCACCTCCCTCACAGTGTGCCACTTTTCCGCTGTCCACCGCCTGACATGCCCCAGGAGGAACAGTCCCTACAGCTCTGTGGACAGTGAGCGCTACTCTTCTCTGGTGAAATCCGTCATGTCCTCTACTGTCAGCTCTCAGACCCCAGAGACCCTCCAAGCGGAAGATGACCACGTTTATGGACCGATTGTCAAAGCTCAGACGCCTCCACGGACCGAGCCAAGGCTCCCCAAAACTCTTCATCCTTTCATAAATTCTGAAAGAACTCTAGAAACGGAGGAGCCAGAAGCGGGACCCCCAGCCCGGATTTTGTTAAATCGGAATAAGAGTAGGCCGTTTATCCCGAGTGTGACTCGCATTCTTCAGCAGACACTTTCTCCAGAGCAGATCTTCTACCTGGAGAGATGGAAGAGGAGGATGATCGCTGAGCTGGGAGAGGAGGGCTTCAATGAATATAGTCAAAGTAAGATTTTTAAAGATACTATAAAATGTTTTTCCCATACCCAAATATACACTTAAAACAGCATGATGCAGCCACTACCATGTCTCACCTGTCTCAATCAGGAGATGTGTTCAGGATGGTATAAAATCATTGACGGTGGAACAATGTCAATAATGGTTCCATGGTCAATGGAACAATTCACAATGTTCCACTGTCATAAAATATTCTTTATACACAAGATAATTTTTTTGTGTCTCATTTTGAAATCTGCTGAATTTCACAGTGAAGTTTATTGTTTTCTATTTGTAACCAAACATAATGTGTTAAAAATGTCCCTCCACACCATACCGGGGCTTTGAAGTCCTTTAAATGAGATGTTACACATACATTTTATTTACATGTTCTGTGAGGCATAAATCAACATAGTGCTGCTTTTCCCCCCACCTATTATTGGCAACTGCCTGTTAACTACTCCCAGTACTTCTTTTTTGCCTAGGCAAGGCTAATTTGGCTGCATGTAAATATTTCTGTTCAAGAAAAGTGGATGATTAAAACAAAGGTGTTCCACTGGAGTCTTGCATTGAAGGTAACCCTATCGTAAAGTCACTGTTGACAAACTACAAGCAGTATAAATGAAAGCTGTTGAATGCACCCTGGCTACTCAAGCAGATAAATACTATGAAGTTGTTGTACATTATACCTTGCAATCAAAGCTGATATGTTTTTTGCCCAGATATGTTTAAACAAGGGAAGCTTTTCCATTCTGCTCTGGAGGACATTCTGACGTCTGCTGACACATGGAGGAACAAGAATCTCTCAGAGACACCACAGTGTCCTCCTGAAGCGCAAGGATACATCCAGAGCATCTCTCACGTACTGGAGGACGTCAGTGCAGTGAGGGCCATTGAAAGCTCTGTGCAGCATGGTTCCCTGAATTACTTGGGAATTATGGACTGCGTCGCGCGCTACAGGTAAAACTCCTCTGGACTTCAGTTTTTTCTTACCGCCTTCATGTCTCTCACACTCCTTCTCTCCACAGGGGTGTGCTGTGTGTCATAGACTGGAAAACCTCAGAAAAACCCAAACCATTCTTGAGCAACACTTATGATAACCCTGTTCAAGTTGCAGCGTATGCTGGGGCTCTGAACAATGATGGCAACTACAAATACCAGGTGATCTACCTTGATAAATGACATGTCTTATATTTACTCGTATTGTAGTAACAGGATGTAGTTAAATTCCTTTTATCTTCTCTGAATCTCTTGTGCTCACAACTGTCTCATGTCTACTCTCTGCAGGTTGAAAATGGTCTCATAGTCGTTGCCTACAAAGATGGCTCCCCTGCTCACGCTCACAAGATAAACTCAGAGCTGATGTCAGAGTACTGGAAAACTTGGTTGCTACGGCTAGAAGACTACAGAGAACACAAGTAAAGAAAAAATAAGAGTCTTTTTTATTATTAATTTGCTTTTTTAGGCCTCTTAATGCTTTCTTTACACATCAGGAGTGGCAATAAGAGTAACACCTTATTTCCAAGTATTTTTGTAAAACATTTTTGGTAAATATCATTTTGTGGCATAACTATTGTTAGCAGACTAGTACATAATTGATATGAAGCTGATCAAACAGCTTCAAGCATCATTAGTCATTATACTAATCCTTTAAAGCAGAGGAATGAAAAATATTGCTTAAATAGAGATTTTAGCTCTTCGGATGTTTTGGTTTGAATCTAGAATATTGTTGAAAAAGCATGACTTTCTTGTTGTTATTTATAGTTTACTTCTTAGCAATTATCTGGGTGTAACCAGGCAGATGATTGTTTTTTTAAATGGCACCACATCCAAACACACACAAAAAGACACATTTTTGTCTCCTCTCAAACAGCTATTTATTTGTCAATAATCAAGCGATGTTTCCCATAATCTCACATTTTGTAATGTTTAATTTTCAGGTCAAATGCTTCATCAAGTTTGTCTCCTGAAAAGTGATAGATCTGCACTGAAAAGCTCCAGCTTAACAACTGAAGCCTGAATTAGAAATGGCAACTAACATGTTAGGAATGTTGTTTTTAATATTTATGACTAGTTTTCCTGTTATTTTGAATGAAAATCAAACAACTTTCAAACACCTTATAATTATAAATTTATGAAATCTATTTTTTATATAAGTTTAGCTTTTGTCATTTAAGTATTTAAAAATCATTGAATTCATACCATAGTTCTCTGTATGAGGGATCCTCAGAGAATCCCATGCCTTTAAAGAGCTGATAAGAGGTTCTGTTCTCCTCCTCTATGAAACAGAACACTGGGTAGCCCTGACCACAGAATTTTTTAGCCATGCTGCTAATCAAGGCTTTAGCGTAGCCTTTCCCTCTGTGTTCTGGTAAAGTATACAACATTCCGAGGGCACAGCACATGTAGGTCAAAATCCAGGAAACAGGCTTTCCTTCAGGATCCAGAACGCAGCAGGATGGGAAGTTTGTAACCATGTCGTGGATCATCCTGGCAGCGCCTTCATTATTTCCAAACTTCCACGTCTGATTCACCAAGTCAATGTGGGATTCATCCAGGGAGCTGAGGCAGATCCCAGAGCTGATGCACAGAAGAACAAACTGACATTTTAGAGCAGATTTCTGTTCATGTAATGAGATCTTTGATTTTTTAATTAATACTATGCATATTTTTTTTCTTTTTTAAAAAGATAAGGATAGTGTATAGTTGGTCATACCAGTCTATGGTAGGAAGCTTGGATGCATCTTCCAATATCATCATGTGGCAAAGTGACAGTTGGTTGCTGGGAACATTCCTTTCTGCTGCAACTGCTTTGACTATCTCCATGTGGGGAAGACTGATTCCTTTAACACAAGCAATCATAGCTCACGAGTAAAACTTAGTTTGCATTTTTATTTCTTTGCATCACTGATACAATTCAAATAAAATCTTATTCTGTCTGCAGTGCATTGTAAAGGTTATTTCAGTTTGTCACCTTACAACCACAAATTGCAGCGTGTTTTATTGGGATTTGTCTGTGATAGACCTAAACGAAGTAGTGGCTAATTGTGAAGTGGAAAGAAAATGATGCAAAGTTCTCAACCATTTTACAAACAGAAATTTGAAAATGTATGCATTTGTATTCAGTTTATTTTAGTCTGATACTCCTAAATAAAATTACCTCCAGAAGTCACTTAATTAGTAAACAGAACCCACATATGTCTAATTTAATCTCAGTATAAACACAGCTTTTCTGTGAAAGTCTACAAGGTTTATTAAAAACATCATTAGGATCAGACAGATGAGGAACAAACCTGGGAAACACTTTGTAAACCATATCATAATACCTGTTAAGGTGATGTAAGATCATCAAAAAAAGCGCAAAGTATGGCACAACCGCCAAGAGATATCCTATTTGCAGCTTGCCACTAACAATGTAACAACACTGTAAACACTGAAGAATGCTGTGGTCAAATGACACCAACATTTACCTTTTAGACTATCTGCAAAACACTAGTGGAAAACAAACTGCATGCCACACTAAACATCACACAAGTTCTATGGGTAGATAATTCAGTCTCTAGATGTGCAAAGCTGACCGAAGCAGAACTAAATAAAACTTGCAGCTGTATTTAGTACGCATGGTGTGTATATATATATATATATATATATATATATATATATATATATATATATATATATATATATATCTCCACTCCACAATTATGAACCTCTTTCTGGTGGTTTTTCATATAAAATCCCAATAAAGCAACATTTAAGTTTCTGGTTATGATGTTACAGGAGGTGTGAATACATTTGCAAAACACTCTATGTATGTATGTATCAGTACAGGAGCAACCTTCCTACATGATGGTGGAAATTAGGTGCATAAAGAGTGTGGAAAAACTACTAATTTCACTCAGTGAACATATAAAGAAGAATCTGGTTCTGTTTCACAAAGGAAGCACTGATGTTCTGTAATAAAGGCTTTTGAGTACAAGTGGAGCATTCCAGAATAAATCTGAAAAGGCTTATTGAAACCTAACAAATAAGAAAACAATATGCTCTTATATATTGTAATCTTTCTAGTAGTTATATGATAGAGTGTGAGTTTACAACAGATATGCTGTCTGTTGAAAACAGATAATATATCTGATAACAAATATAGTTTAAAGGGTTATCTGTGAATTATGCACAGGGAACTTTGAACCCAATAACAATTCAAACCAAAGTAACATTTTAACTTGAACTCTGGGGTAATAAAAACAAATTCAGTCTACCATGAATGTGTTGATTCAGTGTAATTTAATAAAAAGAGCAAAAGAAACATGTTATTACCAAGACAAAGGTACCTGCTCCAGTCAATTACAGAAGAGTTCCTTATTGTTTCAGTGAGAATAGCTTCATCATTTGCAAAAACGATTGTGTCTTTGAACAGATCCGTTTTCTAGAAAGACAACGGGTATGCAGAATTTTAAAAACTAACATACACAAAGTCTGCATGTATTTCTTCCTTAATAGTAATTACCTGTGTATACTGGGGTTTGCAGATAATTACGCTGAACTGTGGCCATCTGTCCACTAAAACGATATAAGAATCAGATTTCACTCTGTTTCTGAGGACCAAGAAACCGTAAATCTGGAAAATAAGACAGAGTTTTAATCCAAAGTCTAGTGAAGTTAGTGAAGAGCGGCAGAAAAACAGTTAAGTTGTGAAATGCAGTCGCTAAATGAATCCACGTGCAGACCATAATTCATTAAGCAAACATACCTTTAGTGACTGAGGAAGCTGTCTTTGCATTTCAGTCTCTGCAACTTTCAGCTGGTCTTCAGTCAGCTCCATGATGTTAAACTAGGATAATTTGAAAGAAAAACGTAACGTCAGTGTCTCAAGGTCCAGAGCCGAGGGGCGGAGCTATGGATCTTCTTTCTCCTTTTGGACTTTCGAGAAAAATGACTTCTCGATCAAATAAATGCACCAGGTGAAAAATTGGTACATGTAAAAAATGCATTTTGTAAACAATGTTTTGCTTTATTTCACCAACTGGATGTAATTCTTGTTTTTGCCAGCATGTGGTGCTGTTGTTACAGAGAGGTCTAAAATTACCGGAAGTAGAAAAAACCTCTTGTTTACGGAAGGGAAGAACATTTTTAGAGCCGAGACCTGTTGGAAAATATGACTCTGTGGCCACCTAAGCAGAGAATCCAAGTGTTATGTTTTTCTTTGTCCTCCTTTAGAAGTGCCACTGCCGTTTATTACACCCTTTGTTAGAGTGAAGTTTTTTTGTGAAGCTACGTTACTGCACCGTGAGCCCGCCATTTTCTCTGAAGCCGAGGCTTTATGTTGATAGAATACGGGTCATTTCTTTCGGCCTATGTTGATCCTCATTCTTTCATTTGTTTCTTTGAAACTCAGAGAGAGAAAAGTGTTCTTTTTCATCTAAAAAAATAAAGGACCCATTTTATTTGAAGCTCCGTGTGCTGCATTACTCCAGGAACATGTTGTAACCATTATTATTATTATTATTATAACAACAACTGCATTATCTTTTATTTTTAGTATATGTCATGTTTTAATAGTATCCCAATCTAAAACAATTGATCATAGAATGTCCTAGACTGACAGATAGGGCATTGAAGACATTTTTAAATCATGCAAAATCTTTATTTTTGAAAATTTGTAAAAACAAAAAAACAAATCAAAACAAGTCCTGGAGTAGAATCAAGTTCTTGATGGCTTACTGAAGACTGCACAGGAATAAACAATATGCCTGATTGGAGACTATTGAAAAGCGTGTCATAGTTTGCCTTCATACATGTGGTGGTTTTAGAATAAAAATGCACTTTAGTTACAATGAAAGTGTCAATGATAGTTATGAATCATGTTTGAATCAAAATTATTTTTTAATTTGATGCAAATGGAAATCCATCTTTTAATGCATAATTGAATAAAACACTTTAGGTTTAATCACATTTTGACAAAAATTTAAAGTTGCTGCTTCATAGTCATTTCCAAGGTTAGAAGTTAAACTCAAACCATGCTGCTCTGTAGGAAGTATCCTCAATGAAGCCCATGTTTTGGAAGAGTTTGTAGGACACTGTGTTGTCTTCCTCTATGAAACAATAAACTGGGTAGCCATCTGCATGGAGCTTTTTGGCCATGGTGCTGATCAAAACTTTGGCATAACCTTTTCCTCTGTACTCGGGAAGCGTGTACAACATTCCCAAAGCGCAATACTCATACACCAGGATCCAGGCCACAGGCACACCATGAGTGTCCAATATGCAGCAAGTTGGAAAGTTGCTAATTATGTTTTTAAAGTGCCTGTAACCCTTCTCATCTCCACCAAACTTCCAGGTTTTATTCACCATGTCAATGTGGGAGAGGCTGAGAGATGAAATCCTTGATTTGAGTTGACTGTTTGGGAAAACAGAGAAAACAAAATTAAAGTTTTCTTATTTTATTATATTGAGCTGTGATAAACTGGCGACCTGTACAGGGTGTACCCTTCTCGCCTGAAACGTTCGCTAGAGATAGGCAACAGCACCCCACCCGACCCCACTAGGGACAAGGGTTTAAGAAAATAGATGGATGAATTATATTGAGTTAATTGTATTTAAAAGCATACCTGTTAACATCTGGTGCACGTAGATGACTGATGTCTGGGAGATACATAAGATGAACCAATGTGAAGCTCCTGTTGTTCACTTTTTTTTCTGAAGACACTTCTTTGAGTGTGGGAGCATGAGAAATATCAAATCCTAAGGGGGAAAAAAATCTTTAAATGTCTTCTTATCATGCTGCTTCAGTTCAAAATAGGAAAAAAGTACAGAGAAAATGGATACGTGCGATTTGATAAGTTCCTTCTTCAGCTAATAGAATTATGCTACTGTAATTATGTATAGTATTTTGAAAGCTCTTCAAGCTATGAGCTGCATCCTGCAGGATTTTATCTGAAATAATGAGAACAGCTGTTGGTTTTCAGCACAACTGACCTCCAATTAGGAAATAACTGCTCCAGTCAACTTCTTCGCTCAGCAGTTTCCTTAAAACTTCCTCATCTGTGCTGAAGAAGGACACCTTCTTCCTGAAGTCCTTGGATTGCTTATTCTATATTAATAACCAAAAGTGCAACATTCCAATAACAATAAATCATTTAAAATATTTAGATATGTTATAAATATGATACAGTAGGAAATGTGTACATTGAATGAATAAACAAATGTATCTATGATTATTTGATATTTTGTGTTTTAATAAATTATACTTAAATAATAAAATTGCAGAAATTAATAAGATGGGAATTATGAATTATGTTTGTATTTTTTTAAAAGAATATTTATAATCCAGGATTTATAATCCTGTTTTATAAATGTGGATTTATTCTATGTCAACCCAAACTATCAATGTCAGTGGGCGGTACTAATACTGATATAAATAAGGTGATTGGTCTGCAGTTACACTGCTTTGCAGATCAGCCAATCAAATATTAGGGTCTATTAGACTAGCAATGGAAGAGAAATAACTTCAACTACTTTCAATTATTGGGAATCTGATTACTCCAAATCATTTCCAGATATATTATTTTATGTATTTAATACACTGACACATTTATGCAAATACTAATAAAAATATTTTAAATAAAAATTAGGATTTAAAAAATAGAATTTAACAAATGATTATCGATTCAATTCATTTTTAGATAAATATATAATAATAATAATAATAATAATAATAATAATAGGGGAAACAATATATATATATATATATATATATATATATATATATATATATATATATATATATATATATATATATATATTAATAACGATTTCAGATTGTTATTATGATTTTATTTACATTATTACATATATCAATATTTCATTGTGTCTCTTTTGGTCCACGATAATAATGTTAATGTAAAATTATGCAAATCAGTGATAAAACATTTTTACAGTGTATCCACATTCGCGCTGGCCGTGAACTCACCTTAGGATCCGGACGCAAAAGGATCACTTTAAACTCTGGCCACGAATCAACAACAACCTCCACAGTTGTCGGCTTGTTCCTATTACAAGTGTAGAGGAAACCGTAAACCTGAAAACAATCAAAACAGCAGTGATATTTTTTTTTTATTTTTTAAACAGAAAGAGCAACAAATAAAGGCTACCTTATAACTCCTCGGGAAATGTTTTAGCAAAACTCCCTCAGCGGTCTGAAGCTCGTCTTTATTTAGAACCTTCATGTCTGGTTTATGTGTAGCTTGTTTTTCAGTTTTATGGCGTGTCTCAGGTTGAAAACTCTTGATGAACTCGATTCTTCAGCTTTTTATACACGTATGTAAATAAATGATTAACAACCGGTTCATGGTTTTTCAAATGGTGGCGTTTAAACAACTTCCTGCTTTAAGTTTTTAAAAATAAAAGCCTTGATTATTTTTTTTTTGTTTAGTGTTAATCTGGCATAAAAAGCCTTATTTCTTGCCACTTGCTCATACAAGCCAGATTTCTAGAGTGAATGAGTCATGCTACATTTAATCTGTAGCATGAATGTGGATCTACCAGCTGAATTCCAACTTCAAAGGAATTTTTGTGATTTTTCCAACTTGTGTAACACTGAAAATGCACCATAAGTAGGGCAGGAGGGCAGGTTTTTGAGTTGTGGATTTGTCCATATCTTTCATTTTTCCACAATTTTATTGCTGACATGTCCAGTGTTTCATGATACTGTTTGTTCAATCACTTTCCTTCCACTTCTCTATCACACTGTCCAATTTGCTGGTCTACCACACGACATCCAAATAAACACATTGGAGTTTATGGTTGTAATATTACCAAATCTAAAAAGAATCTCCAAAAAGCCTGACAAATACTTTTGTAAGACTGTGTACTGAATTGTTTACTCCCCAGGCAGTTTCACCATCATTTACACTGCAAAAAAACACCTCATGTATTTGTTTGTTAGGAGTAACTGCACAGCAACTCAAATGACTCACAGGATTAACAGCTGGGTCAGAGACTCATGTGACCTTAATCATGCTATTAGTGAGATTATTTCTAAGCAAAAAACTCAGTGCATAATAAGAACTGAAGAAACATTTTGGTTAAGAGGTAAAATATTCTGAAAAACCAAGAGTTCCAGGTGCTTTTATACTTAAAACTTGACATCTACAGAATGAATGGTTCTCTTTAAGAAAATTTAACCTTACAATGAAAGCCTTTTTTATTAAAATCATAGGTACGAATCTACTGCACTAAAACTTAAGATTGTGAAGAATTGTTATCTCAGCAGTTGGGAAACAAACAAAAATGGTTCTGCTGTCCTTTTACAACATATTCAGCTTAGCTCTGGCAGCTCAATTAATGGCATATTAATAAATGAAGAAGAGGCCAATTGTTATGCACTTAAAATCAATTACAGTACATGCCAGCACCTTAATGCATTGTGGCATGTAAACGTGATGTGGATAACCAGATGAAGTTGAAACCGATCATCAGAATGTAGCATGGTTGTTGGTGCCAGACAAGTTGTTCTGAATATTTCAGAAACTGCTGATCTACTCTAGTTTTTACTGGGAATCATCCCTCAATGGTCAGAAGAAAAAAAAGAGAGAGCGAGCAGCCACTGTGTGGATGAAAACACAGTTGATGTTAAGAGTACAATAGAAAGACTGGCTATAATATAGAAGTTCAAAGACTGTGGCATATAATATCTGTCAGCAACACATTATTATACCTTGAAGCATATGGGCTACAGCAACAGAAAACTACAATAGACAATATCAGATTGGACAAAGAATATGGTGTAAACATCACAGAAATAGGGCTTTATCCTTTCTTCTCCCAGTGGTGTAACCTTGTGAGAGGTTTATTTTTGGTGGTCTTTGGGTCCTGTAGTACCAACTGGACTTTGTTTAGCTCTCCTGATTATGATTGTTTCATTGCATTCTTATACCTACTTCGTGTGCCTACTTTAAGTTACCAAAGCACAAATCACCTCAACCTGGTTTATTGAACATGAAAAGTACCTCACAGAACTCCAATGGCATCCACAGTTACCTGATCTCCTTGCAGGCGTCATAACATGGATGTGGAGGTGACACATTTTGGAGACTTTCAAAAACAATCCAAGAGAAACTTTATTTCAAAACAATTTGATGATGTTTTCCATGCTGCTATACTGTCCAACATAATGTGTACAGTGCAAACACAAAATATATTTATAATAATTACATTTAGACATTTGTAAAAGTTCCAAAGCAACTTTATTTTAAAACTGTGTGGAGTTTACAAGTTAAATAAACAGTTTAATGCTGTATTTAGTTTTTTCCTGTTAGAGCTAGTAAGTTTCCTAAAAGCAGAATTTCAAAGAGGTGAGAAACAGAAAGTAATATTGAAAAGATTTCATGTGATAGCTATGTTAATTAATCTAAAAGAAAGATGTTATATTAAGTTTGCTCTCCAAACAGTGCAGAGAAGTTTCCCTTCTAGCATTTCTCTTCCGTCATCCTGATGTCATTGAGCCATGGGCGGCTCCACACTGCGAATGTGCACTGATAAGTCTGAAAAAACAAAGCCCAGAATGAGAATGAGTAATACAATCATTTTAACTTTGCATACTTCCCAATGCAGACAAAAGGAGTGGCCTTGCAGATTCATCGGCAAGATTTACCGGAGCATTAGCTGGCAGATTTTTGACGTCGCACACTTCATCAAAATTGTTCTTTCTGCAGTTGGTCTTTACCATCTTCACAGTTAGGATGTACTTCAAGCCCGAGACCACCTTTAAGAGAAGTAAATAATAAAGTCGGCAGACAAAAAAAGCAAAGCTATACCTCTCACGTGCTTTACTCTGAGCTTACTGTTTTATAGGCCCAATTTTCAGGTAGTTATGGGATTGTTTACGGGTGCTATGTTAGTGGTATCCTGTAATAATCGTCTTATCGAACTTAAATAAAATAAATAAATACAAACATTTTCAAAGTATTAAAGGATAACATACCTGAACCTGAGCCTTGATCACTTCAGCTGCTTGACGGAGGAACATGTCGTTGTTTCCTCTGTTGTGTTGACCAACAGCGAAGTTCAGCGCATTTTGGACATCGTCATTGTGGATGTCTATATCTGTGGCGCCACCAACCAAAGACCCCTCCACAGCTAAAAGAGCTGAAAGTAAAGCAAAAACAATCTTCCACATCATTGTTATGCCTGTCGTGATGCAGAAGGGAAGTAGCAAAGCACTGGCGGAAAGACTTTACTGTTATATAAACAAGACCCGCCCTGTACATGAATTATAGGCAGAGGACGCAGCCAATCAACAGTCTCTCTGCGACACAAATCCCGCCTCCCAATTACATTCTGGTTATTGCATTTTTTTTCCCTTTATTGATAACAAAGGAGTTTACAAAACAGCAAAATGGACCTTACCAAGCTCCGCCCACAACCGACCCACGTGACCGCAAGTCTCACAAGCAAAGCCTCGTAGCGCATTATTTCTATGTAAACATGACTCCATTAGTGCATCATTTCTACCGGATTTTCACAATATATCAGCTACTAGAATGGACAGAGGAAATAACAAGTTCATGTCATCATCTGGGAGGAGGTTACTGGTTTTTCAGTCACAAGCTGGTTGCAAACCTGAGGCCAGCAGGTGTCAGTCAGTTATGGTAGATCTGAAATTTGGTTTGATGACCTCAATATGAGAAGTTACAGACTGATAAGAGGAACCAAAGAGCTCTGTTAAGGTAAAGAAGCCATTTGTTTGTTAAAATTTTATGAAATCTATTTTTTCTATTTGATGTTTGTTATGAATGACGATGCGACCGTCACAAACGAACGACGTAATTAGTCCAACCTTTAGAAACTACAGCGGCTGTAATGCGCCACAGCAAAGGTAAACAAAGGTAAAATAACCCGAACAGGTGATCAACTCAAAACCACTCGTACCTTTTTAGTCTGTCTCTCTTTGTGGTTTAAGCATACCTGTTACCGTGGCAACCGCCTGCGCCCCCGCAAGACGAGCAAAGATTACGTTAAAAACAAAACATTCAGTCCGTTACGACATCAAGTTTCCAGGCTTGATATTTATTTCTGGATTATTAAACAGCGCTTCCCTGAACACAGCGATGGTTGATTTACTAGCTGTACTTGGTGCTACAGAGGCTAACACGAGTAACAATTTAGTCCAAAGCCTTTTCTGCTAAAATAAAATCTTTAGTGTGTGTCAGATACAGTACACATTGCATATTGATCTGTTTAGCTAACGTTAGACTGTGTAGCAGACAGGCTTCAAGGTGTAGAAGTTGTATCAGAACTGCTATTATGCTGTACTTAGCTAACGGGAAGCGTGTGTTTGTGAGACTGCCACCCACGTGACCACGTAGAAAGAGCATCAGCCAATGAAAAGCGGCCCCTCTGGTAAGGTCCATTGATGACACAAAGGAATAACAAAACAAACAAGACAATAATGGCAGGGTGTTATATAGCAAGCACAAACAATTCGAAAAGCAAATAAACAAATAAAAAGTTAACTCAGAAAGATATTAAAGTGAGAGCACATATCCATTGTCTTAACGGCTTTTCTATTTTTTTATACTGGAGAGATCTAACATATTGCTTGAATTCCTCTTTAAAGGCTCAAAAGCGAGGTTTCTGATTTGAGAATTTATATTTATGTATATGATATTTGGCAAGAAATAAAATTAGATTGATAATATAAAAATGTTTTGTTTTATTAGTGGAATAAGAGAAAAATCCAAACAACACATTTATATAAGTAAGGGAAAAGACATCAAGAATTGTTTGGGAAATAAACTTACAAATAACATCCAGAAAATACATGAGAAATTGTACGACCGAAATAAATGACAGAGATCTTCTAAATAGAGTTGGCAGATTGAACAGTTCGTGTCAATGTCTTTTTTGTATCGTTGAATGAAAAACTGGCAGGGATAAAAACGATGGATCATCTTAAAAGAAACTTCTTTGATCTTATTAATAATCAAATATTTAGATGGAAGACACCAGATTTTTTTCTCTGTTCAGGTTGGGGGCAAAGTTATTTCAATAAGAGATAACATTTGGAACAGAGACAATGTCCTTCTGGAATAAGGCACATACATCATGATTGTTCTTTCGCTTTGTAGTAGAAAAACAGATTTGACCAACATTAGTGTCAGCAGGGTCTAGACCTGGTTGAATCAGAACAGAAGCTACAGAAGATTTAAAAAGCATTATAACACTAGATGGGATGGCATCAAAAATAAGTGCATATTCCATTGGTGGTATGGGGAGACCAAACTTTTCTAGAAGTTCAGAATAAGACATTAAGACACCATCAGGACCAAAAAGCTGCTGAATCAAGATGATTCCATGTTCAAACCAATTTTCCAATAACAAAGATTTATGTTTGTACAGAATTGATATCATATTATTCCAAATATGATATCGTTGTGGGGAAATATTGTGCTTGTAAATTATATAGCTTCTCAATTACTTACAATTTAATAAAACATGTTGATCAAATTGATCAAATTTACTTTAAACATAAATATACCAGGGCTGCACAGTGGCGCAGTTGGTAGAGCTGTTGCCTTGCAGCAAGAAGGTCCTGGGTTCGATTCCCGGCCGGGGATCTTTCTGCATGGAGTTTGCATGTTCTCCCTGTGCATGCGTGGGTTCTCTCCGGGTTCTCCGGCTTCCTCCCACAGTCCAAAAACATGACTGTCAGGTTAATTGGTTTCTCTAAATTCTCCCTAGGTGTGAGTGTGTGTGTGTGTGCGTGGTTGTTTGTCTTGTATGTCTCTGTGTTGCCCTGCGACAGACTGGCGACCTGTCCAGGGTGAACCCCGCCTCTCGCCCGGAACGCAGCTGGAGATAGGCACCAGCAACCCTCCCGACCCCATTTAGGGAAGAAGGTTGTAAAGAAAATGGATGGATGGATGGATGGATAAATATACCACTGAAGTGAATTATTTTGAGTTTGAATTGTTTTCACACTGTAATTTCAGTGTGAAAACTCGGCCACAAGAGGTCGCAAAGTGATCAAGATCGTCGCGAAATTAACTAGATACACTTTAATTAAAGAAAGTTGTAAGCCCCTCCAACATATTCTAATGTTTCTGGTGAAACCTTTAAGATTTTCCTACTTATAAAAAACAAAAACTACTGGCTCAATTGTGGTTGAATATTTCACAGCTCTCTCTAATTGCTTGGTTAACTTTTAAGCTTATTCCACAAATTTCTAATAATTGAGCTTTATCTTTGTCCATCTACTTTGAGATCACTTCCTGTTGAAACACCCAGCTGTGCCTAAACTTCAGTTGTCTGGCTGTTTTATCTGTAGTGCACTGTGCAGGTTTGAACATCAAACCAGTTTTAGGAGAACATTTCAGGCAAGCTTGAATATGTTCTTTTTGGAGGGTTCACTCTCAGTCCATAGCAATCTAGCTTTTCTGTAGAAATCAAGATTCAAAGATTCCCTGAAAGTGTCTGTTTTTGTTACATTTTCCAGTTCATGTCTACAGAATAAAATTACGGGCCACTAAATAACAAAAATTGGAGACTTTTCACCCCTCAGAATTCTGACTTTCTTGGAGGTTTAATCATTTCAAATGTGTAAAAGACTGACAAGGTGACTGGGAATTTTCTGAGTGAATGCTCTTTTTTACAACAGCAAAATAAATGTGGACAGAGAATTGTGCCTTAAAACAGTGTATGTATGAGGTAGAAAAGAGCTTTAAAAGACATAGGAAACAGCAATGTCTCCACCCTTTGCAGTGGACTAACACATAGTAAGTTGTCCACATGGAGTTGTTTACTTTGAGGTGATGACCTCGTCAGGTAAACACTTACACTTACTAGGTTTAGTATTAAATAATGATGAGGAAGTTTTAAATATTTGTTTTATTCCTAAAGTGAAATGAATTAGAATCCACTACAGTACCTTCTCAGGAACCTTATTGGATATACAAGTATATTTCTTCCTCAAAAGTATTAAATAACCAATGGACCTCTCACTTCAAACATTGCTAGTTCATTAGTTTGCTGGTGACCTCCTGAGCGGTCAATGCTGATTTTTGGTTTGTGCAAATGAAACAAAGGTCTAAAGTGTTTCATTACCCTCAAATATTTGTATAACCCAATCCTTACCAGAACTTGATGACACACTTACAGGAAAATGAGCCGATGAATAATCCAAAATATATGAACAGTGAATTAAAAAAGTACACAGGAGTGCCTTTGGTTACGTGATTATGCAAGCACAATAACAGTAACATGGTCTATTTATGTTGTGTGTTAAAGAAGTGCAGTGTACTGAGACATTAACTTGGAGAAATGGTTTTTATTCAATCTGCTCCTATCTTACCCTATGGCCTATCTAACCTTTCCTTGCATTTCTTGTTCTACATGTACTCAACTTCTTTTCATAGTATTTTCTTGTCATATTTTATCTAAATCTCTGTCTCTTTCCAGGATGTTATTTTATTTACACACACATCAAAACAGTTAAACAGTAAAGGTATAAAAATATTGCATTATGCACATTCTGAGGGTTAAAACTGCAAGCACCCTCACTGTCATGTTCAGCTTACATATACATTGACATAATTCTAGAAACAAGAAATGGCCATGTGCTTAATGATCGAGAATCTTCATTAAAATATGTATATCTCACTAAAGTACAGCTTTGCAATAGACATAAATGTAAATGGTGATTCTATCACAAAGAGTTAATTATATACCTACAAATATGTTTATTATAGAGAATAATTATGACATATATTGGGTGTTGTGGAAAAAACACCCAAGCACTGTCATGTGAAATCACTCAATCAGGTTTATTCATATATTATGCACAATACAGAGAGCTTGTAGGACAATCAATGATGAAGCAGGTCTGGATGAAAAGCTCTGCCAGGCAGAGACAACACATGAGTCTTATACCAAGGATAAAGAATTAAAAACAAGGGGTGAGGCAGTCTGGTTCAGATGCAGCTGTAGAAAACAACTTGTACATGTAACCCAAATAGTTCTTTTGGTTAGAGTTCACAAGCATTCCATATATCATTCGTTGTTCTTGTGACAATGACAATAAAGATTTATCTTATTTTATCTAATGATCAGGAGATGTTAATTTTTAATAAGTTTCCACCACAGTGTAAACAGGATAATTATGGCATAGAAGATAAATATAGGTGTAAATATTTCAAATATTCATGATGGAAATACTAAGGATAGAATTTAGTAAACTTGGCTTCCTCTTACTCTTTTTTGAATTGTTTATGATCATTTTATTTAAATTTCTTGATTTGTTATTATTTGTACTTTAATTATTTTTCTTCTGTTAACATTTGTGGTTTCTATGTTTTGAGGATTTCATTAATTCATTGTTTTAGAATGTAGTATATTTTGCAAAAAATTCGTTGTTCAAAACTAGTGTTTGATATTTATTTTTATGAGGTCATATTAACCCTTAAAACTTATATTGTACAAAAACTTAGGAACTAAAAAAAACTAGTTACATCTATTGGTTGGATGAGGTACTTAAAAAACCCTCTTGCTTTTGGAGGTTCTCTCTGGGGACTCCAAACTTATAGAAACATGTACTATATATTTTGTCCACTGGTCACTCCAGATTACCTCTAGATTTGTGTGTGTGTGTGTGCATGTGTGTGTGTGCATAAGTATGCACAGATACTTATGTGTGCATGTTTGCACACATCACAGAGGTTGAAAGTCTCTGTGATGGACTTTCAACCTGTCCAAGGTGGATTTCCACTCTCACTTGTTGACCGTTGGAGATAAGTGAAAACCTGCTTGTTTGACAGCTCTTTGATTGTTCATTGGATGTCTGACAGACGTGTCATATCTGTTAATCAATAAACAATAACACGATTTATGACTTAAAAGAGAAGGCAGAGAGCTTCAGAGGTCCATTCCTAGTTTCACTTCTGAAGCAAAGATGTGGAAGGCTATTTTTCCTTTTCTGGCCGCTCTTTTTGTCGGGTTATCTTGTCTTCCTGGGGGCATAAATAAGATAGAAGATGCAGAAAACGATGAGATGTTTCAGACAGCGTTGAAGTTTGCTGTAGTCCAACACAACAATGGCACCAATGACACGGTCCTCTACCAGGTTGTTAAGGTGGTTTCAGCTGAGGTTCAGGTCAGTATGTTGTAGATATTTCTTAGTTCAGTGTTGAATCAAGACCTACTATTAGAAATAAATAAAAACATTTGACACAATAGGGGCCAGACGTCCCATATTAAAAGATTTCATTTGAACCCATTAACTACATCAAGTCTTTGTGAATAGCAATCTCGTCTGTCTCTCCTGAAAGGTGGTAGGTGGGCTCAAATACATCATGACTGTGATTTTGGGAAGAACCAACTGTGAGAAGGAGGCACCAGCAGATAATTGTGGCATTAACAATGAGCCAGGATTCGCTAAGGTAATTAGACTGGATCATAAAAACCTGACATTAAATTATGATATTTAAAGACAGAAGTCTCAAACACCAATTATTGATAAGTTAACATTGTAAAATATGTCATCATAGATACTCCTTAAAAGCAGTAGCAATTAATGTTTGTCTGGATGAATGTACATGTATTCTCTGTTTTATTTAAATTTTGCACTCTTTCTTTTTCAGCACCTCCGGTGCAAATTTGAAGTGTGGAGTCGCCCATGGCTTAATGATACCCAGCTAATATTAGCTAAATGTGACAGTATTGAACGTACTACAGAATGAAAAACTCTTTCCTCTGAAATATTTGCAAACAGTTACACCCTCTCAAGGTAATTTCGGTCAATGCTGCCAAACAACTTTCAGACTTTTGAACCTCAACAAAGATCTGTATTGTGCAGTACAAAACAAATGTATCACTATGAAAGGATTCATTAACAAAAGAAAATCTAAATTGTTTTCAATAAAGTAACATTTGAACTTTGAATGGCTTTGTGTGGTTTATATGTATGCATATATGCATATATGTCTTTGATTACATTTTAATGTGTAACCTCTGTTATTCTTCTGATGTTGTTCTTCTATGTCAGAAATTTAATGTTGTGAGATACAGATTGGCCTGTTTTTGATTTGACAACCCCTGCTCTTTTTTAAGGTGGCACACTGCTCAAACACAACTAAGGTCAGGGTACGATAGTGGCGGGCCAAAAGGAGTCAGACTAGCCTGACCAGACCCTGGTGCAAAAAGGCCCTAAAAGGAGGCAAAACTGGGAGGAGGATGTGTAGGATTAATTTTACTTCACAAGTCATGTTTTGACATTTTGGAAATAGAATTTTATTTAGGCAGATCAGAGTAAAGAGGGGAGAATTATCAATTTTGTTCGACAACATAAAATACTGATGATAAATTAAAGTTAGCCACAAAATATGAAACTGCTCTAGAAGCCATCATTATCTGCCTTTTCTATCTTCTTCTTGCCTCCAAGTATCACCTGACACAACCCAAAGGCTAAAAGAGTGCCAATAAATGGAAAGATTACCTTCCACATATTTGGTCTGTAGGTGAAACTGCCTAATATCTCAGAACAAGAAGTAAACCTTTGGTGCTTTCTGGCTGCTCTTTTAAAGAAGTTGTACAACCATTTATACATTAGCAGAGGAATCATCCGATCAATAATCAATTAGCTGTCTAGCTGGGGGGCTGGAGTTTATCTCTAGCAGTCAACGGTCCATTTCTGAGACAAGTAAACATGCACACACACTCACAGGACTAACAGGCAGTCTGGACTTTGCAGTCAATTAACATACACGTTGGTATTACTTAACTTAATGTCTGTTTTTGTTGCCTTTATGGATGTTCACCTCTCTCACCTTTCTGGTTGAGGATTGCAAAAAAACCACAGAAACATTGTTCTATGACTACTTTCAGTGTTAAGCTAAAAGTAAAAAGGTACTACCTTCTCTAGTGGAACCAGTTGTAAAATTTGTAGGATGAAAATAAATAAACTGAATTTGAAACACCAAGCCAGAAAAAAAGAAACAAAAAGGAAACACAAAGTTAATGATAGTAAAAGTTAATGACTCCACCACCTCCTTGCTGACTTCACAGTCGTGTTGGGATGTGGTGGCCATCCACCACCAATCCACTACTCTCTGAAATTAATCATAGTGATTCAAAGAGCCCGGACACACAATACCATCTGTAAATTTAATAGCACAACAAAAAATTGTATCTTTATGACTCTTAACCGTCGTGAGATCCTAACATTCTGTTTACTCCCCTTGTCCTACAGGTCAAAAATGACCCACCCTAACAAAAGCCCCAAAATAAAGAAAATTAATTGAATTTTAAATCCGACATCTATTTTGCATGTTAAAATAATCTGTTATTTATCAATTGAACTCAATTTAATTAATTTTTATCACATATTCTGTTATACAATACAAAAAAAGACAAGAAACAGTATTGTAGTATTGTAATTATATAAATGTGGAGTAATTACTTCTGAATTATTTATACTGGAAGGGAATAAAAGGTCAACAATTTGGAATTTTTTGTCAGCGGTTCATTCCTTTATATTTTTTTTTAAGGAATTGAATTATAAAAATACTTCTTGTTACAACAAAACAAAATGTGGCTTGATTTTGTGAACAATTTAACATCACCTCTTATGTTCTGTTCATCAATATGTGACGCATGGTCAGAAGGCGTCCCAACTTGTCAATATATGACGAGTCGGGAATGAGAATGTGTTGCATAGTTATGAGATTTTCAACATAAGGTATTGAACATAAGAAGCAGAACATTTTCACAAGATGATGTTCATCTCATGAAGATGTTCTTATGCTGAGTATTCTCAAAACATGATGAAAAATATCCTCTGTTCAACAGAAGATGTTGAACTTATAAGATGTTCTTATGTTGAACATCTTCAACATAAGCCGAAGAACATCCTATCCTTCCTACCCCATGTTGAACATAAGATGAAGAACTTCCCCATGAAATGGAGATGTTCTTAATCTTATAAAGATGCTTTCATGATGAACATCTTCAACATAAGACGAAGAACATCTGCTTTTTTGTGAAACATTTTGAGCAACGTGTGTTTTTACTTCAACTTTACAATGTTGTAAAATCCTACTTTTCATGTGTTCACATGATCAGGTAAACAAATGATCTTTTGGATACTTTTTCATGCACTCTTTATGTAATTGTGATTGTTTATCAACCCCTTTCCTGTAACTGTTTTTACCAAATTCTTAGGCGCTGGGGTACACAAATATCCAAATATTTGTAGAGAATCCAATCCTTTAGACCTTTGCTTCATTTGCATGGAACCAAAGTCAACATTGAACCCTCAAGAGGTCACCATAAATCAAATGAAACAGCAAATTTTAATGTTGCCTTTCATACTACAAATTACTGACCAAATAATTCACCATTTTATCTTGGGCATTCAAATAAATTCCCATTCTATAAGGCATGTTTCGGAACACATAACACACAGAACACATCTGCAGCAAATTTAAAATAAATATCAGAAACACAAACATATTCATGGAAGTTTAAATTTTTTATTTTTGTGTTCTAATGAATACTTTTATAGTAAAACCTTTGTTCGTATTGCAGAAAAATTCAATAGAGTTTGAAAGTAGCATTTAGTGAAGGAATTTTGAGAGCCTGTCAAGATAGTATCACTTTGTAGATCTTCAGAAGAAAAATGTTTTTCATTGTGAAGTGAGTTCACCGCATTCCTCTTTGGTCAGCTGGGTATCATTAAGCCATGGGCGACTCCACACTCTGAATTTGCACTGGTAAGGCTGAAAGAGAAAACCCACAAAATATGTCAATAAAACTGAGAATACATGGTCATTTATCCAGACAAACATTACTTATTAGTAGTTTAAAGGAGTGCCTACAATTCAACATTAGACAATGTTAGTTTAACAGAGTTGGTGTTTTATGCGAGATTCTTTGTCTTAAATACTAAAGTCAGTTTTTTATTATCTAGTGTATTTACCTGAGCGAATCCAGGCTCTTTGTGGACAGTACAGTTATTTGCTGGTGCCTCCTTCTCACAGTTGGTTCGCCCCAAAATCACAGTCATTGTGTAACTGGTCCCAGCTACCACCTTTAGAAGAGGCAGCAAAGACAAAGAAAATCTAGCTTATTGTTACACAATGAAAAAACTCTCATCAAAAGTGAAACATCAAAGACAGACAAAAAACAATGTTAACATATATTTATCATATTTGTTACTCACAAAAACATTATTAATGAGTTAAAATTAAATATTTTAATATATGACATCTGGCCCCTAACTGTGTCAAGTATCTACATTTGATGCTAACAGTAGGTCTTGAGTGAATAGTGAACATTTAAATCTGTATAACAATACCGACCTGACGCTCAGCTGAGACCACCTTAAGGACCTGGTAGAGGACCGTGTCATTGGTCCCATTGTTGTGTTGGACAACGGCAAACTGCAAAGCTCTCTGGAACCCCTCATCGTTCTCTGCATTTTCTATCTTTTGCAAGCCACCAGCGATCATCTGACAAAAGCCAAAGGCCAAAAGAGCGGCAAAAAAAGGAACAATAACCTTCCACATCCTTTTTCCGAAGGTGAAACTGAGAAAAGGCTCAGAACAAGAAGCTTTGATGCTTTCTGCCTGCTCTTTGAAAGTAGAAGTGATGGGGCTATTTATATTTTAACAGAGGAATCATCCAATCAATCAGCTGTCAAGCATTGAGGCCAGAGCTTATCTCCAGTGGTCAAAAGTCTCTAAGGGCTAACAGACAGTCTGTTCTTTGCAGTCAACATGTTTTTGAGATTTGGAAGTACCCAGAGAGAAGTCTCTACTATCCTAAGTATACCTACTATCATAGTTGCTATTATGTTTATGTTGCCTCCATTTTAGTTCCCTTTATTCAAGTTACATTGGGCCTGGCAATACTTTAGTTTCTTACCTATCTGGAGGTGACCACAAATAGGGATGAATGCATTTTCTTCATAGAACATTTAATTTTATTTTATTAATCACTTACTCTGTCCTCTGTCACAAATGGTTGACTGGGCATCTTGTTTTTTTTCTTAATGCTCTGGTCTTTTCTGAATGTAAAAACAGAAAATGTAATTTTATCCAGTTTTATTTCTTCAAGGGATGCCTGTAGTCTTGAAGACAGTATTCATCAGAACTACAGGTTTCACAAGACTTGCGGTCGGGTCCAGGTTTAAACTTATAGCAGGACAAATACCCTGATTCGATCAGCCAACTAAAGTTACATGGACTCATTTAAACAAAGGATATTCACTGATAGAGAGACCTTAGCACAAGGACATGAATTAATAGGAAATTTAGTAGACGCATGCCACCTAATGCCTTAGAGATGTAATTGCAGTGAAAAGTCGTTCTACAAAGAATGACTATAGGGCCTGAAATCACACCACAATTATTATCAAACTTATGATTAAGGCAGTATTGCCCAAGAGACATTTGTTCACTCAGAAAATACAAACTCTGTGCAGAAAGATCCCAGAACAGGATTTGAATGCAGAACCTTTTGCTGCAAGGCAACAGTGCTCCAACAAGCATCCACACTTCAAAAAATTAAACAAAAGACTTAGCTGGACCAATTACCACAACTTGCTTCACGCAGATGAATTATCAGCCAAAAATATGTTCTATATCTTGCTCACCTCACAGGTATTATTATTATTAATCACAAAGACAGATTTTGATAAGTCAAATTTACTTTATTTTTTTAATTTGCATTTTTTACCAAGTCATTAAACAATTTTATTCTGGCAACTTGTCAACTTTATGTTGCATTACAGCATTCATAGTTGTGAAAACAGCACACAGAGGAAGGAAAGATGTTTACACTGTTAAAAGCAGCATATACTGTATTTCACAGTGAGTTAAGTTAAGGTTTCAAGCACTTCTTTTCCGTGACCTGAATGTCATTGAGCCATGGGCAGCTCCACACTGTGAATGTGCACTGGTAAATCTGAAAAAGAAAGACCAGAATACAATTACAGTAGCATGCCATTATACAATAACTTATGCATACAAACATTAGATGCATTTGGTTCCAGAGTGTTATTTTTTAACACAAATGATATCATGTCACAGTTTTTATATACAACACTTCATTGTATTTGTTACGTCCGAGAGGGAAATAGGAATATAATTAACATTTTCATCTCTAAAGTTTACAACATCTCTTTAATAATGTAATATAATTACCTGAGCCTTAGCTGGGTCTATGTAGACAGTACATCCTGTGTCTGCTTCGCCTTTCTGGCAGTTTGTCCGTCCCAATTTCACAACAATCTTGTAGTTTGCTCCTGCGACCACCTGTTATGGAGAAGAAGAGGAATCATATAGATCCAGTTTATTAAAAACATATCATATATGTTTGCAGTCATACAGCACGCATACATAATTTACTTGAAAAGCTAAATACTAAAGCTACAGTTAGTTTACCCAGAAACTGCCAGTTGCAAATTCCAATTTCCAATTAATTCTAGCATAATGTAAACCATTGTGCACTTTTTATTGTCAGAAAAGTATTTACATGGAGTGCAAAGACAGGATGTCGCCAAAATGCTTAAATATAAAGTTACATTTATTCGAATACATAAAATACCGAATAACTTAAAATACGCACTTTAGTCAGATCAAAACTACACTTAATCTAACTATACAAAAAGATATTATCCATCCATCTATTTTCTGTTCATCCTTGTCGCTGGTGCGGTTGGAAGGCGTGCTGGTGCCTATCTCTTTCGGGCGAGAGGCGGGGTACACTCTGAACAGGTCGCCAGTCTGTCGCTGGGCAACACAGTTTGCGACACTCACCTGAACCTGTGCGGAGACGATTTGAACCACCTTGTGGACGAATATATCTGCTTGGTTGCCTTTGTTGTGTTGGGCGAGGGCGTAATTCAACGCATTTAGGAAATCCTCATTCTGGATGTCGACATTTTGCCATCCCCCAAGTAGGCCGCACTGCCCAGCGGCGAAAATAGTCGCAAAAATTGGAACAACAATCTTCCACATCTTCCTCCTTTAAGGTTAAACTGCTTACTCGGAGGGAGAAAAGTCCAACTTGGACGCTGTTTGATTGTGTATAGCAGTCTGCTCTTTATAAACGAAAAGTGACGATATCGCTCACAGATTAGTAGAGGAGTGACGCACCACGCTATCAATAAACATTCTTTGCAGGACCAACCCGCCTAGTGTTTTCTTCTTTCCTTCCAGGAGCTCACCGAGATCTAACCGCGTTTGGATAAACGGATAATCTCCCAAGGTTTGTTTTGGCTTTCTGACGTTAGAAGCGTGAACACCATCTCATCAGGAGGTGGAAAAACGCGATAAACAAGGTTTGTCAAAGCACACGTGGAGTTCGAAACTTTTAAAGCTGTTGCACTGGAAATTAAACTTTCTCGACCTTTATCCCATTAGCATAAAGCAACCCGTGCGAGTGTTCACGTTTTGAGCTGCACAATGCAGAGACTGCAACTTTTGAAGTATGTGCTCTAAAATCACAAATTGTACAAAGTATAAGTGTACTAATCTTTACCTGCATTTCAACCATTTTTCTTTCAAACTTTGCAGGGACACGTTCTTTGGGCTGGATGTTGCACAACAGCAGCTCCTTATTGGGTGTGCTGTGGCAGCAGCTGCAGCAGGTGGAATCCTGACCTATGCAATGCAGAGAAGCAGCAAAATGAGAACCATCCCTGTTGGTGAGGGATGGTGGGGAGCAGGAGAAAAACCACTCTTAGAGGATCAAAAAATATACCCCTTTACAGTGGAAACGTCAGATGAAGAGATTGAGGTAGTTTGGCTTACACCAACTTTTAGAAAACGTGTAATACTTTTCCTTCCTCACAATTTTACACTACTACCCATCACAAAATCCTAGTAAAATGTGGAGTTAAAATGAGAAAATGGGAGAAAGTTCATGGGTTGAGAACATTTTTACAAGGCATTGTTTTATGTACAGGGCTCAGTTATGATTTTGTTTACCAGGATCTCCATGAACGCATTGACAAAACCCGGTTCACTGACCCTTTAGAAGACAGTGGCTTTCAGTATGGCTTCAATTCCACTTACCTTAAGAAGGTGGTTTCTTATTGGAGAAATATGTTTGACTGGAAAAAGCAAGTGGCAATGCTGAACAAGTATCCGCACTTCAAAACCAAAATAGAAGGTATTCACCGCTACATAATGAACAGCAGCTGGCTTAACTTTCTATTTGTTAAAATCTGTTTTATATCTTTTGTTGTTGTGCAGGATTGGACGTGCACTTCATCCATGTGCGCCCACTACAGAGTGGGGACCAGAAGGCTCTGCCGCTCATGCTTGTTCACGGCTGGCCTGGCTCCTTCTATGAGTTCTACAAGATTCTTCCACTTCTCACACAGAACCATGGCGGATTTGCGTTTGAGGTTGTAATCCCTTCCATACCTGGCTACGGCTTCTCAGAAGCCCCTCATAAGAAAGGTAGATAATTTTAGGAAAAGCAAGTTTATTTATGTTCCACCATTTATGCACAGGCCAATTCAATTACTATAGAAAAAGCAAAAAGAAAGCTATCATAAATACAATCTATACAAATGAGCTGCAAATGGTAATTTGGAACAAATAAATAGCGATAACATGCTAAAGTGGAACTTAACAGAAAAGTCCTGCTTTAATATTACCAGTAGTTTCTGATTTCATTTCAGATTTTAAGGGAGTTTGTTCCAGTGCGGAGGAGCATGGAAACTAAATTTAGGATCTCTTTAGCTCTGGTCCCTTGAGTTTGCTGGTTTCTGGTGAGATAAGGGCTTTCGGCATTCCTGACGAGCAATTCTGATACCAATTCAGGACTTTATACCCATACTTCAGGAGTAAGGAGATATATTGTACTGGTGTTTGTCTGGTATCTGGTACCAGCATTTTTTGATGAGCTGCAAAGCCTATTAGAATAATCTAGTCTATTAAAAATAAAGCATGCCCCAGTTTTTCTGAGCCCTATTTTATCCAGACTGCCAAACTACATTTGGTTTGTACTCTTAGAGATAGGGTGAGGATCTTCATCATCCAGGGAGAGCTGTCAGTGGAGTCATGGCTCCTTCCAATTGAAATGAGTCAGTTTAGTTGGTTTGGACATTTGATGTTGTTCCCTTATAAGTTTTTCAAGCACAGCCCGCTGTTAGGACATTTTGGTAAAGACTGAGAACTCACTGGAGGGATGAATCCCTTCTGGCCTGGGTACAACTTCAGAGCCCAGAGAATGATAGATTGTCCCCAGAGGAGGAATTTCTGACATTCACCTCTGGGTCTCTGAACTGAAGATGGAAGGAAGTATTTACTGTCTGCAATATGTTAGGTGTAACACAACTAAAATTCTTTCTAAAAACCTGCGGGGCCAACATTAAGGTTGTGGATTCCAGGTCATGAGTAGTTTCTATCAGATATATAATTCATGCTATCTCGGCCTTCCCTAGTTTCAGTTAATTGTAGAAAATTAAGATTGTGTTTAAGAGTAAAACTACTGGGTAAGAAGTATTTTTTCTTTCCTTTATTTACTGGGTTGACTTTGTCTTTTACATGAAATGGCACTGAAGTGCAACAATAAATTGTGTTTATGTAATCTAGCTATTCTTTCTCTTCTGATAGTCATGACCTGAATCGAAGAGGATTCCTGTAAACTCGGCCTCAGCTGTTTCTCAGGTCAGATAAAACTGACATCCTTGACTCAGAACACGCCAGTTGAAGATATGAATGATTGTGGTGTCTGAGGTGACAGGCTGATGATAGTTGAAAGGCCTTGGTGGATGTTTGTATGTCATATGTAGTGGTTGGAAATGAGGTGCTAGGGTTTTCTGGATATTCGAAGTTGTTGGATTTCTGGGTATTCGAGAGGGTGGAAATGGTGGATACTTGCAGATGGTCAGTGATGTTTGGGGAAACTATCCTCTTTGTTTTGGTGTTGTGTCTAACTTTATCGTTAGTATGACCTATTTGCTGTTTTTGGATTCTGCCTTTGTTTTGGAGTTGTAGCTAACCTTGACTTCCTTTATATGGTTTATTTCCTGTCTTTGGATTCTTCTTGTCTTATGTCCTCGACAGAAGTTTTTTTCTTTAGTTTTTAATAAATTAAAGAAGAAAAGTTGTTTGAGCAACTGTAACAGGTTTTGTTCCAATATTCCTATACTGAGTTCGATCTATCTGCCCTTCAACTTCAATAAGTTTGCCTGTCTCCTCTCCTCACAGCATAATGCTTTTCTTCTCACAGCGTTTTTGCATGTTTTGAAAAAAAGAAACAAAGTTTGTAGGTCTAACATGACAGAATGTGAAAAAAAACATAAAAGTTAAATAATTTTGTGTTGTATTTGTTAAAGGATTTAACAGTCTGGCTGCTGCTCGGATTTTCCTCACACTCATGGAGCGCCTGGGTTTCTCCCAGTTTTACCTACAAGGAGGAGACTGGGGCTCGCTCATCACCACAAACATGGCTCAGATGAGGCCTGAGTAAGTGAAAAACAGTATCAGAAAAAGCACATCATCATTTTAGTGGAATTTTCACAGCAGACATTGTATCATTTGGCTGGACATCATTTGGACATTGGGACCATAGGCGTGACTGTCTTGGGGTGACACTAACTTATATTTGTTTTTTCTGTTCCAGCTGTGTTAAAGGGCTCCACCTAAACATGTGCATGTCAAATAGGGGTTTCAAAGTGTTACTCTCCATAATCATCGGGCCTTACCTTCCCTTCCTGGTCGGCTTTAGCCAGGAAGACGTTCGCAGGCTGTTCCCTTTCTTTCAGAAGAATGTGTGGGAGATGCTGAAGGAATCTGGCTACCTTCACATTCAGGCAACTAAACCTGACACAGCTGGTGAGAACGTACAAAAATATCTAGCTAAATACTATAAAGACAGGTTAAAGCTACTAGAGAGTGCAGCCTGCTGTTTAAATAGCTTTTCCCATTACCTCTTATTACAATTGTATTCTTGTGCAGGACGTGGACTGAATGACTCGCCTGTGGCCTTGGCAGCCTACATTCTGGAAAAGTTCTCCACCTGGACTCACATGAAGAACAGGGATCTGGAGGACGGTGGGCTGGAGAGGTAAAACAGTGAAATGCGTTTTGTTTTGAATAGCATTCACTCCTTGTCTCTATTTTCCTTCAAGTTTACAAAAAAATTCCTGACATCCCCAACTACTGTAATAAAATTATGGACCTCTGATAGCTAAACATATAATGAGTCTGGTTTTACTAAAGCTAATTTTTCTGCAAATGAGCTTTTATTGACAGTGTGGCAAAGGGTAATTGGTTCTATTTTGACATTTAAACCAACTTTAATCAGAACAGTTTCAAAATGTAAGACAGTCACACCTGGGATTTATTTGTATTATTTGCTTATTTTATTAAAATTTCTGTGCATTTGCATTGTCTGGCAACAATATTCAAACCCAACAAATGTTTGCCATATTAGGATCATAAATTCTAAGTTTTTATAATAGACCAACACAAATCTATAATAGGTATTATCAAACAGGCTGATTGTACATGTATTTTAAACCATTTCATGGATTAAAAATGCCTAGTCAAAGCCCAGAGCTAAAGGCATCTGAAAATCTGTGGTAAACTTTCTGTGCAGAGATGCTTTCAATCCAATCTGCCTGAGCTTGAGCTATTTTCAAACACAATATGAGAAAAGTGTCATGATAGAGGTGGTTTTAAAGCATATTTAATTGGATGGAACTAATTGCACTTCAGATTTTTAATCCCAGGCATCATCTCAGTGTCTAGCTAATCAGTTTGTGGCTTTTGAACAGAAAATTCAGCCTGGATGATCTTTTGACGAATGTCATGATCTACTGGACCACAGGCTCAATCATCTCCTCCATGCGGTTCTACAAAGAGAACTTCAGCAGCAACCCTAATAACAGGATTGACGCTAAGTAAGAGTTGTTTTTTTTTACCATTATCCAAATGTGACCAGAATTGTCTCTAATAAGTGTAATAATCACATGTTTTAGAACGGGGATATTTGTGCCCACTGGACTGGCTGCTTTCCCCCAGGAGCTCCTGCACTGCCCCAAATCCTGGGCACAGATCCGGTACCAGAACATAGTCTCCTACACCTTCATGCCCCGAGGCGGACACTTTCCCGCATTGGAGGAGCCCCGGCTCCTGGCCAACGATGTCATCCAATTTGCCAAAGCAGTAGAAAATCTCTGAACCGCTGAATGTGTTCTGAATAAAGCAGTTGTATGGTTTATTTAACAATCAACATATTAAGCTCCACAAATACAGAAAACAGATTTTATTTTTCTTCCATGCAACATTTTGCTTGTTATAATTAAAATTGCTAATGGTTCAGTACATGTAAACATGCTTGCACATTCAGATTTCCCTCAGAATGTAAAAAAAGCAATAAACCTTTCAAGCTATGTTCAGTAAAAGTATATTGCACTAAGGAGTCGAGTGTGTCACTGTGTTTAATATGTATGAAAGAAAAGGCTTTATAAATATAAACAATAATTCAGATGCTTTCAAAACTGCAATAATGTCTCTTCAAGAAATATTAACTGAATTATAGACTTTAAAAGGATCCCTTTACACATTTGAGCAAATCAATTCATTTAAATTTATATGTTCTAAAAACAGAAAACTTTAAAATATGTAAAATTCTAAATTTGGTGAATGAACTGGGTCAGTTGGTGAAGCCCTTAATAGCCGTGGGAGCCTGAAACCACACATAATCCTGCCAGTCTTCCCCCTTGGCTGCATGCCCCTCCGTAGACAGAGTAATGATTTTAATTTTCACTCTAGTTGGGACTTTAAACTGTAGTTTAGGTCGGAACCAACCAACGCCACATTCCCTGTGAGCCAGTGCCAGGACCGTGGTGGGCATCAGGCGAACAGGATTGTTGTCAGACAACAAGTCAGCAACAAAGAGAGTGCGGAAGAGCTGCCTCAAGCAGGAGGAGGCTCTGAGAGACTGATCCCCAGTAGCCAGGCCCAGGGCCTCCATGTTGACCTCATACATTTCTTTAGGAAGAATGAGTGAGCCACCCATCAACAGTAAAACTCTGGGTACTCTGCTCATAGAAAAAAGCACCTCCAGCTGCTGCAGAAGCTCCTCCAGCTCCTGAAGAGTTTGGTGACATTTGCGCAGATCCAGATCCGCAGAATGCAATGGCCTTCGAGTCACTGCGCCTCTTTCCTGAAAAGCAAAATAGTTCCAAGCAATAAGTTTCTTTAAAATCAACAATACTTTGAAAGAAAAACAGCTCCAAGACAGCTTCCAAAAACCTGCTTTGAAGTTTGCAGCTTTTTCTGGGAGTAAACCAGCTGGTCATACGTCATGGGCAGCTGCTGTCTCTGATAGAGGATGCACTTGAGGATCTCGCTGACGAAACGGTAGCAGCCGTCCTGGGTCACGGCGCCGGGGAAGACCACGTCCACGCAGCCTTCTTCCTGAGCTTTTCTCACCACCTCAGCATCTTGTTCCTCAAAGTTGGTGTCCTTTCTGACATCTGGACCAGAAGTCTCTTCTGTTTCCGTTTTGCCTGAACAGAACCAGGATATCATCCTTACAGAGAAATAGTATATTTTGTGACTTCACATTTTAAGTGGCTCTGCCTCAAAATATTGATGAGTTTCTTTGAGTTCTTGTAAGCCTGGGGTATAAATGTCACAGCACAAATGTCACCACTCTTCAAAATGGGAAAGATAATGGAGAATGACATTTCAATAGTCCTACTGTATGTGATAACAATTTAAGCTTATAAAATGGCTCCAGAGAAACCTCAGCCTGCCCATAATATTTTCAGCCTTAAAAAAATCTACAGCAAGGTTGGGTATCTTGGACAATAAAGGAAATTTAACAGGGTATTTATATTACTGGCCTGAAGAATTAAATATCAAAATGCCACCTTGTGACATTGCAAAGAATTTATACTACAATTAAACATATTGTGCAGCTTCACCATAAAAATACTGTATAATAAGCAGTGTAGAAACTCTAGAAGTAGGGGCTGTTTAAGAAAAACATATTTTAGAATTGTTTGATAAACAAATTGACATAAATTAATTTCTGTTTCCTTACAGAAACAAATAGGCCTGCAGTGCTTATTTATTTTCCTAAGTACTATATCACCCTATATATAGCTGGTAACTAAAGAAAATTCTAAAATTAACAGAATGCAGAATAGACATGGAGTTTAAAGGCGTACCTTGAATATCTGGAAGCTCAGAAGAGTTTTCCTTTTCTTCTGTATTGGGCACACTGTGCTCTTCCCGAGGCACACCTTTAACATCAGTGCCATTATTTGATTCTAAACTTATTTTGATTAAGTCTGTTCGGCGTTCATCTATTTCTGACGAGAGTCGGTATGAATTTGAACCGTCGGACACACTCTGTAAGCTAAGTAGTCTACATGTCATACTGGACTCCTCGGCGGTCCTGCTGTTCTTCTCTGAGGCAAAGGAGAGTCTCCGCTTTATTCTGCCGTCTTTGCTGTGGACAGTGGACGAACCTTCTGTCTCATCTGAGTTCAATATTGGTTGTAAAGTGTCACACTGGTCTGCCATTATTTTTTAACGTCCGCGCCTGGTTCGTTCTTACCGCTCGGAATCATGGGAAATCCACCGAATGTTGCGTTCACGTTAAGCGGAAACATTGGGAAAACAGCATTCCTCGCAATAATGCAATTTTTGAGATATTTTAAAAACCTTTTTCACGGGTCTTATGGAATTGACAGTCTTAGGTATGCTAATAGTGCTCATTAAATCTACATCATGCTTTGATTAATTTAACTTATTCATTAATTTAATTTAATTGAATAATTAATCTAATATATTCTGGAACATTTTGAAATTCTGTAATTTTACAAAAAATAAAAAAATACAGATGTGCAAATTCTAGTGTTTTACAGACTACAATAAAAATGTTATGAAAAAGAACATTGCACCAAAATAAATTCATGCTGGAGAAATCCTTTTCTAAGTCTAACATCAAACGTTTGAACATAAGACTTGCTAATAATGGGCTACCTTTGTTAGAACAGTGCAAAGTACTGCCAAGTGACAATATATCGTTAACTCTACAATTGTTCGAAATGGCACAACAACCTCAGCAGGTTGAAATAACATTAAAACAACAAAGCTTGTGTAAAAGCAAGAAGTCTCACTTAAACATAAACTTTCGGCGCGTCTCTGGTGCATTTTTGGGTAAACGCCTGTTTTTTCAATCAGTAAAGTTGCTGATTTTGTCGGACAACAAGTCGGAAAGAACTGAAGTAAGCGTAGCGATACTTCATAAAAGTAAGGTGTAGTAAAACTACTAAAAATATGTATACTTTTTCTCTAGGAAAGGCATTATACCGAGGACACAAAAATAGGACGTGCTTTGCCACCCTCTAGTGGCTAATTTGTAGATCACATGGGGGAATAAAGAAAGCCCAGGTGTGAATAATTAGGAAAGACAAACGTTTTACCACAGAACGGAGGAAGAGGCATTTGTTTGGTTGATGATGTCTTCGGTGATGAGAGTAGGGGTCCGAGTCCGTCCTTTGAATAAAAGGTGGGTCCAATGGAATTTATTTTTATCTTAACGTTTTAAAATTGAACGTCACATTACTCCCATTTTTTTTTCGACAGAGAAAAGTTATTATCTTCGAAGGTGATAATTCACATGAGGGGGAACACAACATTTATTCATAGGGTACGTTGTTTAAAAAATGAGCGAGATTTTGAATGGGTTTAATTAAGATATTACCTAAAGTGGACAATTCACTTTACATTCCAGCCTTTAGCTGGTCGAGGGGAGAAAATGAAGGACAGAGGGAAAATGTTTTCATACGACTACTCCTTTGACTCAATTAATGCAGATAGTCCTACATTTTCCTCACAGGAGAAGGTAAATTTTATTTATACATTTCTTATTTTGCATTGTACAGAAGTTAAATACCTTTTTTTTTTTAAATCACTCTCAGATTTTCAAGGACTTGGGCTCAGACGTTTTGAAAGCAGCATTTGACGGTTACAATGCTTGTGTGTTTGCATATGGCCAAACGGGCTCTGGAAAATCTTACACCATGATGGGAAATAAAGTAAGAATTATTTCTACTTTTTTTTTTTCAGCAAAAAATGTTTTGCTGCTGAATACAACATCTTCTAAAGATATTTAGATCCCTTTTAAACTCTCTCACATTCTGTCACATTAAAGTGGTTTAACCAACGTCGGAAGTGTTCGCAGAGCAGTGGTTCTTATACAAAGATCAAATTAAAAACAAGTGATCTTTATTAACTAATTGGATAACTTTTGAAAGCAATACGTTGCCCTGAATTTTATTTGGAGAATTTGCAATAAAGAAGTTTAAATGCTAATGCATTACAAATGTTTCAAACTTATTTGTAGAAAAAGAAAAGATGAAAACCGTGTACAAGTATCCATCCACCCCATAACTATGCACTACTTTGTATTGATCCATAACATAAAATCCCTCATTTGATTTCAGTCCAATTTATAGGGCCAATTCACAACATGTTTCAAGGCACTTCACAGTACTCTGAAGAGTTAAAAGCACTGTTTGCTGAAAGATAATTGTCAACTGTTCATTCAGATAACACAGTTGGTTGTGTTGGCACAAACTTCCCATATAAAATGCAAATTAATTTAGCACTAGTTTATAGCTACAACTCTTAGTCACACAGGAGGCTGAAAAATGCATTTTTAAATACACCAACCAACGCAGCTGGGTTTGCATGCATTGACCTCTTGCTTGCTAAACTGACAGTCTGCAGCCTCATTATACTGACTTCTCACTTTGCACTAATCAGAAAATGTGATGAGGGTATTAAAACCTCCATTCCTTTCACCACAATGAGATTCTTACATTATGATGGAGGATTTTACTCTCCTGCTGAAGGAATTCATGCAAGGTCATCAGCAGAGCTGCTGTCAACGTCAGATAATTATATATGGCTCTTAATGCCTACTGTCTGTTACTTTGTAATTAAAAACAAGAGAGCAAGCAGCTCGGACTGAAATTGCTTTTATGCATCAATGACTCCATATCAGATGCGGTGATTGTGTTGTTCAGCAGTCTTTGCATGTGCTGAGTTGTGGTTCCAGCAAAGTGTAAACATTTGGATTATGTCATAGGATCAAAATGTATCTAATTTTAGTGTGAGATTAAAATTGGTGTTTTGATTCTGTCAACATTTTCTCAATTAAAGGTGGATAAAGGTTTAATCCCACGGATCTGTGAGGAATTGTTCCTGGAGATATCAAACAGAAGTAGGAGCGACAGCATGTCATTTCAAATGGAGGTCAGGTAAGCAACTATAGAGTTGAAGTTCTTGTTAAATGCACCAAGTCGTCATACAGTTTCAGGCAGATGTCAACATCTACAACTTATGAACATAATTTATTTTGTCTTTAATTAAAGTTTTTTCTTGTATAAAGTAATCATGCAACTTCAGTGCTTTTTGTTCATTCAGATAACACAGTTGGTTTCAGGCAGATGTCAACATCTACGACTTATGAACATCATTTATTTTGTCTTTAATTAAAGTTTTTCCTTGTATGAAGTAATCATGCAACATGCAACTTCAGTGATTTTTTTTTTTTTTTTTAATTTTATTTTTTATTTTTTATTTTTTGAGTGCTGCTGCCCTTCAATTTTTAGATGCATCACTCTTTCAACAAACCTTAATCAAATGAATTGGTAACAACCAGGACTTTGCAACATTTGCTAACATGCCAAGGAGTTATTTTAGCCTTTTGATTCAGGTGTTGCCTTAAAATACATCAATACATACTGTGGAAACTGTCTTGGGACTACTACAAAAGCTAATATCCACAGTCTCATATCTGCTGTTGGGGGTACGGCCAATCAGCAGTTAGGAGAATAAGTGGAGCTCTTCAATTAACTTCTCTGCAAACGCAGGCTAATGGCAACAAAGGAAGCTAAAATACCTTGATTTTTTTTTTTTTAGCCTTATAAAATATTTTTTAAAGAACTTTAAAAATTTTTTTTACATGCTCACTGAAGAAATCTGAATGGGCAAATTTTTTGTGAGTAATTTGGAGTGAAGTTCCACAAAACAATCTGTGAATTGGTAAATCCTTGAAGACTGATTTGCAGGGACGTGGTCCATTGTAGTCTGATGGCATTGCCACTTTGCAGGAAAATAGTGATTATTTTGATTGAAATTTGCAATAGAATTTTGATCACTTCTGTCGGGGCAGCTGTAGCTACAATATAGCCACATTCAAATTCTTCAGCATTTGAATGTAGGGTAAAACGCTGTGGTGTCACCTGGACTTGATAAAGTGCTAAACAAATACAGGCTATTTTCAATTTGATTAGTTAGCCCACATTTTTATGCCTCTTTCCTTACCCTACAATTATACAGTGTTCTCACAAGACTCTTTGAGCTTCAGTATTTATGCTCCTAAAATTTTGATCAGGTATGGCCACAAAGAGCAGTTTGTTCTATACAGGTTTAATTGGGTGACCAGTTATTTGACTTCAAACCAATTCAGAACTATCTAGTTTACCTAAAAGCAATTTCTGTGGCAGAAAACAAATTAAATGAGCTTCTGGCAATGAAAGCAGTCAAATATCTAGCTAGAATTTTGATTGTTTAGTTTATTTCAGACAAACATATCAACTAAGATAATAATAATAATAATAAAGATTTTTATGTTTCTAAGTGTAAATACAATACCTTGTTCAAATTTACATACCGGTACTCAAATACATGTAAATACACCACTTATTTGGTGACTATATTTGGAGTCTGAAAAGGAGTATGATGGAGTTTAACTTATATATTCATGCCCCTTTTCCATTCATTAAATACTAGCATAAGTATTTTTACAGAACAGTTTACAAACTTGAATTGATTTGCAGCCTGATCTTGGAACAAAATTTATTAAAATCCTTCAATATTTTGTGTGTAGGAAAGAGACTCCTCAATTGTTCCTCATCTTGAAGGAAGCAGAAAATTAATAACTAGGCAATTTTACTGAGCAATGACAGAACTTGATAAGGGCCCAGAAAATATTATATAATCATGATTTATTGGTTAAGGCCTATTATCCAAAACATCCAGTTTTAATGAACTGATTAAAACTGGATGTAAAGAGGGGGTGTGGGGGGTGGGTAATGAATAACGGCTTCTTTGCAATTTGCATTCCAAGAATGTTTGGAACAAGGACTCTCCAGGGGTCTGCGTGTTGAGAATCCATTTAGACTGAAATGATTGCAGTGGACTCAAATACAAACGGTCTAATTTTATAATGTTTAATTCATCCTGTGCTGCATTGGATGGTGGTTAAATATGTAACCTGTGAAAAGATGCAAAATCAGCAAAGAGAGGGTGATAATTTTACACTTGAGTGTAGCTTGAGCTATTTTCTTTTCCTGTTTGTAAAATTATGTAAACTCATCTGGTGGGAGATTTTTGCATTGATCATTGCTTCATTCTGTTGTACACAAAGAATCACTATTTTCTTTGTCTTGGGAAGTAAAATGAAAGGAATTCATGACCTGACCTTAACTCAGCTGAAAAATCTGCTGGACCTTGTGAAAAGTTAATTCCATCAATGGTAAGGTAGGCCACTGTGTATCTAGGAGTAGGCATATTAGAAAACATGACTTGTACCTATTAATCTGAAATAAATACAGAGAACTAGTTTTGGTAGTTAACATGTTACATAAAAATAATCAATATTTTAGGGCTGCTAATGCAAGAAATTTGAATGCGTTAATATTACAAAATATTAGTCAAACTATGTATTCTGACCTAACAGCCTCTTCTCTGAGGAGGGTTATCTAGTGCAGTGGTTCCCAATTCCAGTCCTCGGGGCCCCCCTGCCTGCATGTTTTAGATGTGCCTCTATACCAGTACAGCTGATTCAAATGATTGCATGACATCTTCTGCAGCCACCAAGTACTGCAGGAGCCTGCTAATCACCCAAAGACTCAATCCAGGTGTGTGGCAGAAGGGAAACGCCTAAAACATGCAGGCAGGGGGGCCCCGAGGACTGGAATTGGTAAACACTGATCTAGTGCACAACTGTGCGTTATGGGCTCAACATGGGGAGTGAAGAACACAGTGAAATATGAAAGATTTCCACAACAAAAGACAGTTCCTCATTTACATCACAGGAGAACTGGAAAATAAAATGTCACTTGGCCCCTGAACAAGTTTAATTTCTCCTGGTTGCCTTGAGTACTTGGAGACTACATTACCTGTTTTCTGCTGCTGTGGAGAAAAAAAAAAAAAATCTGATAATTGCTTTGACTTGTCCATTTGGGCAGCTGGAGATCTTTCTTTGAGTCTTAAAGTTGTCTTTGCCACAAAAATGCACATTTATGCTTATGCATGCCTAAATTTGACTTCATGAAAACTGGTCATACATAATTAATAGTCCAGCAGTCACTAATTTCTTAAAAAAAATTTTGTGAAACTTTTTTTCCCCCCTTGCCAGTTATATGGAGATTTATAATGAGCGTGTACAGGACCTCCTAAAGAAGAAGCTGCCATGCTCAGAAGGTGGGGGCTTGAAAGTGAGAGAACACCCTACGGATGGACCTTATGTTGAGAGTAATGCCTAATTTTTTATTGTTAATCTGAATCTTGTATAAAGTGTTTCAAATGTCATCCAGAATTTCCATCTCTCTAATGCCTGTGTAGATTTATCAAAACATGTGGTGCTCAGTCAGAGTAATGTGGAGAGCCTCATCACGGTTGGGAATGCCGCCCGCACTATCGCCAGCACCGGCATGAATGACTTCAGCAGCCGTTCACACACAATCTTCACCATCATCTTTACCCAGGTGCGACATGTGAGCAAACACAGAAAGCAAGCTCAGTTGCTTGCTTTCTGTGGTTTCTAGAAACATTTATTTGAAAGCTGTTTAAAGTCCTACTTCAACCTACATCACTGCTTATTAAACACTTATTACATCTTTTTTTTCCCTAAAAACTAAAGCAGTATTTTTGTTCAGTTTAAAGTGTATGCATAGCTGTATGAAATGCCCGTTGATCCTCATTTTCCAGCGATGGTTTAATGGTGAGTTGCGCCATGAGAGGCACAGTAAGATCCAACTGGTGGACCTGGTTGGCAGTGAGAGAGCTGATGGCACGCAGGCCGTGGGCACCAGGTTGAAGGAAAGTGCAAATATCAACAAATCCCTGGTCACCTTGGGAAGTGTGATCTCAGCTCTTGGTAAATTCAATTTGACTAATAAATTAGCTTTATCTCATGCATGTTAGCAGTATGTTATTGTTAGTTCATTCTGAACAAAGTTAAGTATTTTAGCACTTTTATTACAACTACAAAACATGCAATAATGTATGAAATTCTTTGCTGTTCTATTGTTTTATAATGTAACCCTCTAAACTTCACCACGACTTTCTCTTGCCTTGCCTTGACGGAACTGAATTCTTAGTGACATAAGATTATTTACAGAGGATTTGATGATGACTGTACAATTAAGTTTAGGGTTGTTTAGAATGAAGAGGGCTGAATAAAAATGCCAGACTTATCTTATTTATGTGCTACATGGTTGTCACACAATCTTCTGCGAAAAACATTGTGGTTTTAGCATGATGAATTGTAGATGGTTTTAGGATTATGGATACTATTGAAAAGCAGTGATGCAAGCATTTTTGTCAAAAACACACCAGGGGCTTGGTGGAGCTCCATTGTTTGGTAAATGTCTGGTATGTTTACGGGAGGTTTTGTAAATGATTATTTGACCACTTTTTTAGAGCTTCAAACATTAAATTGAGATTATTTTTTTGTTTTGACTAAGTTGCAAGACATTTTTAGTAATTATTTTGTCTCTACTTTTACAATAAACAAATCAAGTTGGAAGTGCGTACAAATCCTAAAACCACCTGTAACCACCAACGACAATTTGTTGGAAACTTTGGTTCTTAGAACATAGAAGTCTGTGACAATAAAATTTTCATTGGAAATGACAAAAAGCAGAACAAAACTTTGACCACACTAGTCAATAGAAAATTGAATTGTCAAGACCTTTTGGTTCCTAAATTTGATCTTTAAAGCCAAAAGATGAAACTTTTCTTTCCTTTGTCATTGTATAACTTTTTTTTTCTTCAATTTGACTTGTAGCTAACCTTGCAGTGAGTGGACAGTCTGCAAAAAAGAAGCAGATCTTCATTCCTTACAGAGATTCTGTGCTGACATGGCTACTGAAAGACAGTCTTGGTGGAAATACCAGAACAACAATTATAGCAAGTATGTGTTATGAAGACATTTCCACTGTATTTATTTGGATTCTATTTTTATTTATTTTTTTCTTATTGGAAATGGAGTAAAGTAATCTTTGTTCGCCACCTTTAATTTGACTGACAATTCATCATTCTTGGATGATGACCTCTCTTGGCAGCCATTTCTCCTGCTGATGTGAACTACGAGGAGACCTTAACCACTCTGCGCTTTGCCAGCCGGGCTAAAAACATAATAAACACCCCAACAGTGAATGAAGACGGCAGCACCAAGGTGGTCAGAGAGCTGCAGGCTGAGGTCAACAGGCTTCGAACACTTCTAGCTGAAGCCGCTCAGGTTCTGCAATCTGTCAGGAATACAAAATGCCATCCAAAATGGCAACAGTGTGCTGATTCTTGTATTTGGTTTATGCAGGTTATTGATGTGGATAGGGCTTCTTCTGTAAAGCAAAGAGAGAAGTTGCAATACAATGAAGAAAAGGTGAGTCAAACATTAGAGACACACTCAAGATTTCTTTTTAGATATTATACAGGATATTTTTGCTTTTTCCATCAGGTCAAAACACTTGCCAAGCAGTGGAACACTAAGGGGAGGGGTGCTCAGAGCATTCTGGAGGTACAAAGATTACTGAATTCCTGTTTATATATATGTATAGTGCAATTTTGACCTTGCATTGATTACGTTTGAATGGATTTTTGAATAGAGAAAAGGGGTTTCTTTAGGTCAAATATGACAAGATGTCAAAGAAAAGGCATTCAAAAATAAGACTAGGATGAAATGTTCCAAAATAGAGAACAAAGAGGAAAAATTGCATTACTATTTTTTTAATTTATTTGTTTATTTTAATTGAAACAAACTGTACACAAAGTATTACTCGTGTAAGCATCTCTATGTTTGTATGTATGAATGTTATTAGACTTATTCATTCTTGAGCCATCATCAGACCTATGAGGGACTGCTGGTACAATGGTGCAGCTCATTTTAACACCAGAAAAAAAATATATTTATCCATAAATCAAGATAAAGCATAGAATTGTATCTTATGTCCAAACTAACTAGATTGATAAAATAACTAATTAGAAATTAACAAGGAGTTAAAACATTTTGTAAACAAGGATACATATAAAATTGGTGAATGTTTTTGAATTTTGTCTTGCCAAGTTAAAGATTTGTATTTTGGTTCTGGATAAGGCTCCACTCTGCTTCCCTCAGGTGTTCAGAAAGGATCTAAAATGCAAAAATGATTCCTCAGATCCCCTTTCTGCTTTAATGTTGATGCTTGTAGTAACCAGCTCCTGCCAGCTGGTGTCACTGTGAGCCTTATGAATAACTTCCTTAAAGAGGGGTCAGCTGAGCATTCGGTCTGATTTTCTAACCATCTGGATTAAACGGCATCCAAAAGCAAACTTTTTGAGTCAGTTGTTGGAGATGGTGTGTTTGGGAAGATTTTTAAACAAGCTACATGTCTTCTCTTGAGGCAGGGACAGAATGGTATCATCCTGAAACCACCCAATGTTTCAACAGAACCACTGCTGTGAGCCCCGCATTTACACTGAACATTCCCTTTCTTCAGCTAAATTTGTGCCCAACTCTTGAACTAACACCAAATGTCCAAAAAGTGACATTTGGTGTTAGTTTGGAGCTTGCGGTATTCAGCCATGTCGCATCTTGCATTATTTATCAAACAGAAGTGTACCAGTAACTCTGTGAAAAATGTAGAGGGACTTTTACATCATACATGCTTCATCCTGAAGCTAAAGTTGAAATTGTCTTTGAAAAGTGTTCAGCAACAGATTTTGGGGCCATGCTACTTTTTAGGATCACATTTTGAGGGGGGGAGGGATATTTTGTGTGCCAAGGTCTGCATGTGGATGTTGGATAATTAGCAGGTGACTTTTAGTAGCTTGACAGCCCTGGACTCATTAGCTGCTGTCACTGCACCTAATTAAGAGATCTTGAATATTGACACATGGCACTTTGGTTGCTGAATGTCTTGCATATAAATTAAAGCACTGTATGTGTGTCTGTGTAATCTTGCAGTTTCTTTTTGCTCAGAGGGAAGGCTGGTCCATTTCCACTCAGAGCTTGACAGAAATGTTATATTTGAATCTTTCCATTCATGTATCTGCATCTTTTATTAAACATGATTCAATTTTACATCCAGGCAAAAATGCCACTGTCCTGATGACTGGTGGGCCCACTGATGTTGCAGGAGCTCTAAGTGTTTAATGAATGACTTTATGGATTTGACATTTGTCTTCAGGTGGATTTGCATTCTGCCAAGGAGGAAAATATAAATGGTATTCCTGATGTAGAATGCTTCTACCGAGATGCATATAAGCTTAAAACATGCTATTAAAACGACTACTTTTAAGTGTTATGTGGACATTGGCTGGTATTTTTTTACGGTATGTTAGCCATGAGTAAAAGTACCATTGTTTCATAGCATTCCTTGGGAAGCAGGTCTGGAGTACGTTTCTTAATAGACATGTGATGTTTGCCAAACCTTACTGGGACTTTTTATCTGAAATTTGTTTGGTCTGAGAATTGGATCAAGTTTTCCAGTAAAAAGATCTCCAGATGCCTTTGGTGTGAAAGCATAAATATATGAAAAAGCATTTTGTTTACAATCTTAATTTTGGATATGAGATGTTGGCGGATTTGTGATGCTCTTTCTCCCAAAAGTCCAGGGGTCCTTAGGGTGCATGGTATGTTGGGCCACAACCTGTGACTTACGTTTTGCAGCATTAGATCCAAAGCTTAAGGCTAAGGCAACACAAACTTTTCGCCACTAAAAGAATCACCCTCCTTCCAAAGCTAACTCATGTCTGACTTCCACAGAGCAGCATGTGTCAGTTCAATTCTCTATTTTTGTGGTCTGATGTATTCAGAGGATTTCTACTGCCTGTTGGTCTCTCTGGGCAGAGAGGATTTCTAACATTTTTATAAGGTTAGTACACAAAGTAGCATACTCTTAGCTAAAATGGGCTGTACTGCGATTAAAAAAATGTTTGAGGCTTTTTATATATCTCTACCTGGAGCTCTTGTCTAAATTCAAAGATGGCCTTTGATATGTTTTAAAATATTCCACTCTAGCCTGCCCGTTTGTCTTATCTTATGCAAAGTTTATGTTCTCCAACAGACGTGTTTCTAGCCATTTCGTGTTTAACTCAGGTGATGCTGTTGGCAAAGGCAAAATGAAAATTTCTGATCACTTACACAAGAAAAGTTGACCGAGAGCGTTGTAAACTGGGTTTTGGATTCTATATTCAAAGCAGATTTAGAATGCAAAGTTATGCAGTGCCAGCTTCCGAAGATTGGTTACAGGGCATGTGGCAAAGAGAAAGTAATTAATATGAGAGATTTCAGAGCAGCCTCTTACAAGTCTGAGGCAGTAACAGATTGGGAGAATAAAAAAGGAACAGGATAAAGTGAAATCATGTTTTACTGCAGGCTTATATATTTGTAATATAGCGATACACATTCTTAAACTGAGGCAGTTTTATGTTGAGTAGAGTTGTATCCAGTTCTCCCAGCAATATTTTCAGGTCCCCTTGCGACGCAGTGTGGGAGGATTCTCCGTTTCTGTGAGATAAATGAACCAAAACCTTTCTTTGATCCTGATGTTCGTTGCATTTTCAAAACATGCTATAATCAGCACAACTTAAACTCTACATGCTCTGAGCCTTGCTCTGGTTTGTCAGTTTGAACCACATAGTCAGCAAATTTACGTCATGGTCTTTATAGCATTTTATAACCTTTGCATATTCTCACATTTTTTTAGAGCTAGTGTTTCCTCCTTATGGGAGGTTAGTCTAGCCAAACATTGAATCAACTCTTTTAATTGGATCAAAGAGAATTGGTTACCTATAAAACATAGCAAGCACTGCAAACAGTTGAAACGTAATTTTGCCGGACCTCAAAGTTCAACAAAACTTTGCATTTCAGTCATTCTTTAAATTATTGAACAGTTTTATTATGGAAACTATTGTTAAAATTTTATTTCATATATTCATGTATACTGACAACTATAACATTATACACAGAATTCTAATATTGAGGAAATGAAGGATTTGAAAAATGATGAGACATGGGAAATCTACATGTTGAGCTTTTCTGCACTCAATGTGTCCATCTTAAGTTGAAGATCATACTGTTGCGTCAGGCCATGAATTGGGAGATACAGAAATGTTTAACCTGCTTAAAATCTTTTGATTAGGCATTTTGGGGTTTTACAGCCTGTCAAAATTTCCAAATGCAACTCAAAGGGTACATGCAAAGGTTAGCTTTATATCTTAATTTAAAGATATAAATCTATACATTTAACTTATAGATTCAAAGATATAATTTATACAATCTGCAAGAGATTACACCTTGTATAAAACTGAGGTGTAATCTCTTCTCCAGCTGCTAAAATGTCTGTTTTAAAGTGGGAACTGCCTTTGCAAAAGGCAGTTTGTTAAACTGAATTTACAAGCACAAAATGATTTGAGCCCATAATGTTGGCCATGTAGCAGAAAGATTTGGGCCAACCAAAATAATCCCAGAAATATGCTCCTAGATTTCAGTCCAAATTTAATGGCATTCTGGTGGCTGGAATAAATTTTCAGGCTAAAGTTTATTTTACTATCAAATGGGTTTCTGGTTAAAATTCTGCTCTTGCATGTAACAAACTAATGAAAAGGAGCATGAAAAAGGAATGGCTGTTAACAAGGTGACAGTTCTTTAACAGAAGTATATAATCAATCACTCCAAGCAAAAGGCTGAGTCACTTTGAAAGCTGGACACGTAATTGCTCTCCCCTTTATGTAGAAGCTGTTTTAACTTCTTTAAAGACAAGCAATCTGGGATATTAATGCAATTTGTTTAGAAAAATTTACCTTTTAATGTGACATAGCAATTTAATCATGAAGGTGTTTCCATTGTTCTGAATTCTGTATTATTCTGTTCTCTTGGCAGATTGTTCTACTTGACAAGGTTGATAGTCAGGAGATTTAGCCAGCTTAGTGCAGTGCTGTTTTGAAATGTATGCTGCAGCTCCAAAAGGTTAAAAAAGAAATTAATTAAAATTCTAGCCAACTACAAAATGATGGCTTTTAATGGAAGCCTAAGCACTTCCTGAGCTTGGCTGCTAGTCTGGGCCACATTTAATTACAGTATGCTCACCAGCTGCTTCAGTCTGAAAGCAAACATTTTTTTTGCCTACGTTTTTGATAACACTGCGTTTGCTATATTGAATAAACTTTTATAGCATTTGGGAATGAATATAAGTAGATCTCATCTGTTGCTAGGGTCTAAAGGAAAGTGACATACTGCATTAAACTGCCAGGCTGCTCCTCACTTCTAATGAAGTCGGTGAAAAATCCCTTTTAATTAAGTACAGGGGGCTCTGGTCGATGCCTCTCCCTCTTCATTAGAAAAAAGGATTTCTCCTATCTCGCAGCTGCCAATGAATGAGGTGCTAGTGGTGGACATGTCTCTCTCTCTGTACAGTCCAATCTATACAACAGAGCTGGTGGAAGGGTTAAAAGCAGGGGCGATCAGTTCATGCAAAGCATATTTTCTGTATTCACCATGAGATTTTTCTGCTTTGCCTTGTTGAAGTGCCTTTTTAAAATCCATATTAATGCGAGGCATTACTCAATCAGCTTAACGGAGGGATACTTCTGGTAGCGGCACATTGCAAGACTTTCGATTATTGAACAGCTGCAGCACATGCTTTGTGTAAAGGTTATCAGTGCCTAAACACTTGGTTGGAGATTTCTCTTGTGGTTTGTATTGTTTGAACCTGCAGGTCACCTCTGGGTTATGCATTTTGTCTTGATTCCAAATTAGCAATCATAAAAATGTTTCAGTGTGGAGCATATTTGGTCTTTTGATTATTACAAATGTATTTAAACATGATTTGAAAATGAATACTGCCTTTTCTCAACCACATGCTTTATGACTCATGCCATCAGATTTTCACAGCAACCATTGCTAGGAGTGAAATGGTCTAAGAAGCAGATCAGACGTTTTTTAGTATGGCTTTCCAGTTTTTTACAAAAGGCTTTCGGGATTAAATCAGTCTATGCCATCACTGCTATCTGGTGAGGGAATGTAACACCATCAAACAAGTTTAGAAGGGATTTCAAGGAAATGTGGGTTTATTTTAAGTAATTTTCCAAGTTGCTTTGCTACAAAATTGATCTAAACTTTCAAATATTTCAATGCTTCCCCCAGAAAACTTGCTAAACCTGGTGGTTGGGGTGCTCAGTGGTCATTCATCCAGTGGCCTGCCATGTTTTTGAGTTAAATGTTTAAAGTTGACAGGAAATTTGAAAATATCACTTGATAATTATGTGTTATTGGAAGATTATCTGAACACCAACTATAAAGTCTTAAGAAATGCAGACATTAAAAAAATCTTTGATTCTAGTATTGCAGCATCTCTTACCATACCCAAATTCATTACTTAACATCCATGTGGCAATGTGACAGGATGCCTAGAATATCAGAGAGTCGGCCTTTCCTAAAGCCTAATGAGGAAATTAAGCTACATTGGCAATTCAGTAATCAAACCTTTCCTATAATTAGATTTGTTTTCATATTTCCATTGGTAGTTTGGTCGTTTGGTGAAGAGCTCAAAGTTTTTGGAATTGGAAGGCCTCTTTGCCATTACTCTAATTTTTACCTGCTTGTACTGATTTTTCAAATTTAAGTCAGGATTCTGGCTAGACCACTCCAAAACACCAACATTTGTTGAAATTGAAAGACAAAATCTGCCTGTGGGAATTGAGTACTTTCAGGCTGAATTGTAAATGTATTTATTTTTATACCAGTACAACCATTTGAAATACTTTGGGTGATGGATGCTACATAGGCATTGAAATTGAAAGTAGGATCATTTAAAATATATATGGTTTTCCGTCTCACTTACTAGAACATAAATTCTATTCACTTTGACCTTCAATATGATGCTCTTCACTACATAAATAATGAATCTAAAGTTTGCTATAGTTTGCATGTTATTAAGCAATGGTGCATGGTGTGTGAGAACAGTCAGTGGAAATGCGCCGGTCTCTCACTTAACACAAAATAAAGTTTGAGTTTCGCCACCATAATCTGAATGATTTATGTTGTCTCTTTTGCTGTTGGCCTCTCTGCTGTTTCATGGTGACGCATGGCTAAAACTATGATATTCTTTGTGGCCTTCAGGCGTCCAAGAGCAGTCATAAAGAATTCTGTTTTCTGCTAGCTGCCTTTAAATGTCTGTCAGTATTTTTATTGTGCATCATTCAGCTACTAAATGAATTTGTTTTTCTTTGGGTGTGTTCCCACAGGAAGAAAGTGTTGCTCTGAGAAAGGAGGGGAGTAGAGTCATCTTGAACTGCCAGTTACCTCATCTTATAGGCCTCAACGAAGACTGCCTCACAACAGGAATCCTCTTGTATTGTTTGAAAGTAAATGGATTAGTTTATGTTCTCAAATTGTTGCATAATTTTTCTTTTTTATATAAATTGAGTTCAGGCTTGTAGTTTATGATGGTCATATTTTTTTGTGTTAGTGGATAAATATGTAAATAACCATAAAACAAACTGTAAATTAGATAGACCAGCAAGAAGTCAAAACTTCCTGATAAGTGACTTTATGCACAACATAACACATTGGTCACCTATGAAAAAAAAAAAAAGCAGCAGTAGCATCTTTCTGTTTGAGGTATGACTCCATAGGCTTTTGTTAGAAAAGTTTCATAATTACTGTATTTAAAGAACCAAAATGGATTTGTTCTACTTTTTAAGGATATTAGGTTTTATGGCACTAAAACCAATATGCACCCTTTCTTCTATGTGGATTTGGAAACTTAGGTTTTCATTTTTGTTCCCTTCACCATAGGAGGGCAAAACCTGGATTCAAAATGAAGCCTTGTGTTGTCAGGAAACTGGTGAGGAAACGTCACTACACTTAAATCTTCATGTCACATCTTTTGCTGCTGGGGTATCAAAGCTTTCTAAACTGTCGTCTAGTGCTTTCTGGACCTGAACTCCCCCGTGAACATTGTCTGCTTGAGAACTGTGGTGGGATTGTTACACTCTTCCCTCAGGATGGCGCACTGTGTTCAGTTAACGGCTCTGCGGTTACACATCCCTGCCAGCTGACTCAGGGTAAGCATTTCAGCTAAATCTAATTTTCCTCCTGATATTCTTGCATAAATATGGGGAAGGGATGGTGCAAGACATGACTATAATAATGATTTCTCTCCTAGATTCACAATTATTTGGCTTGTTGGAGTCAATAACCCTTTTATCCATTTTGAGTGAGGTGAAATGACATCACTGGATCTCATCTGCAAATGAAATCCACTTTGTTGCTGCTTACCTCATGGAAACACACTTAAGGCATGAGTGGATTGTGAACGCTGCCCTTCACAGGGCAGATGCCATTTCTCTTACTAAACATTTTTAAGGGCGAGGGGCCCTGGACAAAGCTCTAGACAAAGCTTGAAGCCCTCAATTTAATTGGCAGATGGCGTTGATAGGGGCAACAGGTTTTGAAGTGGGCCAGAGCATTAACCTTTCAAAGGATAGAAGAGAGTCTAGTTGAAACTCTGGCCCCCTGAACGGCCCCCGTTTGTTGAGACTGGGAGCTTGAAGTACTTTCTGACTCCTCATCCATATTGCTTTGGTTTTCAAGAGATAAAAGCTGCACACAGAACCAGCCTGTCTATTGTAGTTGTTATTTTTGTAAGGTTTTCAATTTATCCAGTATTCCTGTCAAAAACAGCTGAATTGGAAGCTTTTTTCTTTTTTTCACAAATGATAGTAATTTTCAGTCCAACAGCAAGTAGAATCTATCACAGGTTGTTCTCTAGTGCTTTGTCATTCGTCAGAAGTCATTAGTAGCTGGAGGATTAGTATTTGCTGTGGAGGAGGAAGAGAAAAGACCTAGAGAAAATCTGTGGATACGGTTGTATGAATTCAGGTCCGATATATAAACCCCCATATCACCGAAATTCTTCAGCTTCACAAGACTTGGAAGCTTCCTTGGACCATTTCCTCTGACAACTGATCCTCCTGGTCAAGGCCACTGTCAATCACATTGGAGGGATTATGTTCCTCATGACAACTGATTCATTTTCTTCAGCAGTGAATTCACTCAAGGAAAAACTCAACAAATGTCAAGTGAGTTCTCGAAGTTTGGTGTGTAGACGATAAGTTACTGTATCAGTCATGGAAAGCTTTCCATGTTTCCCCTGGGCCAGATCCCTGCTGTTTCTATGCATTATAGATACTAGAAATGGAACTTCTTTTCTCTAATTTAGGAAAATCATATTAGCTATGCTTATTTCAGCATTTAGAGCTGCATTTATAATGAATTAGAAGGTTTAAGATCATAAGTCTGTGCTGTGAGGAATTCCTGTTGCTTTTCTGCTATCATTTCTTCTGACATTTTACGCTTTTCTTATTTGGTTCCCATTAGGTGCAATTATACAGTTAGGAGGAGGACCCACACTGCGGTTTAACCACCCAGCTAAAGCTTCACAACTGAAAGAGAAACAGCAGGTACAGTCGGTACCCAAAAGAAACATTGCTGTGTCATCTGCATTGTCTAATCTTAATTTCTACAAAGCAAGTCAGCATCCTGTGCTCTATTGCCATGACTAAAAGCTGAAAGCCTGCAACCTGCAGTGAATATTGATGACACTGTAAACTCTGTATATCCATCAGTATAGCTTTGTCATCTTATTTCCTTGTAGTGATTTGTTTTAATCATCACTGTTTAACATCGCAATTGCAAAATCCTACTATTGTGGAACATTATTTTGCATGTTATAAAAAAGCACAGATGTTTTCAGGTGCAGAAGACTCAAAAGCTGTTTTCGCTCCGCCAATCTTTCAGTTGTTTATGTACAGGTGTTGTAGGATTGAATTGGTGCAGCAGAATTAAACAGTTTAATATAAATTTCTCACCTGCAACTCCTTATCTAACACAGAACAGTACATTTTTAAGAAATGTTGAAAGTATTTATTTCTCAGCGTTCATTTCCACAAACAGAGGAGTTTGACTTTGTAAGAAAGGAAAAAGAAATTGCTTGAAATGAATCACTACAAAGCATGGGACAGTGAGTTTCGCAGAGTATAATGGCCTAGAGTAAAAAGGCAACAGTTTCACTGTATTGATGCAATAATTTAAAAGCAGAGACATATAGCATAATATGACTGCTTTCATAAAAAACAGTAATATTTATTCCTATTGCTCCTAAAATGACTCACGCAAAATATTGAATTTATGCAATTTTTTTATACATATACCTCTGTACGTTGCAGTAGTTTTCAGGTGCTGAAAGCTGTAGTATGTAACTTAAAAAACATATTAAAACTTGCTATGTCATGATGGTATGAGACATGATTTGTACAAATAAATTTAGCTCCTCAGCCTCTGCTACACTACCAGCTGTAGCGTAGCAGAGTGAAAGGAAGGAAATGAACAGTGAATACTCAGGCATGATTATGCTAGTAGGATCTTTATTTTGCTTCTCATGGTTCCAGTCAATTGTTGGTATTTAACATTTGTTCTAAATAGATTCGCAAGAGTTCAGTAATTACTCTTTAAGATAGTCTTAAACACCCAAGCTGTTATATTTTAGTAATGTTTTTTATAACTAAAGGTTTTTCTGAATTTTGACCATCTCTAATCGGGTTACTGTCTAAATGTGGGAAAAGCACATGACCAAAAAAAAAATTTTATATTAACAGGTGTAGAGGGGCTTAAACTATATTTTTGACATTTTTCTAAATGTTTATTTCAGCTACATTCTCTTGTGAAACTGTCAGGAATACTGATGTTATACAGTATATACCAAAAGCAAGGCATTGTATAATTTAAATCCACCATAGACAGTTGTCAGTCATTTCAAACTCTGAGACAGGTTTTTTATTCTGGTTGTTTCTCCCTCTTTTATCTGCAGAGCGGGCTGCTGTCTTCCTCTTCCCGGTCTTTGACTGACTTGTCCAAATCTGCAGAGAATCTATCCGAAGTGAAGCTGCAAAACTCTGGGTAAAACATGCAGTATGCTGGCATCTTGTAAAACTCTCCTCACTCTTTCCTCCTCAGTCTGCACAATACCTATTCACAGAGCACCATTCATCAGGTATGTGGATCAAATCAAAGCCATAAATCAAGGTGGTATTATTGTAAGAAGAGGGAACATGCAACAAGTATTTGTTCAGCGCTTCATGCTGAGTGGGAATCAACCAAGTTCCAATCTTTCCTGTTTTTTATTTATTTATTTTTAAGTGAACAGCCAAATGTGACTTTTCCAGAATCACCTCTTCATTCAGATCTCTGATAAGGTCCCAAGATACAGTATTTATACTTTTGACTATTATAAAATCTCGCTAGTAGTTGGCAGGACCTTCAGTAAAATAGTTGTTGATAAAGAACTGACCTACCAAAATGCCTTGGGTATATTCCTTTCTTCACCATTAATAAAGTATTTAACAATTTTACTCTGAACTTTGTGTAGAATAGTTTAATGGGTTGCTACTGGTGAGGCTCAGCATATAAACTGTTCTGTAAAGGAGCAGTACCTTTTAAAAAAAAAAAGCAAAACAAACAAAAAAACTACTTGGCAAGCGTTGAAACAAATCATCTGACTATCTGGAGAGGACTTCAGATAGTCATAACAGTCTGATTTGAGCCAGTTTTTGTTTTTTTTTTTAACATAAGCTGCTAACTCTCTAGGATTTCTTGGTAAGGTTGGGATTGATTCATTGGCAGTAACCCAAAATCGGATCATAGATTAGCATGGTCTTCATTGGTGGGCTAATTAGCTTGTGCATTCTTGGCAGGCTCCATTGCAGAGAGGAAGGAGAAGGGTGAGGGAATTTTCAAGTTGTATAAAAACGTTTATAAAAGGTGTCCCAAATGATCGAGTGATGTCTTCAGAAATAAATCTCAGGCCTCTGTTGTCCAATTCTTGTACTTTCTACAGAAAATAATTTTGTTTTCTATGCATTTCTAGGACAGAAGTGCTTTTCTGTCCTCTTTTACACCAGACATGCATTCTAAGACCTCGGTCCTATAATGACTTAAGAAATATCTTTTATACCTGCTACCATCTTAAAGCAAGTTCTGCAGTTGTGCAGCCCATTTGTTGCACAACTGCTTTGAAAGAAGTGGTCTTTCTTGGATTTCCTTTGTGGTAACAATAGTTGACTGAAGCTTTCAAGGTCTGGTTCCTTTTAAAAGCCATCATTCTGTTTGCAGATTTTCTTGAATTTTTTGTCATTACATTAAGTGTTAACTTTGCATTTTGTCTGACTCTTAATTGGCTCTTAGACCCAGAAGAAATTGACAAACTTAATTTATCTAGTTTTATAGTTGCAACAATGGCAATCAGGACTTTAAATCTTTTGATCACCTTGGATTGTGGTTAATGTTTAAGGTTTGTTTATTCTCACATATCCCGTTCATATTCTTAATAATAAAGTAATAAATCAAAAATAAAATGACTGAGACAGATAAAAGTGCTGTAAAAATGTGACCCAAACCTTTTTAATGTGTAATTAATTTCACACCACGATAGTTGTGAAATGGAGTGTCAAAGTTAAAATACCTGGAGATGCAAATTTGAATTTTGCATGTCTTTTTGCTGTAAAAGGTCATCTTTGTACATAATTAGTTCTAAAAATATCAGAATAATTGAGCATCCAGACTGTCCCTTGAGCTTTTGTAAAAACTATCAAAAATGCATTTTATCAGAGTTTGAGTTGACTGTTATTTCTACACACTGTACCAGACACAAGTCTGAGGCTTTCTGTGACATCTTTATGCCCTGCCATGGCATTGTGTGGCAGTTCATTGATCTGTCACTGTCTCAGTGTTCGCTGAATTACTGTCCACAATCCAATTCTCCCGTCAGTGATTCACCACTGCCTGAGGTAGCGAGCAATTTGGGACACCTCCCCTTGTCTCTCTTGATCTGCTAGCCCTGATGTTTTACAGCACATGGGGAAGTTTGACATGTAATTTCCTTCACACTGCAGCAATCCTCCAAAAAAGTTAACCTTCTGCTGGTGTGATTAATATAGCTTTCACTTTGACACCTGCAGCTCTCTGAGATCTACTGCTCTTTGATTTAGATGTGAAATGGTTAATTTACACATGGTTACTACAAGGCTGTTTCAGTGCCATCCAAAAGTATTCATACCTCTTGAACTGCTTTTATATCATGGCAATATATTTTACTTGGATTTTTTACATTGGACCAGCACAAAGTGCTGCATGTTATTGAAGTGAGGTGGGAGGGAGAAATCTCGATGCATTTCTGTTCATACCGAAGAGTCATTACTTTATAGAACCACCTTTCCATGCTGTTACAGCTGTAAATATCTACCAGCACTGCAATTGTAGTGACTGAAATCCCCTCAATTTATTTCAGGGTGTCAGAGGAAAGGTAGCTGAAAACAAATACATTTTTTCACATTAAATTGTAATGTGTTGAACCTCTTCTTCCTTCAATTTTCCAATTAGGCTGTACTTTGTGTTAATCTTGTATCAAATCCCAACATGTTAGTGGTAATGTCTGGGGAAAAATTTCAATGGGTGTGAATACTTAAGTCATTGTATTTATATTGATGAAGGAAGTCAACCCATTTGAACCAGATTGAGGATGTTTAACAGCTCAGCATCAGCACTTTTGGCTCAGCTTTTCAATTTGAAAAATATGGCATAATCTTAAAGACAGGAGTATTCCAGTGGTGGTGTCAATTTGTACTGAGCATGCAACATTCAATTTTAAACTATTGCACTTATTTACTTTTCCTTCTCTAGCCTCCAACATCTATTTAGGCTCTCGAGACGAGCAGTGAGCTCAGATATATATTCTATTCTTGTTCCACTTCTTGCCTCACTTGGCATAAACTCCCTTGCAGCAAGGGCAGAATTGATCTCAATAATCTTGGAAATGACCCTCAGCACTAAGAGCAAATTTGAATTCAAACGCCGGCTGTGGATGTGTTGCACTCTGGGAGCGACACAAGATATCAATGAACTGACCTGCAGATGCTCAAGGAAAGTGCTCCTTTGCAACAAAAGCAGCCTGATGAGTATTGACCACATCACTTGAATTTCTAATATCCCTGAGTTGAAATTTAAGATTAAGAAGGTAACTCTGTTAAAGTCCAACCTGCTGTGAAGCAATAGTGATGTTTCACTTTAAGTGAATATCCAGATATGGTTTACTTTGGTAAGCAGAAATTCAGCACAGATTTACACACCTTATTATGCTTTTATGGTTGACAGATGTAATCAAAACCTCAGGTATTTGGTCACAAAAATTATTTATTTTTAATTCATATAATTTAATTCCTTTTGTCAGTTTAAAGCAAAATTCTGTTTTGTAAAGTAGTGGTTTTCCTTTTGTAATGAATTGGTAAAATTGGCTGACATGTATTTACATCCTGTTAGCTAATACCCAATAATGAACAAAATGTTGCAAATGACCCAAATTTAAATTGTCTACATACTTGGGAGAAGTTAAATTTATTGCACAAAAATCAACTTAAATCAAAGTTATACCAGTGGGTTGGTTGGTAGGAGGCAGCAAAAACTTTCATCCGGTATAGGGTAAAATGTTGCAACAGATGAGGTTTTGGTTATGCAGAAATCTTACTATAGAATAGTGGAGTCTTGGAGGTTTCACAATGTTAGAATGTTTACAACAAGAGTTTTTAACTCTAGAATCTGCAAATATTTTCATCTGTCTTATGGACACTCCTGAATCAAAGGACAGATTGTGTATGAAGAGGTCATTCTGAGTCCTGCTAATGATGTGATTCAGGTTTGGCTTGTAGTGTTGACATTAAAGCTTTACGCTCACCTTGACAGAAGGCAAAGTACAAAAATGTCTCAATTTCCTGCAATATTTGAACTAATGTTCAAATCGTTAGAACTATTTTTTTATGCCAAAAAAGTTGAGAATGATTTCTTGTCGTGCGTCTAAAAGTGCACATAATTCAGGGCTTGGTTCAGCCTTCAATTTATAAGTTACCATAAGACTTGTTTGAGGGAAACCAACAACAATTTGTAGTGTCTGATACCGGACACTACAAATGCTTCTTTGCACAAGATGTATGTACAAAGATATCTTAAGACGGACCTGGTGCTGAGAATGACTTAAAAGGCTAGATAGGGATGTGTAACAGTGCCTATTTAGAAAGTGCATTCCAGTCTTGATTTCTTTCTGGATTGTGTGCACAGATCAGTATTTTATTTATTTTTCATTCAGATAAGACTCTCAAATGAGTCTTTGGGACACTCACATAGGCTGTTGCCCACTTTGGGTCTCTGTAGGTGAGGTACATAGGGATTTGGTCACTTTTAAAATGTTTGGTGCTGATTAGCCTTCTAAGTCAGACCAACTGCAAAAGCTTTAGATAACTCAAACTGTAGCTTGTCCTTTTAAACAAAGCTGGAATTACTTTCAGGGTGATTAGGAGAAATTTTGTAGCATAGCTGAAAGTTCATTCTACATGTTCTGTTGTTGTACTTCAGTGCTGTGACTTTTTGAGATTTGGGTTTTTAAATGGTTGTGCTTGGCCTTCACCTTTTTCGGGTTAGCTGTAAGCTCATCTTCCTGAATCAACTATTATGGAAATGAATTAAATGAGATGGCGAGGCATACTCTACAGACATATTAACTTTTCAACCCCACTGAATTTTGGAAGGGAGCGTAGCTGTAGCATCAACAGCATCTGTAGCATCCAGATAAAAGTGAAGCCAGCTGGGGAAAAGTTCTGTGATGCCGTCAGGGAATGAGCAGTTGTTGCACTGTTGGACCTGAAGAACAACTCTGCAAACCTTTGCATCCAAGCCTCAGAATTTCTACATTTAAAAACACTACCTTTTTTCTGTGAGATGACAAGCATCGACGCGTACAGGACATTCTCCGAGCTGATCCTTAGGATTTACAAAAATCCTTTAATCGTTACTAGAACGTGAACTGTGTTCCTCTTGTTGATGCTGCCAATGCTTTACTTCTGCTGCTTTCACACTTTGGCAATCTGCTGATACACACACAAAGCCCTGCTAAAGCTGTGGTTTACTGTCAAAATCATTCTGGGGTATATACTTGGTTCCTGCCCCCTCCCTCTGGAGATCTGCGCATTGTATGTAAATCCTCAAATCATCATGCACAGATTCTATTTAATTTCATAGCTAGTAGAGTGTCTCTAATCTCATCCAGCCTTTTGGGGTGTTTGCTTTTCAAATCTAATGAATATTTTTTGTTTGTGTGGTGGTGATGAGGGTTATTGGTGCTTTCTTTTGCCAACTCTTCTGGGTCTCTGGTGTCAACACTACATCAAATAATTAAATTTGCTCTTAAACAAAGAGCATAACATAAGAATGGGACTTCAGAAGTATAATGCTCTCATCTCATCAGAATGCAGTTTTTTAGTCCTGTGAAATAATGTAAAATGTATTTCTCTCATTTGTATCTTGACTGCAGTCAGATGAATGTGCTGGGTCTCGAAAGCAAGTCCAAAGACCTGAGAATTTGTCTTGGATGTACTCCGTCAGAGATCCAAATTACAGTATGTATTTTCTTTTCTTGCACTCTAGGTAAAGTTAATGTAAGGAATGGTCTTATCACAGTATAAGTTTTAAATTGTTGTGTTTTCAAAACTAGTACATTTTAAATTGACCTGAAAATCCACCCTTTATGCATATTTAAGTAAAGGTGTTTGTTTTATGGACTTATCATAAAATAAGTAGTGACTAGTTACCGGTTTCAAGTTATGAGATATGAAAAAGTCACTGTTTAAAACCACAAAAATTTGCCAAGATTCATAATTGCTAGTTCTGCAACTTTAGGCAAGTCCCCAAAGCAATAAACAAAAGCCCTATATGCAAAATGTCCTCCTGGACAGTGGCAGAGGAAGCAACAGATCAAACATGATGGCTCCTCTATAGGAGCACCATCCATCACTGTTTGCTAAATTTAAGATAAAGTTCTTGAAACTGACAAACTGCACCTTGCATCTGGCAATAGTGAAACAAATATTAATGTTACTGTGACATTGTGCTGATCACATCTTGTTTGCAGGAGAGTTTTTGAATTTTATGTATTTAAGTGAAATTCAAAATGTCAATTTTTACTTGAGCAGCTTTTTAGCTGAACTTGCATTTTCTATACACTTGTTCATATTTGATCGAGTGATCTGTTTGTGTGCATACCATTTTATCTCACAATAAGAACACCATGATAAATTGCATCCATAAACTGTCACGTAGTATAACTTAATTTGTTGTGTCCCCTTATGCTTAATGAGATGAATATTTGACCTTATAAATTTTAAAAAATAATGCAGCTGTTTGTAATTTCTTTTAAATAATGAACTAAATTTTTTAGAAGACTAATTTGGCCCAAGGATAATGATTTAAATTCACAACCTTCAGCAATGGTCCTTAGACTAGACTACTGATGAATTAATTTCAGTCACTAAGTATTTAGATGGTTAAATCAGCTTAGCCAGCCTAATATAAGTTTTGTGTACTTGTGTTGGTCTATGTAAATTGCCTACTGATCTGCGTATCTGTGTATAAATCCCTGCGTGTGTGAGAGTGGGTGAATATGACTAGTGTAAACCACTTTGAGTGGTCAAAATGACTGTAAAAGTGCTTTACAAGTTCAGTCCATTTACCATTTATAAAGAGCAGATTAGCAAAATTGTACTGATCATCCGAGACCATAGAAACTACAACAAAACTTTAATTATAATAGCTATAAAAAATAACCAGAAATTTTGATTTCAGTTAAATATTTGAGTAACAGTAAACAGCTTACCGGTACTCATTCATTGTACATTGAGAATCTCATACTGCCAATGCCTAGTTATTAAAGCTATAAGAATTGGCTCTAAAAGTGAATCTCCATTACAGGTGTTTTAGTTTAATTTGTCTTGGCAAAACTGAGTTTCAAAGGCTTGCCCATCTCCATCGAGGCCCAATGCAGATTTATGAGCCATGAAGCACTTTTTCCCATTGCTTGTTATGCACATATTCAGACCCTTTTACATGTTCCTGTAGGGCTTTAAGGCACAGTGCAGTGAGTGCACACAAGTGTTTCTGTTTTTATAAATGTACCGTGTAATTCCTCACTTCATTTCCCCTCATTTTGTCTTTGTGCATCCAAATGTAATTGAATGCATAAATAAAAGTAAGCTTCCAAAGTGAACTAAATTAAATTGGTTTCTCAGCAGGGCCAGAAATTTGTAATCATTTACATAAATCAAAGTTTTTGTTTTTGGTATCTTTGAGAATTTAATTTCCTTTTAATTTCTCCTCTCTACCCTCACTATATAAACTAGGCCAATCATGAAAGAGACCCCGTCCCTCGAACAGTTTTCCAGTCGGGCAGAGATGCACTTCAGGGTCAAGGAAGCATCTGGGATGGCCAGGAGCAGGAGAGGGACTTGTGTCATAAATCAGGGCCAGGGCTCGTGTCTGAGAGCCCGCAGAGGACGTCTCGGAGTGGAGCTGGTGTTGCAAGTTGTGAGACAGAGGAAGTTTCATCAGGGGATGGCAGCCTCCAACAGACATGTGTCCTGGGCCTCAGTGATGGATGTGGCATGAAGCCAGAAGGGAATGCTAATGAGATCCAAGGTGTCGACGCAGACTGCTATAAGGGGAGACCCAGCTCTGGTGGGAACTCATTAGGCAGCATGTCCCACCTGCAGAGTAGTGGAGGAAGTAGCTCCTTTTCGGTCCTCCCACAGACCAGCACTTATTCTCGGTTCAACAGAAAACCACTTAGTAGGCAGGTGGCCTGCTGTCCACTCAAAGACGCTGCTTTCCAGGACCAACACAGCTGGGGTGAAATGGAGGAAACTGGAAGTTTGAAGGAGCTCAAAGGAGTTGCAGAAAACCCAGTTAGAAAATTAGGACTGGGCTCTTTGTTTAGCAAAGTGTCCTGTATTGTCCGTGATACATGCAGACTACTTTGGAGGTCTCCTGCACTTTTGCACCAGCTGACAAACGCAAAATTACAACCTGTTGGTGCCTGCTTGTCTAGCCATGTTCAGTCTATAATGGACAGCCATATCTTCATGGTCGGAGGGAGCTTTGCTTTTTCGCTTATCAGTAAGAGTCCCTTTTTCTCTGTTGTGAAAGATCTGCCCCTCATACAGCACATCCAAATGAATAAATCTCATCCCCTTTGGCCCAAAGAGACAGCTCTTTTGATTCAGGACTTCAATAATTCCAACAACACACAACTCTCAACCCCAACACTAAGACAAAGCATGACAGAAAAATTGGTATGTGATGTGCTGGAAGTGTCTAGGGACTTCTGCAAGAGAGATTTGCAGACACCAGAAAAGCAAGATGGGAATAATTTTCAAATAAAACAAGATGAAGTTATTCCAGGACCTTTGGTGCCAAAAAAAAGAAGCCCTCTGTCTTACAGTAATGGTTGCAAGATGGATGTTATCCTAACAACTGAAGATGTAGATCAGGCAGAAACTGTTGATGTTTGCATTCAGACATTGATAAAATTTCCTAATCCACTTCTGAAGCTACAGACTCTGCCACTGGGAGATCTGATGGGTGTTGTACAGTCAGTCTCTTGTTCAATGCCTTCCTCCCAGGGAATCAGGGCACTTCACTGGTTGAACGTAGCCAAATGTAGCCAACCTGATCCCCAGCCTGGCCTCTTGATTGTGACAAAAACAGATCTCTACACACTGACTGCCAACTCTGGGGCCCTGGTCTTGTTCCATCTCCTCCCTTTGTTGCAGCTGAGGGATGTACTGATAGGCTTTGCTGGCCAAAGTTTACGTTTAATAGGCACTACAGAGGAAAGCATCCTGGGTGTTTATACCCACAGCCAGAAGCAAACCAAAGAGCTGTGCTGGGCCATACTAAGTGCTGTCTCTTCTGGGGACAGCAGGCTCCATCAGTACCAATTGCTGCATAACAACTTGATGGCATTGTCTCTAGACAGTAAGGCCTATGTACCTGACATGCAGCTGGACTCTGGTTTAAGGCTTTACTGTCGATTTCAGAAAAGTCTCATTGATCTGCATTATCTTATTCATTGCAATATTGATCAAGCGACAGTCACTCTTGGAGAGTTGCAGCTATTGATGTACACCAGTGTGGCTGTGCACCCGAGTTGCCATGTTCATATTGAACAAATGGCCCAGTTCTTTCTCACAGATACCCATTTTGGTCTGGCAAGGGAGGATGTTGTATTTCCAAAAGCAACATTTTCTCAGTTTGATGTTTTAGCTCTTTGTCGTTGCTCAGATGTACGCTGTGTACTGATGCACGATGAAGACAGCAGCGGATCTGTCATGGTGGATGTAATTGTTGCTAAAGCAAGGGCCAAAAGCCACCCTGAAAGCATGATGAAGCCAGATACCCTGTCTGAACATCCTTTCAATTCATCTCTGCACACAGAAGTGTGGAAATTAACTTTCAGTTGCTCCACAGAGGCCACCTGTCTGATTAATCACTTGTCAAATGTCTGATCAAGGACTAAAAAGTCTGTAATGAACAGCCCAGCTTGAAAACTCTCACTGGGAACAGTGGCAAAAGTGCATTTTAACCAGACACTATAAAGGGTGACTTCTCTATTAAATGATGGTGCTTTCATTTTTGTCATATTGTCACATGCCTTTTTCACGCTGAGTTTTATCTTTAAAACACCTGAATTTCTTTGTTATAATCTTCACTGCTCTATTTGGTTTAGTTGTGCTTTAGATAATTAAGGTTTCATATTTTGGTATTGAGAATTAAACATCTGACAGGTAATGTGTATGTTCTTATTTTTTCTAAAATGGAAATGATTAATGTTCTGCTACTGCATTGTTTAAATTAAAGTTTTGAATATTTGAAATAAAGGTTAAACCCATTTCTGCTGTATTCTGTTTACTTTTATTTCAGAAATACACTCTTAGTTCAACTTTTAACTTGGAAAAGGAAAATTGAGTCTTTTCTCTCAGATGTCTCCCCCTCTACTCGGTCAGGCTTTGCCTCTACATCTGGCACATTATGAGAAGCAGGTAGTCAGTTTTTAAAAAAAAGCTTACTCTTTCGTCCCTATCACAAATCTGTAATCTACTCCTGACACAGAACCCGTCTCTGTTGATCCAGTAGACAGTCTTTATATTTTGGCTGATTATATAGTTATGTCAGATGTGCACAAACACCCATTTAATATTTGGTTAACTTTACTTTAGCAAGTCATGCTTTGAACACACATTTTGTAGTACTCAAGCTACTGGTATAATTTTGACTGAACATTTCAGACTTTAATCAGAAATTAATTTCTGTTCTGACATGTGCCTAATTGACTTAATTTTGCAGCGGAAGTTCTATCTTGGCATCAGCTAAAAAGCACATCAATCTGAACTGTTTTTTTACTGAATGTCTACTTGTCAATGACAACACCCAGGTGCTTGTAACATGCAGTAGACCCAGTTTATTCTGCTCATTTCCTTGACTTTCTGACCCCCTTAAACATTGTAAATTGCAGTGCAGTGCAATCAGCCCTCTTGTCTGCTGCTCAAGCTTGAAGGATGCAGATCTGGCCTTGAATCAGAAAAAAATTTCACATTGCTGCATTACAATCTGAGAAGGGATGAAAAAAAAGATGTGAAATTGTTTCCCAATTTCCCTTGGATATTATGTAAGCATTCTTGCCATCTCTGTGTAAAATATGTGAAAACCAAGAAGATGAGCAACTTTTATAAATTGTATAATTAGGAGAAAAAAAAGTTAGTTTATGGATAACATTTGGAGTAGCATTAATGTCTGTGCCTGCATGGTGTCTGCTTAGTTCTGGTTAGTTCACCACATCACTTATTTTGAAATTTAATGATTCTTTTTTTTTTTGTATAACAGAAGTGCTTATACAACAGCTTGTAGTAATGGGTGTAAAAGCATGTTAACTGTATTTAATGTGTTTGCTGTTGATGTACAATATTGAGTTGTTAGTTTTAAGGTGGTTGAATTCAGAAACTTGATTTGTGCATTACAAAAATGGAAAGGAGCATTTGTTGCACACAGTAAGATGCTTCCTTATCTTACTCCGGATAGGGAAGCATCACTACTGTCCAGTCTTCAATCTTTAAATCATTACTGTGTGACCTCCCACTGAGCTTCTAGCTCTAATGCACTTCTTCATTGATGGCACAGAACTAGATAATTTGTTTACCTCCTGCTTCAGAAGCGTCTGAACGTGAGCTGGTCACGTGCTGCTTAACTGCTGATGGGGTAAATCTTTAAACTGTCTGGGATCATTCTTCCGCTTTGTGGTATAGCTTCAGTTAATGGTTCACTTGTGTTTTCTCGATGTTCTGAAATTAGGCTTAGAACTTACTTTGGATAAATTGGTCCAGAGGTTGGTTGTAATCTATTTGAAAATTGGTTTCTTATTGATAAACGAAACCCTATCATGTTTTCTGTAGTTTCATTTGCTTCAAGAAACATCTGAGTGGTTTCAAATCAAACGGGGAACATTACAAATATTTCAGAAATGCTGGAGAACTATAAAAATAAGCATACACATTGCATTCAAAAGGCAGTCGCATTTTAATAAATATAGTATGAACCTTTTCTTGTAAAATGGCACATTTAGTTGCTACTCTAAAAGAGTAGCAACTAAATGTTTCTGGCGTTTCCTGTTTAATGATCTCATCGGTCATGTTAAACTAGACATAGTTTGCAGTCTCTGTTTATGGCTTTGGGTGTTTTAGCATTTAGATTGGCAATGCTCAAACATACAAGCAGTCAAAACTAAAAGGAACACGATATGACAAAAATTTGAAGCACACTGGATAAATTAAAGATCAACTCCAATGTAAAATGATGCCTTTTAATGTTACATTTAATAAGTTCTTCAAATTGTTTTACAGTGCGCCTGTTATAAATGCATACAAATATAATTCTAATATAGCAAAAATCATTATAAACTTTTGTTTAAAATATGGTATTTGAATCGTTTGCTTTGTTTCCTTTCTCTGAACACTGAACAGCCGACACTGGAGAAGATTTGGACATCTCCTGCTTGGAAGATGGGGAACTGTTTCCTTTTATCCATCCTTTGGGCTCTTTGGGGAAACCTAATGACTGATGGGAATTTGGAGCACAATTTTGAGGAGCATCAGGCTGCATTCACACAGCAGGTCTTGATGCTCAGTCCTATATTTTTATTTTTTGTCTTGGCATGGTATCTCACTACTGCAACCTCAATCTGATTTTGGTGTGAATAGTTTATGACAGAAACCAGAATGAGGACAAACTCTTCAATGGCTCTGTTGAAAGGTCATGGTACACACTGAAACACTGCTGTGCTGATTAACTATTTGTATCTTGGAGGAAATGGATGATTATATTTTTCCACTCACTGCAAAAAACAAACTTCTAATTGTTTGAATATGACCTTATAACACTTTTCAGATTGATTATACACAATCAAAAGCGCTTTAAAGTTTTTGCTGACGTCTTTCCACCCTAACATTGATTATGTTGACATGCTTTAGGCTTGAAGATCAGAGGCAATCATCACCCAGCTATTTGGCATTAAGTGTGTGGTTTTCCCTTCATCTCTGTATAAAAGATGATGGAGCTGTATCTATTGTTCATGTGAAATTTGAGGCTTGTTTTCAATCATTTTAAAACTTCATAAATACGTCTTTATGTCCTGATATCTCAGAATGCGCTTGAATGTGAAAGCACATTCTGTCTTCCTAGGATTGCATACATTTTTAGTTTTTCTTTTAACCAACTTTCAGGATGAGCTCATAGCATTTATGAGTCAAGCATCAAAGACAGTCTTGCAAGGTCTAGGGTTAAGTGAACATTTTAGCTCCTACATGTTAAATGTCTGTAAATGTATAGCTTTCTGATTGTGGGTTTGACATATTTACTACCATACATTAAAGTCGTTTCAATTCCAGCTTACTGAATCTCTTTATTGCATTTATTTCTACCAAAACTGGCATTGTCAGTTTATCAGCTCATTTTACCTTTAAAGAAGATACTAGCAGCATTTTTTAATATTTTCTTTTTGTTTTTCAACATGTTGCTGATGTGCTTGCTGCACAATTTTGGCAAAAGGCTCTTGCTTTTTTGCATATCTTCTGCTGCTTCTCTTATCTGCATAACGCTAGAAGCCAGCAGTGCCATGCATTAATAATTGTTTATTATACCACAAAACTTTTCATAGAAAGAGATTATCTGTTCAAAACCATTAATTAGTAACTAATAGGCATGAATAAACATATGAAGTGCTTCGTCTTGAATTGGATGGACCTATGCAATTGGATAAACTTTCATTTTGTTGTATCTATTGTTTTGCTTTCAAAATGGCAAAATAGATTAAAAGTTGAGGATCAAGGCAGTTTTATTATAATGCATCATGTTATAAGCACAGGTGCAACTCAGAATCTTGGCTAACAGTTTCTCAACTCTGCTGTTTGCCTTCATACATGTTTGATGCAACATCTTTTTAGTTTAATCTGTTCTTCCACATCAGATTAAGCATCTGTACTTGTTTCTGCCACTTTAATAAGTAAACTTGCCTCTTGTCCCATTTCTAGGTTTTTAGTGAAAATTCAGCTTCATTGACTTCTAGCAGAAGTCATGATTATGCTCACCATCAACATTTCTACAAGTAATATGTTTTTATACTTCTATTTGTTCCTCCAACTGCTTTGCTGATGGAAGTAATTTACAAGTTTCCATTCTTCTGTTCCTCAGTTGAAAATGCAAGCTTAAGCAAATTTATTTGCACCCTGGCACAGATGTATAAAAAACACAAAAATGTTTGTCGGAGCAAAATTTTGCACTAAAAATTAAACCCAACCTTTAATTTGAGAACCTTTTTTTAGTAGGGTAGGAGTATTATTGGCACAATTTCCTGTAATCTGTGAAAAAGAAAAATCTTGCAACTTTCAGAAGAGAGCATAGAGAACCCAGGAATTTGTATCAACAATGTGCAAAGAATTTTTTTTTCCCCTCCAACTGAATACGTTTTTATTTTTCTGTTTCTCAGTGTGAGATTATGGTACTGCAATTAAAATAAAAAATATAAAAATGTGTTTTTCAACACATCTTTATCAGGGGTGCCCAGTCTGACCTTTTGGTGATAATATAGAAAGTTTTTTGAATTGTTTTTTTTTTCCCCACAAAGGTCATAACCCCTTGATTAGTAAGACAATCCCCAGGACTTGCCAGCCTGCTAAATCTTTCTGAAAATCTTTCTCAGTCAGCTGCTACTTTAATTGGTTTTTCCAGCAATTCTACAGGCAATTCTATCCAAAACTACTTCTTGGTGTTCTAAAGCTGAGCTTCCAATGGTATTATTAGTTGGTGTTTCTTAATCAGCTTGAATTACAAACTGAGAAAACGGATACCTAAAAACCCTATCTTCGTATAGCCTCATCCTTCTTTGAGGGCATCAGTAATTTTAGTTTCAGCTGGCTCCGATGGGCTTTAGGAGGAGCCTGTAGCTGCTGATTGTTTGAAGAGTCTGAGCATTATAGAACTGAAGCACCTTGCCTTCCCTAATGAAGTCTGTGAACGGGCCAAAGCTCTGTAAGCTAATTAAGGAGAAAGACCTTGCTAAATGTTACTTTTGAGTTTCTCAAGTTTTTGGTTCTGTTATTTAAATGCATTTCTTTTAAACAGCCGTGGAAATGTTTGATTTTCATCCTCTGCTTTTTCACTAAAACTAACATTGACGAAATCGGGTTGGGGAAAATGAGACATTATATAGAATGTTATGTGACAGACCAACACCACACCATTAGTTATTAAGTTGAAAGAGGATTATGGTTTAAATTTTTTTATATATGAAAATGGAAACAACACAAACCCTGAGCGCAACTTCCTTTCTAAGAAAATTAAAACAAAGGTTATCGTAAGTGGTATGTGATTTTCACAGTTATACACTATCTCTTATTTTTGACAAAAGACTACAAGCCATTTCTCTCCCTCTCCATTTTTGTTTTGGTTGTGTTTACCCAGAATGGAATCCACTTCCTGCTTTTGGAGCGGTCGCAGGTCCTCTTGGCATTCAAGTCTGCATTCAGACTGTACCAGAGTTCACTTCAACTGAACCAAGACCGAGGTTTTTAGGTGGACCAAAGTTTGCTTTTCTGCTTGATTCGGCTTTCACAACTCTCCAAATTCTCCAGTTTGATTAAAGCGGACTAAGCTGGGCTGATGTGAACGCATGCTCGAAAGATGTAGTTTATTCACCAGTGTTCTTTAACAAACCTCTGAGGCCTTCAAAAACCCCCAGCAGTGAATGATCTCCTGAATGGCAGTAGTGTCAGCATCTGTCAGTGCATTCAGGGTTAAACAAAGATTGAGTAGTTAATGCAATGTTTTTTTTGTTTTTGTTTTTTGACTTGTTAACTAAAATAAAGCCACATCATTACTCCCCTCTTACTGCTTTCAAAGCCACTTTTGAAGTTCAATTCCGACTGAGTGGATGTCATTAAGTTGTCCAATATGAGCACCCCTACGTGTTTAAATTCATTTTGCACAATAGCAGGACAACATAATTAACGTCATCCACATACTCTGGTATAATGAGAGCTAACGTTTGCCAGCAATGGCAGGTGTTACCCAGGCCTGTGATGGAATGTGTTTTGGGGGGCGACTCTCAGAAGGGACAGACACAATGGCAGTCTGAATGTCACTGGTTTCTTCTTTGCTTGTGTGCGAGTTTCTGTCTGCAGGCCAGAAAAAATGAGATCTCTTTGCCCCCCACAGGAGGAAGAGATTGTTGGTGTCCGTTTTTAAATTGGACTCCATTCATGTGAGGTCCAAAATTGGACCTCACATGAGCTCCATTAGCATTTGCAGGAACTGCGAGACATTTACCACCATGGATTGTGACAGATTTCACAAGCTCAGTTTTAGTGTTGCCTTGGGGGGCGGTGGGGTGGGCAGTACTCACCATCTGTTGATTGTGACTGTACTCAACACTTTCATAAGTAGCTGGCTTTCTGCAGTAACCAATAGTCCATGAACAGAGCTAGTGTGTGCAAAAGTTTAATTTGCAAGTTAAATACACTGGTCATTGAGAAACAGAGATGCCTGGGGGAAGGGGTTGGCAGTGTTGTGACTTTTCTTCCTGAAGTTAAGTTTTAAGTTTTTATTGGCAGAGTATTTTTAATTTTGGGCAATGTATTAAGTTTTTACTCAACGTATTGTTCCGGTTGGAATTTTGTGTCCACTCATGGTTACTGAACAAATAGCACTTTGGGTTTTTTGTGATGATGCTTTTAGCCAATAGGTACATTCAACATGTAGCTTTTATTAGGTGGGTGCAAAAGTTTTCCATTTTGACTTTTCTCTAATCAACACAGAATAGAAATTATACATTGACCTAAATATATGCATAGTCTTAACACTCTTTACCAGTTTCAATTTCACCACACTTTTTTTTTTAAGAGCCATCAACAAGTTTCTCATTCATTTTCTGAAATAGTTAATTTTAAAAGGCTGAACTGTTTGTCACAGATTTGACATTTTGGCTTAGTCCATATAGTTATTGCAATCATTTTTTCATTTTATCAATCTAGGCTTTAATTTGAGGTAAAGTTGAAGAACTTGAAGATGTTCATCTGTTTTTGTTGCTCCACACACAAACCCTCAACATTATTCTTCTGTCACTGCACTTAAGCGTTAGTACAGTGTTCTGATAGTTAAGCCTATCACAGTAAGCAATAAATCAATTAACTGCATGATGAATTAAAATGAGCTCCATTGAATGCTTGCTTGTTTTCTTCATGTTTCTTGTTTTATTGCACTGGATGACAAAACCCTTCACGCCTTGTATCAGTTTTGTCGGACCCCTCCACTTCTCGTTTCCATAACTGAAGGAGGAGTGAACTCTGCCGTCAGGTACTTGAACTCTTGTCAGGTACTTGGCAGGCACATAATCTCCTACAGTATAGCATGAGAGTCCTGCTAGGAGTAGCAAATCAGATACTGAGTGTTTCTCTGGCATTAACATTGCATATTTTCATGTTCATTTGCACTTTTTGTTTATGAAGTCCAAATTGGCAGTTTTGCCTGTTTTTCCTGTCTGAGACCAATAATCATTTTTGGAGGGCAGTTTTGTTTCACAGGCTTCATATTCAATTTTATTCATTGTTTTGGTCGTGCATAAGTTTTTATTTTAATTTCATGTGTTTTTGGTTGTTTTGTTTAATTGTTTTGGATATTTAAAGTCTTCCATTACCAGTGTCATAAATAAAATCACAGTTTTATTGATCTTTGAGAGGATGTACTTGCATTTTTATGCCATTGTCATTATGTTAGTTGAAAATGGTCTCAGAATGACATCTTAGCTAAAAAAAAATAAACATAATTCCTCTGCAACTTGCTAAGAGACCAAATAATCTTTAATGATGATAAATTTTTGATTTGTGCACATTACACTATCATATTTTTATGCACAATTTTATATATTAAGCCTATTTTTGTGTAATTATTGGCCTGAGTTTTAGTGTTTTGATTGATGTATGTGAGCAGGTTCTGTATCATTTCAGTCCTGTGGATTGGATAAAATCCACAATAACTTAAAATGTGCAATTCACACTTTTAAAAATGCCTGAAGTTCTATGTTGCACAGTCATTCCACACTAGGTGAAAAACACAAGTATTCATAAAAATACTTCAGTGTAACTAAGCTATTATTTTAAGATAATTTAAATACACATATTTAAGATGAAAATTAAGATTAGAGTAAAAGACACAAAACTGAGATTATTTTGACTTGTTGAATATTAACTTTTCTATTGCTCAAGACTTCTAGTTTGTTGTTATAAAAAGTGACAGCAACGGATTGTTTCAGTGACACTCTGCTAATTATGTTTCAGCTTAATTTTCCTTTGTGGCCTATTTTTATGTAGCTCCTTTAATCATGAAATTAAATTAGAGATGTGGCAACTACCACCTTGACGAAGCAGGTCTTTTCATTTAAGCTGGTGGCATTGAAGTCTCAGAGTTAAAATATTTCTGAGTATGTCTGGATGAAAAGGGAAGTGCTGTGGAGCCTGTCACACACAAGAGTGATCATGATCTGTTAAATTTGTGCTGGAATTTTTAATACTTTCCATTAGGGATAGACAGAAAAGCTTTTCTCTTATTCCACCAAAGTATGTAATGGAGTCGAGACTTCTTTTTCTGTGAGAAAAATGCTTTGATTCAGTTATCTAAATGAACATGTCCTTGGCAGCTTGGCATAAACCAACTGAGAGATTAGTGAGTGATAAGTATGCTTGACAGTCCGGAAGCATTGCTGTTTTTATATGCGCCTCATGTTGATATCTTCCATTTAGGAAGATGGCACATGACTCTTTGAGCAGCAGCTGGGTTTCAGTGTCTCGCTTCATTATGAATCAAATGATCATGCAGTTGCCGTGTTAATGCTGATTCAGTCAGGACTGAAGTCACTGGAGCGCTGTTGAGTTAGATCAGTAAATTGTCCAGAAGAATACTCTGAATAGTCCCTTCTTTCACTTTCATCTGAAGCCTCATATTTTCCAGTTCACGTCTGATGGCATAAAATGTGAAGAAACGGCTGCACTGTGTGTGCAGTCAGGTGAACATGCAGCAGATGCACAGACTTTAATGGCTTCTAATAGTTTATCACTTAGAGGATGGGTTATTTGAGCCCCATATTGGTTTTATAGTTTCCAAATAATCGCTGATGAATATGATAGTATCTAAAAACAAGCTAAGATGCAGCTATGTAGAACATGGCATGGGTGAACAATCACAACAGTGTTGGATATCATCAAAGGAGAAGCATGCTGTCTCACATTAGCTGGATTGCTGGTTTAAATTTCAGCTGGTCTTTTGGTTTGCTCTTTTTCTGTGTCGGACCAAAATCTGAATCAGAATCTGTGGAAAGAATTTTAAAAATAGCTGTTCAGACACTCTTCATGCAGCCTGAATGGCCACAACAATCTATTTTATAAAGGGCTAGGTACAAATACATGCCACACTTTTTCAAAACATTTTTATAGGTTCTATTTGTTGTTTTCATCTGTTTCACATAAAGTCCTAATGAAATACACTGAAGTTTGTGATTGTAATCTCATAAAACACAAATAAGTGTTAGAGATATGAAGATTACATTTTAAATTAGTAGCCTATATATTTGTTTTGACAATAGTTTAGAAATGATGCAATGCATATTAATGAACATCACCATGGAAATGAATGAGATTGTAGCCAAGTGGCTAATTTTCTGTCTGGTCCCTCATGATTAATTAATAATTGTACGATTATTAACTAAAGACTTACAAATGGCTTGAATGCACTGTGCCTCAGCTTTCTGCTTTGGTGGGATAAAAACAAAGCATTACTGATCTGTGGGGAAGAAAAGAGGGTCATCAAATAATCAGTCGAATGGCAACAGCATTGATAAATCACTGCTCATAAAGGCCTGTAATTGAAACAAATGATAACGGCACATGTTAACAATGGAGATGAGTAAGCTACTTACAGTGCCAACAGAAATTGGTTGGCGGATAATGAATTACAAAAGCGGATCCTGTGCTTTTCATGCAGCACCTTTCCTCCAGTGACAAACAGGTGAATTATTAGAAATTCTGCACCCAAACAATCTCTAGTTATAATTGACTATAATGGTATTGATCATTCACTCTATCAGAGCTATGCTGATTTGATTCAGCATTGTCATTCATTGAAGCTTCAGACCATCACCTTACACTGCAATGAATTATCGCTATCTGAAACAATCATTTGCACTCGGTGTAGCTGGCACCAGCAGACGAGGTGCTATGGCGATGATGAGCGCTATCACCACAGCTTTCTCCTCTGGGACTCGACAAACACGATATTTACGACAAGTCCCACTCCCTGACAAACCGGACAAGGCTGTTTTCCAAACCTGCCGCATTTTAGTTTTATGGGAAGTGGGGAGAGCGGGTGACAGAAGGAGTCGATCCAGAGTGCTGATGCTGGCAATGTGAGTCTCCTTCCCCACACCTACTATTTCTGGGCTCCCAGCTTCCAGCACTGTGCCATTAATCAAGCTCCAGAAGTTAAGTGTTACTGGAGGCATTGCTGTGTTATAAATTGCATGGGAAATGCATAATTAGTTAGCAACAAATCTATTTTACAGTCATGCTGTAGTCAGTTGGGGATGCATTTCGTTCCAAATGTTTTTCTGCAGGGATAATGATCACTCCTTTGGATCAGAAGTATTGCTGGCTCACCTGATGCAATTCAAATTTAAGGATCCTTGGGAGAACAACAATGGTTTTCTACCCAGGCAGACATCCTTTGCAGATCTATATTTTGTGTAAAACAGGAGGTATGTTTGCACCCAGCGAATCCCTCTTGGTAAGACGCAGTAGAGATGCATTTTCCTTGCTTTCTGCTGTGTCACAACGCCAGACTTAACTGACATACAGTTGGGGAAATTGCTTTTTGTTGCCTAAGATACACAGGCAATTTTTCCCAATAAGTTCCTGATTTCTTTGACAACTTGACAAGGTATGTCCACTTCTGCAAAGTTTTCATATTTCACGGGATCATTAAGATCTGTGTTCCACTTTTCATATGTGCTCTGAGATGTCTGTTTGGCTTAAAGTGAAAAGAAGAAAACGGAAAAGCATTCGCTCATTATTCCCTGCCGTCTCGAGCCCCTCACTGGAACCTTAACCCAGCCGCTGACGCTTTTCATGTAATTGGCGCGGGTGTTGCTCCTGCTGCCATTTTTGTGTTTTTGATGCAGCACGGCCATCTGAACAGAAGGAATAGGGTGCAAAGTGTCCCGCACTGCAGGCGGCAAATTACTTCTTAGAACTCCACTAACACCCCAGCGCAGCGCGGAGCTGCCGTAAAGGCAAAACAATTTGTCCAACATGAACAGGTTCCCTGGAGACTGTCTTAAGTGTTAAATGACCTGAGTGAACTCGATACTAATCCACAGCTGGGAAGATATTCAGGCACAGACGGCTAACACTTATACCCTCTGTGCAGCCGTTTGAAGACTGTTTATGCAAATTCAAGGTGATCTGATTTTTCTCGTGGTTTAGTTTACAGTCTCTTTCAGCCCTCCGGAGACTCCCTGCAGTCACTTCTATTCTTTTTCCTCCCCTTCTAACAAAACCTGTCAGGGGGAGTGGGCATGAATATAATATGATAAAGCTGCTTCATACTTAATTAAGCAGCTTGAGTCATAGTTTTGAAAATTTTGGAAGATTTATTTGACAGTATAAGTATATGGAAACCCATTTGTGCCACTATGATGGAAATAAAAGAATGAGTAACACCAAGATAATTAAATCAACATTTTGAGAAATATCTTCTACCTATGACTTGGGTATCTTAGAATTTTGAGGTAAATTTAGTTATAAGGTACAAATCTCTATTCTTTAAAGCATAGTAACGTAGAAATATGATCAAGAAGTATCAGATATCTGAGTCAAATGAGATGACTTTATACAAACCAGTATTTTTTTTTTCATATTTCATAATGTAGAAAGCTTCTCCTATTATGCCCTCTAGCCACCACTACTTCGTCCCTGCAATATTGTTGCAAAATTGGCATGAAATCCATTTAATTGTAACTTTTCATGTATCAATGAAGAACTAAGAAAAGATTGATCTGCTTAATTTACTGTTTGATAGGAATATTTTTCATAGTGTACGCTAATTTAAAGTACATAATTAGGTTGACAATTCATATTTTCCATCATGACAAGAATGCCTCATTCTGTTTTTTTTCAGTTTTTAGAAGGAAAGCACAGCTTGAATGTGAATAAACCAGAGGAATGCGTAGTAGATTGAATCAATAAAACTGAAAGATTTGCATTATCAATTCTATTTATTTCAAAAGCAAATGTCTCCAAGCATTTTACAGTAATGCTAATCAAAACAACATACTTCATCCTGTCTGGTGAAAACACAGCAATCTGGATACTCATTGCAAAAAAACTTAGCATGTAACAGCCCTGTAAGTATAGTAACAAAAACATTATGAAATCACACACAATAATTATGAAACTGTTTTTGTGCAGTTAAATTCCTACTAGAGTTTAGAATAAAGAAAAGAAAAACATTTATTTATTTATTTGAGCCACCCCATGACACTGAAGTAATGGACAGTCCAGAACCAAAATCAAATTGGCCTAAATTAAAAGGCTCCAGACTACAATACATTATGTTCTCTGTGATAACATATTTTTGGCAATTTTATGCACAAAGAAAGCAAACCTGAAGTCTTAACCTCTCTAAAAAGTATTTAAATTGTGTTCTTTTGTCGGTCTTTCAGCTTCTTGGATTTCTATAGGCTTTGTTATTACAGTAGGGGGCAGCAGTGAGCTATACTGTAGATCAGTATTGACTTGCTTCCTTTCCTATTCTTTTTCCTCTCCTCTTGTAAACAGGATTGTGCTCTGCCCTCCAGACATCTGGTAGGTTGTAAAGGGAACAAATAAATAAAAATAAAGGGTTATGAATGACGCTCCGAGAATTTATGTTTGCCGCAATTGCATAAATGTATTATGTTTCAATAATATAATCCTTATTGGTACATGGCCTGTTTGTGTCAGCGCTTATGTTTAAGTGTGTGTCCTGTTTTTGTGGTTGTGTCTTTGTAAAATGAACACAGGGATGTGAGTAGAGATGGAGTGAAGTCAGACAGGAACCATAGCTTGACAAGCAGTCGCTTTACAATACAGAGAACAGATCATTAATTAATGTTGCCGACAGTGTGAAGTGAATCGATTCACCCCCTGAGCACGACACGCACTAGCACCCCTGAATAACAGGGGTGTAGGGGTAGAGGAGTGGTATGGATAGAGTGGGGGTAGCATGGGGAATCCACACTCCCCTTGTCAGCTCACCTTCGTTTTAATCACTTCTGATTTTTTCCAATGGCACGCAGTAAATATCCAGCAGGAACACTGCAGCTCATTCAACCCCCTCGGTTCTCCTAGTCAAGCCCCCTTTCTGTCTTGTTCTGGCCCAATCATTCACTCCCTTACTGAGTGCTTTGATTAAAGCAGTTGTTTCCAAAGTGTTTTGTCATGCTTCTGCTTTGTGTTCTCACTGAGCCCGAGTTATCAGTGCACACGGTGGAGTGCCTTTGCTGCTGTCAAGGGGTGACAGCTGGCTCCCCGACCCCAGACACAAAGAGGCTGCGACGACTGGTGTGTGACCAGAATCTCGCCCGCCTACCCAACCTCCCATCCTCGCAGCCCAGCCTGCCCTGATACTTTGCTTGTGGCCCTTTCTCTTTAGAAGCTGCATCGCATGTGGGTCTGGCCAGCCATGGAAACCTGCTTGGGCCAATTAGAGGCAGCCGCCAGCTGGGCTTCTCCTCTGCACTGCCACCCCTCCACTATGGCCCTGCCTCGTCCCCTCTCTGGTACTCTCCAATGGCTTCATGCTCAGGCTTCCCAAAATCAGAGCTTCTGTCATGCTCTTAATCACTCTAAGCTGATGGGAACCCTGTCCTCAGCGTGTGGGTGGAAGCAATGATTTGTGACACATCTCTTCTCTGTGGACCCCAAAAGCACTCACCTCCGTGCCATTCCATGGACACAAAGTAAGTTGGGCAGATGCACACAGCAGCAAGAGGTCTGCCGTCTCCTCTGCCAGATGCTGTGTTTTTGTCTCTAGTCACACCAGCTGCTTTGAATCAAAGATTTGGAGAAAATAAAGCAGTCTGCTGTTTAGTTTGTATCTCAGTGGCTGGACTCTTGTGAGGACAGCTCTGCTGGACTCTGACACAAGCTTCCTGTCACTTATTGTATAAAGTAAATAATTACTCTGTAAAATCATTATAAAATATGGAGATTTACTCTGTAAATCAAGATATATATTTTTTTGCATTTATAATCACTTGCTTGAAATTATGTCTCATGGGATTATCTTTTTGGGAGAAAAACAATTTTAATACATGGTGACAGCCTAAAGTCATTTTGAGTCTTCCAGCAGAACATAATTAGTGATTTCAAGTTATTTTCTCATGCTAATAGCTTTCAGTAAACTCCTGTTGCCTCACCTGCAGCTCAGAGAGAGACATGACAGGTTTCATATCACGTAAAAAAAGAAGTCGCTTTCTGACAAATAAAATGACAGACCCTGCTAACATGTTTGACAATATGTGTCATTATCACTGACACAAGAAGCAATTGTCACAAAAACAAAATCTGTTCTTGGTTCAGAATGAAAATAGGTGGATTGTAGCAATGTTCTCATCAATCATCTCTCGTAGAATAATAGAAACATTGTTGGTGGATGGAAATAGATTTTTGTTTATTTTTTGCAAATATGCATTCAGCCCATCTGCTTTAATATTGTAATTTCTGCTGCACCTGGAGCTGCCAGCCTTGTGGGGCATATCTCTATCAGTTTTGCACATCTCAAGACTGAAAGTTTCCCCTTTCTTTTTTGCAAAAATAGCTTTAGCCCAGTCAAGTAAGCATCAATGTTTTTTGCCACAGGTTCTCTTTTTGATTTCTTTCTTTCTTCTTCTAGCATAAATATTTTCTAAACTATACCCATGCATTTTAGGTCTGGCTGCATGTTCAATGTTAATGTCCTGCTGGAATGTAAACTACTGCCTCATTCTCAAGTTTTTCAAGATTTCCCTGTATTTCTCTCTCTGATGTCCTGTCCTTAGACGAACAGCATAGTGAATCTGGTTGCCTTAAAGTGTCAGAGGTGGATTTGATAGGCCAGACACTCATAAAGAGTTACAAGGAAAGAACATAAGGAGTTGGGGGGGATGACAGCCATGACAAAACAAAAATAAAATAGGATTACTACATAATGCAATCAATATTAATGGTAGAAAAAAATAAAGATTAAAATAGCAGCAGGCAGATTAACCAAATCTAATTTCTTCCCCAAAATCATTATATGTTGGAAATATTGAAGATTTCTGCTTTATGCTTCTTGTGTGTGCGTCTAACTTGTGCTTTTGTGGTGTTTCCCTGTTTGCAAGAGTACACAGAAGCAGAAGATGTTTGGAGAGGCTGAACATACCACCATACACCTTTCCATGATGTCTGAAACTTGTCCCTGCTTAAGCTACTGCCACCACCAAGCTATTCTAGGGATGATATGTTGGAGGCAATGTAGATTCTTGGTTTACCACCACACTATGTTGTTAATGTTAGCCAAAAAGTTAACCTCTTATCTTTTCTGACCAGAAAGCCTTCTTTTATATGCTGGTCCTCTACACCAACATTTGCTGGTGGCAAATTGTAAACAGAGCATTTTCTCTGCAGTCACTGTTTTTCTAAGGCTGGATTTGTTAATTCCTGACAAATTACTGTCCTGTGGACAGATTCTCCCACCTGAGCCGTGGATCTTTGTAGCTCCTAATTGGTTTTTGTGGGTCTCTTGGTTGATTTTCTAATGATGTCCTAGACTGGCCTGTCAGTTAGATGGATTGCCATGACTTGGTAAGATTGAGCTCGTGGGATATCTCATTGTCAGATAATACATTTGTGTGAGTTGTTAAAATCTTAGAATGTAATTTTATAACTTAACTCTGGCGTTTGATCAATTAAGTTTAACTTTTACTCTGAGATGTCTACAGAACAGCTGTATTTACACTAAGATTAAATTGCAAACACATTATCTCTATAGATAACTTCTCAAAGAAAATAATTATAGTTGACTTCATTTAGAGGCATCTGAATAATCGCATTGGATTGAAAGGCAAGCTACATTGTATTTTTATTTGTAAGTGTGTGCATATAATTTATTATTTATTCTCTTTGTTTTGGTCTCTCACTTAAAAACTCAAGAAAATATGTTGAATTTTAAGGATGTGTCAAAATCTAAAACTTGTTCTATATACTATATAAGTTTTTCTTTAGCTTCTTGCTGTAAAATTGTGCTGTATTTGTTAACTCAGGCTGTTTTCACCAAACTGTCTCTGCTGTTTCTCTGCTGTCTTGCCTCATGTTTCACTTTTGGTCATCAATCACAGATCTTGGTCTGATTGCTCATGAAGTGGCCCATTCTGAGGTGTGACAGGAGCCTATTTTGCACTGCAGGCATTGATGGCTATGTGTCAGAGCTTGTGACAGGATGCTCTCTGCCCTGTCTCTGGAGGGTTTTGGTTTGAGGGGCCACCAGCCCCCTTTTTGTCCTCCTCTTTGTAGATGCTCCTCGACACGGCTTGTTTTAGGCAGAGGCGAAGGCGGTAATTGATTTCTCTCTCATCTCTGATGCTGCCCCGGGCTCTCAGGCGCCGGCTGCATCTCTCCTCCAAGAAACAGATGAATAAAAAGACGGAGCATGAAGTTTATAGCCAGCAGCCTCTGCGCTGACAGATGGTCAAACCTCACGTTATCAGGGCCTGATAGAAGTCCGGAATGTGGTGGTTAGCTTTTGAATTGGCTTCTGAAAGGATCGGTCATATATATTAGAGCGGGGTGTATTGAGCCGTGAAGAGCTGGAGAAATGGGAGATATAGAAGAGTGTAGATGCTGAAAGTTTGAGGGACCTGAGCTTATATCTGACAGGCTGCATTAATAGATTGGTGAGATGCTAGATGCACAATGGAGTAAATGACTTCTACCCCACAATCAGGTTCATCTCAGTAAATTAGAAAATCGTCAAAAAAGGGAAACTCAGACTTATTAGAGTGACACATAAAGGTATTTTCTTCCTGTTAACTTTGATTCTTTACTTAAGTACATAACCTAGCATTCAAACATGAACATATATGGAAGATATAAAACAAATCTGTGAAACTGGATGTGCTCTAAAATTTTCTGGTATGCAGGTGCACTGACTTTGAACTTGATAACACAGTATAGACACACATTACCAGAATTCATCTTCACTTTCTGCAGAAATTTTACAACTGATCTTCACCAGGTTGGATTCTGTGTCTCTACACTCTTCCTCTGAAATCTTGGACCTGATTCATAACTGAAATGTAAAGTTTACTTTTATCTACAAAGAGGACATTGGTCTTCTTTTTTCTATGCTTGGAGACAGCGCTCTGTGAGCAACCAGTTTCTTTAGCCAAGATCATTTTTTTTTCACTTGCCCTCCATGTGACGGTTGTCAGTGACTGTCTGCATGTCTTTTTGTGGTCTTACATTGCATATTTTTACCAGTCGTCAAAAATAATGTGTAAGTTGATAAAGTAACTAATCCACTCAGTTTGAGATGCAGCAGGGTATACCTTTGGAAGAGCCGAGGAGAAAAGAATTCTCAGCATGTTTTGAATTCATCAAAAGATTAATTTCTCCCAAGATGTATGTGAATATGCTACATTAATGCATGTTGACTGCCATTTAATAAGAGGACGTTCAAGAAACACTCTCCAGAGTCTCTATTATCAAAGGAATCAGTGGAGCATTCATCATAATTGTGACCTTGTGTCTTCTTGTCAGCTAGACTGACTTAATCAATTGCAAAAGTTGTCAGCAGTGACAAGAGGTGTTTAGCTCTGTGACAAGAGAGACGGGTGGCGTGGACTGTCTGCAGACACTCCGGCTTCCCTCCATTAATGTCAACGCCTGATTCATTCCAGGCAGCTCCTTCTTGCAGACGTGCTCCACAACTTTGTTGTCCAAGTTTGTGTAATCCATCGCTTTTTTTAAATTTATTTATTTTATTATTTCTCTCCACGCACAAGAATAAATCAGCCAATTAACAGTGAATGAGAAAATCTCCCTGCATGTTGCAGCGCGAGGTGTTTGTGGGTCGGATCTTGCAGAGAAACCGTGGCTTTGTGTGACAAGACAAGCCTAAAATGTGACTTTGGTTGTCATGTTAATCAGCTTGTTTGAACCGTTCGCACCTTTGTAGCAGGCTGGGCAATTTGAAAATGATGCTAAATGAATCATATTTATTAATGAAGTTCATAGCTCTGGATTGGGAGAATAAATCAACACCACAGTTTAGCACTCTGGATTGTTTTCCCCTACTGACAAAGAGAATAAGTAGTTTTTCAGTACAAGAGGAATATAAGGTGTTAAAGAGACAACACATAGGAGTGATATGAGCTAAAAAGCAAGTCGATGCAGACAAATCTCCTCACTTTGTTTTCCTTACCCACCATCTACCCTGCAGCACCTTTGAGAGATGACGAGAATGCCTGTCTGTAACCATCTGCACTTCAGTGCTGAATGATTGGTGGCAAAATGGCACATTTAAATTGCATGCTGTGCTCAAGTGATTTTTCTGCCTACCTTGATGCCTATTTTGTTATGGAAATTCAGGATACATTAACATAACCAGCAGGAGTTCGGAACAGAAAATAATGAATCCTGGTGGGAAGGAACAGTGGTATCCACCCTTAGCTGTGAATCAATAAATACACGTACAGTGCGCGCTAGAGCATGGGTCACACTATCTATGCATGTTGCAATTTCTTATTGTTACTTTTCTTGAGGAATGAATGTGAAGTCAATAGTATAATACAGAGGAGAGTTTCAGAAAGAAAAGGGAACCTAAACAGCTCAAGACCGAATATTTTTTTCTGTCACAAACAAGTTGTGAAACAATTCTCTTCAATAGATACATTACTGATAAAACCCCTTAATTCAAATTTCTTTATTGATTTGGACATATTACAAAGGAATAGATCTTATGGTTAGGCTAAAACCAATCTTACAGGGACAAGAAATAAAAATTTATCCCATTTGGGTAACAGAAACTATTCCAAATGTGTGGGAAAAAAGTATACCTTTCAATTTTTAAAGTTATAAAACAATTTTTATTTTGCAAATTTTGTTAATTCATAAAGCAATTTGCAACAAATAAGATAGTACTATAAAAGTTGAAAAGGACCAATTATTAATTACTTCGGACACAACTTTAGGAAATCACATTGGTATTTAAGTTTTTTAACTTGAAAATGGCTGAAATTTTGTCCCATACGAAGAATGTTTTTCAATGTATTTTCTTAAAATCAAAATTGTTAATATTTGCTGTGAAAACTTGATACTATCCAGTTATAAGTTCAGTCCAGAATCATTAAATATACTCCAAATATCACAGTAAACATAATTCATCTTATAATGCCAAGTGATAAAAAGGTTTCTATGTAAGATGTCCCAACTGATTGCATGCAGTCATGAATTGCAACCCATCATCCTGACCACGCATGTGGTGACAGTGGAAAAGAATGACTAACTTTTAACTGGAGAACCGTTTGTCACAACCAGGCTCAGAATGAGCAGCCATTTGCCACGGACAGAAAAAAACACAGCAGCTCTGGGCCATTAGTACTTTCAGTGGGAACAAATGTCAAAGTGTACACACTTAGCATCACAAACATCTCTGCTGAAACACAGCTAAATACTAATGGAGTGGTACAGGAGTTTCTATGGTACGAAAATATCTGAGCGTACACGGAGGGAACAGCAACAACATCTTAGTGGCTTTGTACAGAAAAGAGACACGGATGAATGGAGACACTGGGTGCAGCTACATTTTTACATTTGTGCTTAAATGATTTCTGATCTAAATGTAATCAGTGTGAATACTGCACCCACATCTTAACCTTGTTGAGAAGTTAAGATGTTCAGAAATGGAGACGAGCTAGATCCAAGTGCTTTTTATTGTTTGGCTGAACTCCATTCACCTGCCTTTGAGTACGCACTGGACTGACTTACTTTCTACAACCTGTTGCTACAACAACAATTCTCTGAAGCACTGAAGAACCCTAAAGACTCAGACAGGGCTGACAGGCAAGATACTGAAATTCAAAAGCAATCAAGCTCATCAGTTCCCTGAAAGTTACAAGAGAATAAACAGGTAAATAATTCATGACAGCATTGTCAGCTATGAACACCAGCTCAGTCTCCAAAAGATTTTATATGAAAGAATCTGTGTTGAATTTTTAAAAACTCATAGCAGGTTTGTTTTTTTGTGTTGGTTTCTCTTGTTTTTGGACATAGTGACTTGCACCAGAAGCCAAGGAGTTGCTTAGAGTGGTTAGGGTAATCACACAAGCAGAAGCTACTGCCAGGATTCATTTGAATGGCTTTCAAGACAGTGACTCATTTTAGCTAATTAGTGTTGTAAGTTGGCCTCTCTGCAGCAAAGAAGTCTTCTGTTGCACAAAATTACTGAATGGCAATGCTAATTTCTGTCTTTTAGGCAAACAGTTCCAGCCACACTGATGACAACTGTGCATGACGAATTATGCAGCGAATGCATTCAGACTGAAGATTAACTTTAAATGACACGGTCAATAAAGAATGTGATCATAACAAAGCAAGTAAACTGCCATGTAAAAAACCTTAACAATAGATGTAAGGTGTGTTCTTGGATAGCTTAGAGAAAATTGTTTATCAATTTTTTTTTTGTTTTGATGATTGACTAGAAACCAGAACAAGAAAGCAGAAATGTGTGCTTTTCACACATCAGGATGTGACTGCATAAAGACAGTAATCAGGCTTTTTTACAGCATGTTTCACTTACTTGTGCTCACTGAAAACCACTAAAGAGGGAGAGGTGTTAAACATTAAATAAAATTATATATTCACTGTCGGTGTGTGATCACAAGTAAAGCACTTATTTAATGTTCTGGTGGATGTCAATTGATTGGTGCTACTGTGATAGATGGGGCGTGTTGTTGAAACGTTAATAGCACCTCAACTCTTTTTAACATTTTCTCATATTACAACCACATATTCATTTGGGAGTTTTATGGCTAAAAACAAAGTACAGCATAATTATAAATTAAAAAATGAGACATGGCTTTCAACATGTTTTCCAAGATAAAATATGTTAAATGAATTCAGATTCAGCGTTCTGTCTAATTTATTTACCCATAAATTAAATGCAGTACAAGTATTTGTCTTTTACAGGGCATCAACTCATTAAATTGAATCAACCTGTTTCTTTTAACCTTGGAATAAAAACAGCTCATCAGTGGAGATGGAAAAGGCTTATGGTAACATTGGAGGAGTATGTAATATACTACATAAAAGCATATCTCTGTGTTGGTAAGTCCTGGTTAAAGTCCACATAATAAATTCAATTGTATGTCTGTGACAAGTCTTTAAGTTTGAGTTTTCAGCAAAAAGGAATTGTCAAACATTTCAGTCTTGAAATGTGCAAAGCAGGGAGAGAATTGTCCCAAAATACTTGCAGTTGTAATCGCAGCAAAATAGACTGAATATAAATGCACACCACATTTTACAAGTCTTTATTTTAAAAAAAATAAAAAATCTCATTATTGAACCCTTTTCCTTCCTCTTAGCTACGTGCTTTTTTTGTGCTGATTTAAATAAAAACAAATCCCCACAAAACTTTGTGGTTATGATTTGTCAAAATGTGGAAAATTTCAAAGGGTAAAAATACTTTTACAAGGCATTGTGCAGAGATGCATATATTACAGTATAAAGATCACAGATTAATAGTCTGGAGTTCTCTATATGGGACATGAAGGTTTGTTTAAATGGAGCGTATAGCAAGCAAATATCCTGCCATGTTCCAACACAGGCACTACGAAATTAAACACATTTTCACCATGCACAGAAGAGACATGCAAAGGGAGACATTAAAGATGCTTTTCTTCTTTTAATAATTAATGAACTTTTCTCAAGTAACAGCTTACCTAAATTGCTGACATCTCCTTCAGCATTATGTAAACGCTTTGAGAGGGGGAGCCAGAAATAACCATAGCAAATGGCAATCGGAAGATGTGCTTTCCAATGTTTGAGATGCAACACACAATCAAGCCTCATTCAGCAGATGATAGAGATTCAGTTAAAGCTACAAACAGCACAATACGAATGAAAAGATTCAGAGCTTGCACATTAAGTAAAGAGAAATGCTAAATACAGCCAGGTGGAAAAATGTTTTAGACAAGTTAGTTGGCATGCAAATCACTGTTTTAAGCTGGATCATTTCTGTGAATTCACTATTGGAGCACTATGTTCTGCTACCCCAGTTATTTTGTGCTAATCCAAATAAAAAGCCATCAGTCTAGAGATTCCCTGAACCTCAAAAGACTTTTTTTTAATGCCCCTTAATGGAACAGCTAAAGTAGCTTCCATTTGTGAATAATTTTGGAACTGTTTTCTACAATTTTAAGCTAAAGTAATAATAAGAAATAAAACTTAAGTTAACTTTAAAAACAAGATATTTGAATGCACAAGTTGAAAGGGACTGATTTCTTTTGAATCCACAAAGGGTCAGAATTGTATTCATGGGCTGATCATGTTCATTCAAACTGATTGGTTTCCAGTCTCAGCTCTGCTTTTAGGCAAAATCTGTCACGTTTGGTTGCAGAAACATTATGTTAACCAGCTTTATCCATTAAAAACACAACTAAGGTGTGTGTTTGGCTTCATTCTCTAATTGGAACAACTATTCATCTTGAGTTTTCCAAATTGTTAACAGACGAAGGAAAATTGGTTGGGATTTTCAACAACAATGGAGACACCAAGTCTCGAGTTCATCATAAACTGCCAGCTGCTACTTTCCACATAGAAACTAGAAACATGCTGTGGGGCTGTTTTGCTGCTATTGGGGCTTCGCACAATAGTTTGTTGGAGTTCCCGTCCTCCTGACAGGATTGGCGTAACTCAGTCAGGTTTGTAGGCTGCCTCACTCGCACACATTTTCACATCTACTCACAACTTCTTCATTGAACTGAAATCAGGGCTTCGTGATGGCCACACCAAAATATTAACTTTGTTGTCTTAAAGCCACCTTGGTTGTATCCATAGGGTTTTTGGAAGATCAATCTGTGCCTACGCTTTAATGTCTTAGCTAATGACATCAGATCCTGCTTCGGTATTTTCACATAATGTTCTTCCTTCATGATGCCATTTATTTTATGAAGTAGACTAGTTCCCCCTGCAGCAAAACAGCCCCACAACAAGATGCTGCCACCCAGACATGATGGGTGCATGCTGTTTTTTCCTGGTCTTATACTTGGAGTGTGTGGCCTTGGTTTTGGACTCAGAAGGACGGGCCTTGACACCATGCATGATATAACAAATCCTTATTACTCTTTTACTATTTTCTTTTTTTTTAATATATCTTACAATTATTGAATTTAGTTGAGAGATTTTGTATTAATTTGTAGTTGCATTTAATAATTGAAATATTTGTTTGAATGGCAGTTTAAATGGTTATAACTAGTAGAAGCAGTTTAGGTCGAGGAATTAACTGTCTTTCCATTAATTTTTGTTTGTGGTAATCAAAGTAAAGACAAGGTCGTGAAATATTAGTCGAAATCTAAACATTTGGTCTTAGCTTTTGAGGGTGCGTGCTTTGTTTTGGTCTCAGAAGAACCGGCCCAGAGTCCATGTCTGGTTCCACCTCTGTACTTAGGAGTCAGGATGGTGATCTGTGGCTTATGATCTTTGGTCATTATGATCAAACAGGTTTATCAGACCACAAGACATGTCCCCAGAAATGAAGGTTTCACTGTGGATAATGACTCTGTCTTACCAGCTTCAGCAGCATCTTTATGAGATCTTTGTCTTTTGTTCTGGGGTTTACCTGCACATTTTGGACCAAAGTATGTTGTGGGACACAGAACCTGCATCCTTCCTGGATGGTAAAGAGCTGGACATTCCTATCATGCCTATACTTGTCTACAATTGTTTGATGGATACGGCACCTTCAAGCATTGGCAAAATGTTCCCAAGAATGAACCAGACTTGTGCAGTTCAACAATTGCCTTCCATATAACTTGGATGGCTTTTTTTGACTTTCCCATTGTGTCAAACATACATCCATAGTTACCTGTGATCTAATAGAGGATTACACCATGACATCTTCTGGGTTTCCCCTCATTATTTAGAGATGGGAATCTTTCTGCATGGAAACAGCTGGTTTTGAAGATACTGTGAGATAATGGGTATTTAGCAAATTATTGTGATGTCCACACTGCCCCAGCTTTTAAGGCCTGGAAATCCACTCTACAAATCTACAAATTTTTCAGGGTACATCATTAAAGAGCGATTGACCCCCAGCTTCTCCACTAATTTTCCAAGCTTATCTCTGCTCAGTTTTTGGCGTTAAATACTTTCCGATTACATGGCTGGAGTGAAAGCAGCAGGGCTCCACCAGACACCCTGCTCCTCTCTGTGTGCAAGCCGTTCATCTTTAAATGCATTGCTGACTCATTTCCTGAATCCCAGGAAGCTCAAGATCCAGGTGACATTTAGCTTTAATGAGAAAGAACATTGACATTACCAAACAACTCACAAAGTTACAGCTAAATAAGTCTAATGCATTTATTAATGTCCAAATTAATTACGGAACGTTTTAAAGCCGTTGCTTTTCATTTTCTTTCATTAGGCTTCCTGGGTGTTTTTCTTCTGTTGAAAGCGACAGGCACAGAAACATTTTAATGACTTCTGAAGTAAATTTGTTAACAAGGGCAGAAGCATTCTTCATGCCTCCGCCAATTACACTCTGTCAGAGCTCCAAAAAGAAATGTTATCGCTTAAATCTTGTTTCGATTTACCTCTTCCTGAAAGGACATTTTGCTCACACAGAAATTGCATGCATTTGTTGTCTAAATAGAAGGTTGTTTCCCTGCATAAGAGCTTTAACCTATTGGATAATGAGAACAGTCTGAAACTAATGGTGCCAAATTAACGAAAGTTTATCACCAGATGGCATTAAATGCAAGACTGTAAACGGCTCAGGGTAGCTTTTTGGCAGCAGTTTAGACTGTAAAACAGCTAAAAAATGTTTATTGCTACATTTCTGTAGCACACAAATTAGTTTCATAACTTAGTGAAACTTAATATTTTACCCCGAAGCAAGCAATGTTTTGTTTTGAAAAGAGAAGCCAAATGAATTCAGGTGTGAATAGCACTCTAGTGAATTATCACCATGTCATTACACTGAGAGAGAAATTTTCATTTTCATCTGAATCTGATGCCTGTTGTGAACCAAAAATATGAGGCTTAGCAAAACTATTCACACCCTCTTGAACTTTCTCACATTATGATGTATTTCTATGTATTTTATTGCAGTTTTATGTTGTGTTTAAACAAAGCGCGGCATAATTGGGAAATGGAAGAATGTCTCGATTTTTTTGAGCTATTTTGTATTCACTGTAAAATACATTATGCTCAGTTAGACTGAATGGAGTAGCTCTGAGATCTACATTTTCATCACAGATTAGATTTAGGTCTGAGTCAATCTAAACGTCCATATGCTTTGTGCCTCTCTACTATGAGTCTCATTCATTTGTGGAGAGTGTAAGTATTATTTTTCCTGCTGGCAGATTCTACAAATTGGGATCTTTTGCAATGAACACTGAGAAATAGATATTTTAACTGGTGCTTTTTACACTCAACTTTACTAAACCTCGACTGTAACTACAGTAAGACATAATGTTTCCATCTCACTTAACTTAATTGGAGCAAAAACAGAGAACAACACTTATAATAAGTCAATTTAGGTATTTTTTTTGTATGGTATTGACACAAACACTCTTTTTCAGCCAGATTGTGAACATCATTTCCATACACGTCTGGTGCTGGCAAAGTTTTATCGACACATTCTTAGTTGTTCAAAGCAAACCTGAAAAGCTGCAAGTCAATTTCCTTTCAACATTCCAGTGGCCCTTAGTAGGCTTTGAAAAAAACAGGCATCCATAGTGAATGCTGTCAATTTTCATCCCAATTAGAGTGTTTATCTCAACTTAGTGCACCTACACTGATGCCTTCTCTTGAGGGGGCGATGAATTTTCATGAAGGACAAACACTGTACTTCTAAAAAAAAAAAAAAAAAAGGCTTATCTGGGGTTGGGATTTAAAGCTTTAGCTGGAATTACTTTTCTCCAATTTGTTCTTGCTGTGTTAACAGCCAGAGCAGCACAAGGTTGCTGTACTGAGGTGGGAGACAGTGGGTGGGGTTAGCAGTGAATAAGTAGAGGAAAAAGTTAAATGATGGGAAGAGAACGAGGTAATGTGTGTTTATGTAAAAAGAGCCGTCACTAAGCTTTCATTTGGAAGAAGGAAATAAATAGAGCACATCACATCAACTCGCTGCTGCTTGACAAGTCTTGTCAGATACTGACAAAAACATATCTCAGATGTCAATCACCGCTTCTTGCCACGTATAAATACCCCAACACGTATTTATGGTTCACTTTAATGTGAGGACAGACACAACGCCTGTGATGTGCGGCTTTTAAGGATGTGAGTCAACAATTTGAGCCTCGCAACTGTGATATAAACCAAAAAATCCAACAGCATCAGATGCAAACTGGGACATGGGGCTGTTTCTGTATAGAAGAAGAGGTTTGTTATTTTAGCATTGAAATCTTTTGCATGCCAAGGAGTTGGTTTTTAACACCAAGCTTGTTTTCCCCTGACACCACCTACTGCTCAGGTTAAGGGAAATTACTGCACTGACATGCAACATTTAAATGAACTCATTAAAATTTAAAGTGTCGCCAGTCCAGGGACAATCACTGCAGACCTCTGCTTGGCAGGTGACAAGATAATACAATGCAAACAGCTGGTACAATCAAGTAAAACTTGTTTTTCTTTGACTTTTCACATTGACAAAAACCCCTGTTGCTGATACTTGTTTTTCCAGTTGTAGCACAAAAAGAATGAAACAAAGGAAGGTTTTTAGCAAGACAAAATGAGCATGTTTGATTTAAATTCTGCATCCGGCTTCAGTGTCAGACAGGGGTGAGTAGTAAGTGAACGCTGCTCAGAGCAGTGAAATTGGTGTTTAAAAAAAGTGAGAAAAGCTTAAAATTTCTTTAAAAACTTTTATCGACATACATAGCGCAGCATTGATAGCACTGTAAATTCAAAGTCAAAACACGAAGATGTACAAAATGTAACTCTTTAGAAAGTGAAGATTTCTTTTTTCTGTAAAAACTCATGTACTGTGTAAAATAAAATATGCTTGAAGATTTAGCTTCCCTGTGAATCACTGTGACATGTCATTGCTTCTCTGTGTAGCATGGAGTCATCTAAATCTGACATCTGCTAACAGGTATTCACACTTAGTTTGATTGGAATATAATTCCTCTCCATTTCTTAGTTTTCTTAGAAAAAGACAGTTTGTCAACCTGCAGGTTTTCTCTTATATTACAGTCTGGGAATTGGGCCAGCAACTCCAGAACCAAGAAGTTGTTGCCTTACTGGTGTGTTTGGCATTTTGTCCTGTTCAAATGCCTTTTTAAAGAACAGTTCATTTTTGGCACAAGGGAGTATGACCTTTTTATGTATTATGATGTATTCAAATGGAGCCATAATACCTGCTATGCGATAATTAGTCCCAACACTGAAGCATGAGAAACATTCTCATCCACCATGGGTTGGAGTCGGTGCTTGGGGGTCATCTGCAGTTTCTTGATCCCTCCTCCAAAAACACCTCGACTTTCATCCATAAAATATTGCTTCATTTTCCTTCAGGCTAGTCGATATGTCCTTTGGCAAATTGCAACCTGGGAATTTACAGGGGCTGCTGGGCTTCACAGAGGCATTATCTTTCTGTTATAGAACTAAGATGAAACAGTAGACAGTTTTAGTTTCCATTTAAAAACCATTTGAGATCAATTCAGTTGAGCAGCCTGTCATTTTCTGCACTTCTTTATACAGTTGGAACCAGATATGCACACACTATAAGAAAGACACCTTTTTTCAACTTCATTCTCTCACATTAAATAATATTGAACCTTTTTCAGTTTGGTTGGTTAGAATTACCAAAAAATGTTTCCACTATAAATACCAGAAAGAATGATTTCTTTTTTTATTACTTTCTTCAAAATTCAGTAATGAATGTATGCTGAGGCTGCTATATATACACACAATTTTGTAAAACCCAGATGATGATGATTGCTTTGTAATCTGGAAGATATCTCATTATGTGAGTTATTTAGAGGCACACATATGGATGTATTTTAAAACACCTTGCAGTGTGGCGATGGTGAAAGGGTAAAGCGTATGATCCATATCAAAAGCTTGAGTTTTGGCCCGTTGACCTTTGCCACATCACATCCCTCAATCTGGTTTTCTGTCAGACTTCAGTTTTTAGTTAGTGGAATAAATACCACTAAAACCAAAAAGAAATTAAGAAAAAAAACCCCCAAAAACATTCCAATAATTTTTCTTCTGTTACATCATGGAGAAATCAAAAGACATCCAATTTAAATGACACTGTGATCTACAGTGAGTAGAGGAAAAGCTGGAAACATGGAGGGAGGTATGTACCGGTAAAGACAAGAATAAAGATTTGTTGCAGAAAGACAGAAAAGGTGTGTTAATGAAAGGGACATAGGTGAAATGGGGACGTAGAAGAAACTCAGGTAGAGACAAACTTAGAAATTTAGAGCTCAAGATGCCGATGTTCTCTTTGAAAGTGACAAGGATGGATAGAGTCAGGAATGAGTACATAAAATGGATAGCTCATGAGATGTTTTAGAGGTCACATAAGCCAGATTTAGATCGTTTGGACAAGTTCAGGGGAGAAGCAATGATTATATGTGTAGATATAAGGTTGGAACCACCGGGCAGAAGGCAGAGAGCAAAACCAAAAAGGAGATTTATGGTTGTGGTAAAAGAGGACATGATGGTTGGTGTGAGGGTAGAGGATGGAGACAGATAATTCACTATGGTAATCCTTGGAGGGAAAAGCAGACAGAGATGTACTTCCATATTTATGGTTAATCTGTGGGTAAGAGTTCCAGATGCCTGAAGGTGCTACACATTTATCTGTTCAAAAAAGGGGAAAGACTCAATATCCCTCAGATGGATGAGTTTTGGTGCAAAGTGTACCCATCAACTCCAGAATAAAAGCTAAAAAACCTTGTAAAAGTTATTACATTATTTACATTGAAATGAGTCCTGTACCAAAATAGGTTGAATGAGGAGGAATAAAGTATTACTCCAAAGGCTACATAGAAAGCCAGATTAGATTTTGCCAAACCACTCAAGGGCAAAGAACTTATTTTTTTTGAAGAGCTGTCCTGTGGTCTGATGAAACCAAAATTTAAGTGTGCCATTAGGACACTTGCTACTTTTAAAGGAAAGATAGAGAAGCTCATAAGCCTGCTACTAGTGTTGGAAGCATCATTTAGTGGGGGAGATTTGCTGCAGGGCAAACTGGTAGCAAATCTACAAAATAGATGGTGTGATGAGGAAAGAACATTAGGTAATACTGAAGCAACATCTGAAGACATCAGCCAAGAAGTTAACGCTTGGTCACAAATGAATCTTCTAAATGGGAAATGACCTTAAGCATGCATCCAAATTAGTTACAGAGTGGCCTGAGAATAAAACAGTGAGTGTCTTGGACTGGCCGCCACAAAGTAATAATTTCTAGCTAGAAATAAAAACGGTCTGTGGACCTGACACAGTTCCACCTGTTCTGAGAGGGAGGGATCTACCACAATTAGAGAAAACTATTGTGAGAATCTTGTTGAAGGAAATCCAGATGCAAATTGTTAGACTTAATGTGAGGGAAATAAGATTGTCATTTTATACACTGTATCTAAATGCCTGGAGGACAGATGTTAGCTATGATTTTCCATCTCTAAATGAGCTTGAACAGCCTTTACTTCTGTATTTTGTTTTATATTAGCTATACATGTAACAGTGTCATTTATTTTACCCAGTCTATTACCCTTCAAAGCAATTTTTGTTGCTTTCAAACTAAACTTGGTTGATTTGTTCCAAATGTCAGACTTTAGTGTATAAAAATTGTGGACCTGAACCACATCACGAGTCTGCGATTTATTTCCACTTACTATGGAGTGTCCTGCAAAAAGCATGTACCACCTTTCTGTTGCTTTTGGTTGTCATCTTGAGCTGAACTTGATCTTATCATGCACTTGTTGGTGTAACCTGTGAGAAAGTTGGTTAGCGCAATAAAGGACCTGTCCTCTTCACTGTCAGCTGCTTGTTTACTGACACCTAAAACAGCAGGAGGAGTTCTGCATGTTGTAGCGAACAAATGTTAAGGGGAAAAGTGTATTGCGAGACATTTTTGTGAATGGGTATAACAATTTTTTTTTTTTTTAGAAATGAACACAACTAGTTGAAAACTTTATGCTAATAACTAACAAAGGGATGTGGTTTTTTTGAAAGAGAAACTTTCATGCTGAAACAGAGCTTCAGTCGTCGCCTTGATTCACTCTGAAGTTTTCTGCCTTCTGGCTCAGTCTGTTGCCTTTGGCGCTCAAACCACCATCTCATCCACATTTTGTATCTGGGATCATTTTTATTAATTCACTAGCTTTCAAATATATTAACAAAGTAAATACCTCTACTAGGAACAAGTACTTCAACTCTGGTTGTCCCCATTTATGACTGCAAAGAGAAAAACAAAACATGATTTTTGAAAAATTTTGTTTTTTCAATAAGACACTGCAGTAAGCCATTTTTTCCCCATGAATTGCTCTAACCAGTGATCGACAGATTAAAACTAAATAAAAACCAAAGTTTTAGGAGATTGTCATCTGGTAATGCATTCTAATAAAGAACAAAGTGTTTTTATTAAGATTCTAATGAGAAAATTATAATTTTTCTGCTAGTGAACACTTGTGGAGAGATTAGTCATTAGGAAAATCTAAAATTCATGACTGGATATTGATTTCCTGCTGATAAACTAACGTCTGGTTTTATTTGTTAAAATACTTCCATCCTTACTAAGAATTTCCTAGTCATGACAAAACTAAAATGACACAATGGGCATTATAAGCTGACACCAGGCTTTGAATTTAAACTTTATTAGTTGTTTCTGTTATAGTTTAGCAAAGCAAACATCAAAGTATGAAGGCATCATCATTTCATTTCATAGAACTGTAATTATTCTCTTCTTAAGCATGGCACCACCAAAAATAATTAGCTAACAATTAAAAGAAAGTAAAACCATTTTAAATTCAACCCAATAAAACAAGAAATGTTTCACAACAGATAATAGCCATTGTGATGTAATTAAAAATACAAATCATCTGCAAGCAAAACACAAGCATAAAATCATACTTAGCCCACATCCTAAAGTCTGACACCATTATTTTTTATCTGATATGAAATAAGGCAGATTCCTTCCGTACAATTATAAACAATCTGGAAAGAAGACGAGCAAAAGTGAAGAGGGCTAGTTCTTTTTTATAACAGTGAAATTCAAAGCAATTTTCTGGCATGCACTGGAGAAGGTGAAGAAAACAGGGGGAGGAAAAAAAAAGAGCTAATCAATTTGTCAAGAGACGGCTGTATCCTGGTTTGTGTGATCTGGGATGTTAACACACGAGTTGCCAGGGAATGGCACATTGCCTCGCAGTTATTGGCTGATTTGAGTTGGCGTTGCACCAATGGTGCTATCTAAAAGCCCCATAAATGTAGAACATGAACCTGTATATTGCCAAGTTGGAATTGTAGGAACAAAAGGGTTGATGTTAAGCCTCATCCAGTCAGGAGTGTCAACATGTAGGAGCTGCGGCTGCTGTCCTCTGACAGCTTGACCGAGCTCTCACAGTGGCTTTTAGCAAATAAACACTTGAACCTGATTCATCTCTTTGCACCCTGCTGGCAAAATGATGGATGACTAACACACAGTGAGGTATGGCTCTTCTTTTCTGGTTGATATGTTCAAGTCCTATAGCAAGGTTTTGTACATACATACATTTACATACAGTACATACATACTTCAGGGAAGAATTAAAAGGTGGAAAGCTAATTAAAGTTGGGGTTGTGAGCATCATGTGAAGTTTCTGGTTGACCTGGGCCAGTGTCAGAGCCCATTCTGACATGGGCCCGTCTGACACCAGTGCAGTTGGCCTTTGCACAGTTTACTGGCTGTCAGATGAGGTTGATTGTTCTCCTCTCAGTAGGTCATTCTTTGTTCTCAGCAGAGTCTGGACAGAAAATTAAAATGGGATATGTAAATACAGTCAAATACCGTGCTCAAGTTTTAATTTCCCTTCCTAAGAAGTTAACAGTTTAAAAAGTATACTTGATAAAAAACATACACTTTTTTTGTAATTGATATAGGTGATATAGATGAAAACTTAAAATTATTTTGTGAATTAGGCCTTAGATTTCATGTTCCCAATCTGCCAAAAATGTGTTTGTTGTTTACTTTGATCTAACCTTAATCTTTTTTTTGAAATAACTGATGTCATGTTCATAGTTTTATATTGACTTCTGCAGTAATTCATAAACTATGCCAAATGATGCATTTTAGGATATATTTGGTGTCTGACCTATTAAATGTGAAGGTATAAGCATTTTTAGCTATTTGTTAGGAATGAGTAAACGATAGTCAAACATATGTAGAGATATCCCCCCATCCTCTTCCACTGTGGGCCTTTGTTTTGGACTGCACTGGAGTGCCGAATTAAAACATACTTATCAAATTACAGGTATAGCCGAGTCAACATGGTTCAGATCAACGGCACTAAAATATTCTGCATCAAAACCCCAAATTTAGGAAAAATTCAATCTGAAATTGAGAGGCTGTTCCATTTCTCTATCTTATTAACCTTTAGTGAGCCTGAAATAATCCATTACCTGGACTCAGAAAAGAGGACAACTCGTTGTGATTCTCCTAAATTGTACTCTAGCTGATTAAAAAGAACAGTATATGCTGACCAGATTCATAATAAAACATCCCACTGTGATCCTGACGCTTGTTAGACAACAACCTTTTCTTCCATGATGCTTTGTCTGGCATTGTTAAAGCTTTCCCTTTCTACACCGCCTCGTGTGTCTCTGCCAACTTATTTCATATGCTGCTACTCTGTCCTATTTATTCAACCCCAACAATCTGTTCATAGCAGATACTTGTGTTTCTTTTTTTCCTCTACCTGGAAACTCCTCTTTGCACTACCCAATTCCCTATTTCTGGCTTAATAACTCTCCTGAATGGAAAAGATAAAGACAAAAAAACATTTCAAAATACAACAATATACGAATGCTATGCAAGTGCACCAAACCTTTGATAGAAATCTGAGAATAACAGTGGCATAGTATCCTTAACAAACATGATTTATTGGCATGATTACTACCACTGCGGTCACTGCGTGTTAAAATAATATACATTTTACAGTTGATTTATTAAACGTCCGATGGTCGGGTTTTCAGGTAATTTATCACACTCAATCTCCAAAGACGTGCCGACACTTGTGTGTCGAGATATCAGGGTTAACACTGCAGACCTGAAATGGGTTGAGTGGAGTTACAAATGCATTTGGCCCTGGAGAAGCACGTACAATTGGCCTGCACTCCCCTACAGAGACGGGAAGATGGAGACAGACGGGGAGGAAAACTGATGCAAGGGAGATGAACCCAGGCAACAATTTCCTGCACATAGCTCAGGATTCTCTGAATAAACTGAATTTTAATTCAGTGGCTGTGGCCACTAATAGGAACTCTCTTAAAAATAGAGATGTGCATGAGCCCGTGAGAGGTTGTTAATGTTTCCTCTGTGCCCTTACCTTTGGGCTTTGGGTCTTCAGGTTTTATCGAAGAAGGTTCTTCTGAGCTCTCAACAAGTTTTATATCCTCTAAGAGAACAGACAATGGGGAGAACAGAAAAAGGTTATAGCAAAGAAAACCTGCAATATACCTCAACAGTATCACCAAAGCTTCAGAATCAACCTGAGCAAATTTATAGTTCTCATGCATCTGTCTAAGTTTCAAGATTAAAGGTCGTGTTCCCCCTTCGCAAAACTATATTCTTTATCACAAAAACGGTTTCAGCATCTTCTACATATACGGAATGCTAATATGTACTGTCATGTGGTATGAATTAGTAAATAGAAAGAGACGTTGGAAGAGGAAACCGAGTGGGTGTTGGCAGAAGACGTTAGATAAGACAAATCAATGATCCGTCTTAGCTTTTTCACTTTCACCAAAACCTTAAATATAAAAATAAGTATTTTATCTGGATTTTGTGTGACAGACCAACAGAAAGTAAGGCATAGTTGTGAAAGGGAAGAAAATTATACATAGTTATACATATTATTACAAATAAAACTTGGAAAATATGCCATCCATTTGAATTGAACGACTTTACTCTGATGCTAGTAAATGAAATCAGGTGCAACCAAGTCTGCTTTAGAAGTCACCTTATTAGACGCCATGCCCGTCATTTTCCTAGAAATAGCTATTGGGTGAGCTTTTCTTGACTAACCCTAAAGAAAATTAGTTTTTAGCTCATCTGCTTAGCTGTTTCTCTTCTAGATGAGGTCACAGAGGGAGTCACTATTCTGCCTTTAAATTTCCACTTTTCTTTAACATAGAAAGTATACTTTGATCTTTTCTTCTGTTTGTTTCTGTGTATTTGCTCTGTTTAAAGGTCGTGGCAGATGGCTGCTAGAAAGAGTTTTTCCTTTTCTACTGTCACCACAGACCTGTTCAGGGCGAATGAATGCTACAAGTCAATTACTCAATGCAATCTGCAGGGTTTCTTTCAATAGAAAACTAACAAAAAACTGAAATTGAGTTCGAATTAGTTAATGATTGGATTGAAATTTTTGTCCACTCTTCTTTGCGAAGTAGTTCAGGATTGAAGGAAAGTGTTTGTGAGTAGTATTTTTCAAGTCTTGCCTCAGACTTAATTGCCGTTGTCCTAGGGCTTTGAGATAAAGCTGTTTTTGCATACTTGCACTGTTTAATATCATTGTTATACTGGAAGGTGAACCACAATCACTTTCTCATTCCTCCTTAGAAAAAGCACCTCACAGCAAATTTAAAGTTATTAGGGATACTGTATTCAGGAAGAAGAGTTGAACATACTATTTAGGATAGCGTAAATCGGACTAAATACAGATGCAGGCCAAACTTTTCAGATTTGAATTTGTGAATGATTTTTAACACTGCATATTCTTTTTTTTCCCCTCCTCTCCTTTTGTGATGGGCTGATTACACAAAGTGTTTAGTATCACTACTCACCGCCATTGCTGGTGCCAGCATTGGGTTCAGAGGCTTCTGTAATGTAGAGCAGATTTTGATGTAGACATTGCCTTTACTCAGGTTTTACCGTTAATCATTGTCTGAAATCATTCTGCTTGCAAGCTGCTGTTCTAATTTATTTTTAGTCCAAGGACTTTACGGCAGCTTCACACTTCTGACCTGATGCTTTCTCTTGTCCCTGAAATTTCACTGCCTTCCTAAAGAGTTATACATCACAAAAAAGAACAAAACAAACACACATTGGGAGAAAGGCTCATGCAAAATTAATTACAGGCTGCCATCCCTGTAAGGCAGCTAGAGACCCTCCTTCCCTTCCCCTACAAACATCCTTTCCCCCTCTTCTCTATCCTACTTGTTACCTTTGTAGTCACAAAACTCCTTTATCGTCGCTCCCTGAGCAAACCTCCGCATTTCCTTCTTTGGAACAACAATCATCACAACAAAGCACGCCACAAAAATAACCTGCTCTCCCCAGGCAGGCTTGTGATAATGTAAACAAATACATCTGCTTAAACACAATAGAAGAATATCCAGGATTCAAAGCATGTGATCGTTCTGTATGTCTGCAGTCAAGGTCATTTACCAAGTTGGTAAAAAAGGAGTTTCCTGGTGATCATTACAGGTTTGGATTTAAGTACCATGCCACCTTTAAAAAAAAGCACATGTAGGCAACATTAGTCTTTGTTTCTGTGGCTGTTTTGAAAACTTCTATAAAAAGAAGAAAAAACACTCTTTTTTTGTATTTAATCTGTTGCAATATTTCAGCATAAACTTTTCCTTTTGTAAACACCAGAGGGACAGAAGTACTGCTGAGAAGCAGGAAGGATGAAGCAACAACCGTCTGAGCCTTTGTATAGCTTTTTGCCTTTTAATCTGAGACATTGAACTGCCCACGAGGCAAAATATCATCCTCAAACATAAAGTAAAAAGGAATCTATTCAAGGTTTACATGTTTGTTCTTTTAGTTTAGACTATGCATAATTGTTTATGCTTAGTTTTCTTTTTCACTGAGCCCTTTTTCTTCCAGTGGAAGAAAACCACTGACATAAAAACTCAACATATGGACGAAGGTGCTTTAAACGTTTAGCTCAATTTGTAAAACATATTATTTGACTGACTTATTTATGCCAGCTTTTATACAAAAGATTTTTCAAACACAAAGGACAGAATACATTTTCGACTATTAAATTGTAAATCTATTTTGAAAACCATGGATATCATTTTGTACTTCACAATTAGGATTTACAGATAATTAAAACTCAAAATGTGGTGTCAGAAATGTCAAAAATTGCAAAAAGGTTACATAGTGGACGCTTATGATGTCACATCAATCGACGGTATACACTAAGTTTACTCAGACTCTAATTGGTCTCTTAGTCTGGGTCAGTAGGACACAATCACGGGGCCAGCTGTTGGTTGGACAGATGCCCAAAAGACAGTTATTGACACGCTTTATAAGAAAGGTAAGACAAGGTCATTGCTAACGAAGCTGGTTGCTTGGAGTGCTGTTTCCAAACGTATTCGTAAGAAGCTGAAAGGAAGAAAATGAATGCTTTCAAAGAAAATGTCGGATGGTTATGCAAAAATACATTCAAGAATTTCCTACACATGGGCTATAGGTGTCTTACCTGGACAGATGAGAAAAAGAACTGGGCTGTTGCTCAATGGTCTAATTCTCTCTTTTCACATGAAAGTAAAGTTTACGTCTCATTTGGAAATCAAAGTCTAGGACTCTAGAGGACCAGTGTTACGTGCATAGAAATTAACAAAATGAATTTTTTTATTTACCTTATGTAATATTCTAATTCTCTAACACACCAAATGGGTTGTTAAACCATATTCATCAAAATTAAAGTAAGGAGGTTTGAAATATTTTTTTCTATCTGTGTAATAGATTTACTTAATGGGTTCCACAAAATATCTCTTTTTTTTGTTATATCACAATAAACAGCTTCATCTTTAAAGAAAACTAGAAGTGGGACGTGTGAAGTTGCTTGATGTAAGAACAAAGCCTCCAACACACAAGCAGCCAACTCAAGGAAGGAGCTCACTAAAGCATTCGCTTCGTTCCACTCACTTCTAACATCTTGCCTCCAAGGTAATAACAGTACAGTCTTAGTGTACTTAGTGTACGTGCTAAGGTAGCATCCTGCTCCTCTAATATCCGACAGTAATCAAAACAGAATAAAAAACAAAAAAAGCTTCACAGTTTCAGCTGATTGTGGCCCCAGCCTCCCACTGCCTGCCCGAAGCTTGGAACGTAGTTCTGTCTCACTCTCTAATTTGGCTCCTGTGTGCTGAGAGTGGAGAGGCTATCATTTAGAAAAAGATCTGGGAGTGCTGTGGCAAACACATAAACAAGATGGGGGGAGAAAGAAAAAACTGGTCTCTGTCAAGATTATGGTGAAGGAGAGGCACAGTGCTCAGAGGGCAAGGGAAGATGAGAAAAACAGCACACTGAAGTAAGTTCGTCTGTAGGAAGCCGAGGAGACATTACATCAATGTTTCTGAAAACTTGGTCATCCTGTTTCTGCTTCATAGCTGCTGAAACAAAATGTTTACAAGATTATTTGTAAACATACAGACACCTTCAGATATGATTCCACATATCTGAAGGTGTCACTGTGATGGGGAGTTCTGAAAACTTAGATCGAATAAACATTCTTACCTCTGGTAGTGTTAACATTTGGTCATGTTACATTCACAAATTAGTGTATTTCTACTCAACCACACTGATTCTGATTCCCAAAAATAAAGATCAGACCAACCAGTTAAGCATATGTGTAGCCATGAGGAATCACCTAAACAGTAAATAATAAATTCACAAAACCTAACTCAGGATTTACACACATATTTTTTCTGGACACATGGCCGGCAGACCGGAGCTGTTCTGGACTATCCTTATTTACACTAGAGGTGCTCAGAGAAGCACACATGGGAAATGAGAGATTTCCCCATAAAGCCGGTGATGAAAAGGATGACTTGTGTCATTATGAAATACTCTAGTTTTCGACTTCCAAAATTAATCTTTTCCTATAAACTCACTTATTCTGCTTTCATCGACATTCCTACTGTGACTTGACTGAGAAAACTTCAGCATTAAAGCCACATTTTATGCGCATGCATCGCCATAAATGATACATGCTGACAACATATCTGTATAAATATACCCATATGTTCATTAATATGGCTAGTAATTCAAGTAAATGTAGTTTGTCTTAGTGAATTATTTTGAAAATACAGATGCTCTACTGATATATTTTCTTGTTGGAATGGTATTATATTTGTCGACTGACTCCGTATTTGCTCCGGCGTCCTGCAACAAAATAGGACTTGTGGGTTATAATTTTGATGGATGGCATTGCAGAGGTGCTGTGCACGACGCCACCATGCACAGCCTTGCAGAGGCAATGTAAGCTCTCTGACCACAATGGGTGTGCATTTTTGCTAGAGTTACAATGACAAGTATTTGAGCCAAACTGATCCATGTGACAAGATGGAGGATACTTGATAATCTGACACTTCAAGGCTGTTAGGGACATTCAAAACACCTGGGAAGCAAAAAGTGGTCCAGATTTATTCACCCAGGGGGCTGAATAAAATGGCATACCACTTGTTTCAATTTAAAAAATATTAAAAACAATGTGTCCTATTCCTTCCACTTCACAATCATGCACTACTTTCTGTTGGTTTAACACTTAAGTGTCAAACTGCAGTCCTTGAAGTCTAGTGTCCTGCAACGTCTGGATGCATCTCTGCATTAAGAGACCTGAATCAGCTAAGTGGGTCATTAGCAGGACTTCATGCTGCAGAGGTAATTCAGCCATTTGATTAAGGTATGTTGGACACATCGATTCTTGAGGATGGGAGCTGGATACACCTGGTCAAACACATAAAATTCCGATAGAGCACATCGGAGTTTATACCAATAAACCGGAAAGATTCAGAGATATGGTATTAAGATTTATTAAATCCACTGTAGGTCCCAGAATTGAAAACAAAAACTCTAGAATGATTACGAAACCTTTACTATCTTTAGCACTTCATATCAGTTCCAGCCTTCAGGAGGAGAGGAAATGTGCATGTGCTCACATTTCCACACAAAAGACGGGAACAGGAAGGAAGAGAGTTGGGCATAAGTCACCCTCGTCTGCAGACAAGCAGAAAATTACATCCCCCTAACCTCCATTCATTTATTAGACAAGGGGTAGTTAGCATTTTGTTGGTCAGCCTTAATAGTCTGCACAACAACAATGAGTTACAGTAGAAAATCTCTTTAGATCTAGCATAAATAGACAGAGGTAAGTAAAAGTTTTGTATGAAAAACAGATATTTGAATAGTGGCCACCTTTGTTTGACAAGATCCCTGTTTATTTCTCATCATAATCAAATCTCATCTGTCACACCACCGTTAGCAGATTGGAAGCTGACTTTGCTTAATGTTCCAGATGGGACCCTTTGGGCAGAAGAGGATGTTCTCTTTGTCCTACAGCCACAGGGCACCTCAGTGACATTTATTCAACTATCCTTCTTTAACAGTAAAAGAATAGGGTTGGAAAAAAAAAATCAATGGAGGTGTGTGGGGACATCTGTACCCTGCAGAGTCAGTTCCCCAGGAGAATTTTTTTCCCTTCATTTGATCCCAGAGCCATGGTTTTGACATGCAGTGCGAACTGGTCTGGAAGATTTGATCTCCAGAAGATCACACAGGTGTCCAGCTGTTCGCAGTCAAACAATGAACATGACCTATCACAGTCTCAGCTCAGGAAGAAGTTAAAAACCATTCACTGCTTGCTTCTTACACTGAGCAATGGATATCATCTGATAGGTCCATTTACAGATTAAATCTCCTTCAGTGAATACAAAGTATTTCTATCTCACTAGAGTAAGCTCTGTTCTGTGGGTTTTATTAGGCACCTGGAGGGCGTTATGAGAAATAAAGAAAGAAACTATCAAGGCCGATAGCACTATCTGTCGAAGCTTTATTTCCACAAAATGAAGATAATTTTTTCAGAAGGAAGGATTGCTACAAATTCAATTGTTTGAGCTTCCATAAACTGAATAATGTTTTACCAACTGACAGTAAATACTAAACAAAATTTCACTGCTTCATATTATAATTTGGATTGGACTGGGTTTGAATATACTTTATTATGGAATAAATGAATATACTTTATTAGTAAATTTCCCTGCTGGGATGAATAAAGTACTTCTATTCTATTCTATTCTATTAGTATAGACCAGTGACCGGGAGATAAGCACCTGCACCCCTCGCAACCTCTTTGAGATAAGCATGTATCCATAATGGATGGATGGATGAATATACTTTTATAACCTCCACAGGGAAAATTCACAGTTCAGTGCATAACAAAAACCAAACAACAATCTGAATTTTACTTCGTTACATTCCAGGTGTATTGGATTATATTTGTACTAAATTATTGTACCAGACTATTCAGTTTGATAAACCAGTTTTTCATTATGCTAAATACTGAACTCCTTCATGTTTTCATAGTTTTCATAACAGTTTTCATAGTTTTAAAACTGTTATTAAAGTACAGGTGCATAGTATAATTGAACTGAAGGGCTTGAACTGGTTCTATACTACAATAGTAGTATAGAACCAGTAAACACCACTGAACATAAGTAAGATGGAGGATTGAAAGATGTGATACATTTTTATAATTACTTCACACATATTCTGACCTGGTGAATACTAAAATTCAATTCCACAGTTTTGCTCATTTATTTAAGACTCTACAAACCTAGTAAACAAACTGAATTAAATGAGAGTAAGAATAATTTCAGCACATAAACCGGGTGGTCTTTAGAGCCTCTGGTCTGCTCTGTATTGAACCATGTGTATTAAAGAAGTATCAAAACATCTCTCATTGAACTTTACATGGACTAACAGCTCTGGGCCTGGCAAGCCTACTACAAAAATAATCAGGCATCCCTACTGAAGCAAAACAGCAGACCTCAACAAGTGCCCAACCAAAAGAACTAATGAGCTGGTAAATGTGGAAAGCAGCCTATTTTCATATGTTAATGTTAAATTTGTAGTGCAGGCTTGTGGAAAGAGCTTAACTGCATGAGCTGATTCTCCCAAAACAGGATGGAAGGGGGGGAAAATTGGATATTTGTGAGAAAGGGAGGTGTGTCAGTATTGGATAGCTGGAGTTTTCTCTTCTTTGAGGTAGAACACTGTCTGACAATCTAAGCCAATTAAAGAGCACTGAGCTGTGACCTGTGGGCCGTGGAGATGAAAACAAGCCTGTTCAGTAAACACTGTGAATGCCCCCTTCCCACTGTTATCCTCCTGAAAAAGCCAAGAGTCTTCATTAATATTCCGTCTTTCTTCTCCTTAAGAAAAGGCCAAAGGGTTATAGACACTAAGTAGCATTGTGCACCCCTGTAGGTTTGGGTAACCTTGCAGTGGTGGTGGTTTTGGTGGGGTGGCTCCAAGTTAGGTCAGGGTCCTCTAAACACGCTGAAAAGACCCAAGCTTATTACACAACCCTGAGCCATGCTTGACAAGATGAGAAAACAAAAAGCACTTTGAATAAGGAAAAAGAGAACAGGACACCATCTGCTTTGGGGTTAAGCTCCCACTCAGAGGAAAGCAAAGATGATTAGAGGGCAGCAAGCGATGGAAGGAAGGAAAATATGCTGCAGCTGACAATAAATGCAAAAGAAAATTAGAAGAAAATTACCAATGGCATGACTTCAATAACACACTGACTGCCCTGCGTAAAAAAACAAACACAAAAAAGCTATAAAAATGCTCACTGTCTGTCAATTCCTGTTTTTTTTTTAAATCTTTATTATTCCCTACTTCATCCAAAGTAACATGCGACAGCCACCTTGGTGTGTAAGGAGACAACTGAAGAGATTAAAACAGGAGTTGGAGCACCGAGATACCAGGAGATGAAAGGAGTAAGTAAAGAGCTGATTAAGTGAAGAAGTGAATGAAGAAGACAACACAAAAATAGACATGGAAGGGAATAATGCAAAAGAGGCCTCCCTGTGAGTGACCTACATACCTGCTAAACCTGCTGTCAGTGGTGGCCTGCTCCGCTCTCATCACTCACACCGAAATACTTTACATAATCTTTAGACTCCCCCCACGCTGCTAGAGGGTCCGCTGCAGGCAGCTGCCCACTGCTGTTTTCAATACCTTTTGTGGTTTCTTACATGAAGGCAGAGACTGTCTTGCTGGGGAGAAGTGAATCTGGCACTACACGACGTGGCTAACCACAGTGATAGATTAAAATGGGACGCACCACTGCTGAGGGACCATGACAAGCAGCATGTTGGCCGGTTTTAGGTGTTGTGTCTATTTTGTTTTGTAAAGACACCTTAAGATGTCTACATTAGTTCATAGATTGGACTGGTCGATATAATCAAAAAACAAGTCTACAGGGTAGAGAAAACAAAAACCCAGGAAAAGCATCTGTCTGTCAGTGAAAGGTCAGCAAGAGAACAGGCTGACGGATCGACCCAACTATAGCACTGAGTGAATATGTCTCTAGTGGAGTTTGAAAGAGAGCTTTCTTTGGATAATTAAGACATCTCATGAAAATTATTTTAAAACAGTTTCTAAATCTGTTTTTAACAATATGAATTTGATGGCCAACCATAACTTTCCAGTATATATAATATACCACACAGAACTTAACACCATACGCTCTTGACATGATGGGGATTGTTTATTTTTGCAGGCTAGTTTTTATGTAAAAACAAACTGCTGCTCTCCTTTTACATTTTTTTCCCATCTGTAACATGAGATATGTCCTGCACAATTCACCTGAATCTACAAGGAAGTGGAAAATACATTAAAAAACGGCAAAAACCAGGGTAAATAAACTAATACTTTGTTGAAGCGCATATAAGTCAGCTCAATCTAAATCAAAAGTTTGCAGAGAGGTTACAAAGGATCTCTTTTTACAGAATGTCGTTGAACACAAGGATAAAACAAAATCAACATATGGCATAATGAATACAGGTATTAATAACTGGAGAGAAAAATATTTATATTTCTGAAAGACACTGTAGCTTATTACCAAAACTAATTAGTTTCATTGCTAAAACAGCTGCTGTTGCCAGATGCAACTTTTCTTAGTGAAATGTCAAAGTTGTTGAGACAGTTATTATAAATTTCATTACTTCCAGGAGCTAGATAGAGTCCTCACTATAGGTAGAAAGACATTATCACTGGTTGACTATTGCATGTTACATGTTTTTCTCATATTATGCAACTCTAATATTAATGCCTTGAGGTGGCATTTATTGTAAAGTATATAAATAAATGGAATTAAAATCAGTAGAAAGATGAAGATGGATTTTATTTCCTGCATCTCAATGAATCTAAGCAAATACGTAAATTACCAAGTGAATTTTTTCATTGTAGGAAAATAAACATTTTTGATTTCCTGAGGTAGAATTCAGAGCCAATACAATAGACAAAAAATGTAATTTTTTTTTTTCTCACTAACCGATTGAAACTTTGGCAACAGTGTTCATATGTTACCAGGTGAAGATTCTTAGTAAAAAGATAAAATAATCAAAATATGTTTCAGGATAATGCTCCCTATAGAATGCAAGGACTTAAAAAGCAAGGTATTTGCAAGCAAGCATGGGATGTACAGTTAGTTTAAGTGGCTAATATGACCAAATCATTCCAATGGCTAGAATTGATCATAGACCTGAGCATCACATCTTGCACACCAGAGGCTGTGGAAAAAGGCTTCAGAAACAGCATCTCACAGCAGGTATACATAGAACTCTGTAACGTTATGACAGTGATGCTTAAGAGCAACTTAAAGGCCATTAAGGCTCCTTTATCTGCCACAGTGAAGCAGTAAACCTTCCAGTCGACATAAGCTAACAACAGCTGTTTAAATAGTAGCTTCACAGCAATAGCCAGCCCAATTTTAGTATTGAGTTTGAAATGTTAGTATTGTGACAACCCTAGTTTACACACTAACTTGCCACACTACATTGTGGGCATTTAGAGGAAACTGTGTCATGTATCTGAAATATGGTAATTCAAGAGGTTAAGGATTAAAAAATCCAGCCTCCCATGTCTGGGTCTCATGGAAGTGCTGTATCTTAACTTTAGCTCTAGTGGCTCAAGCATTAAATCGTCCTCAGGCAAGCTAAACAGACATCACGCATCACTCGAATAAATGTTTTATTCATTTGGGCTTGGTTTGTTAGGATGTCCGCGTACCTTGTTAAAATCTATCTTTGCGTAGTAACTTCTCTGGTTAGAAATTTAAATCCTTCTTGGAGGATATTTCTGGTACCATGGTAATGTTTAGGCCCAAAGTTTACATTAGGTTCCATAAAATAACCAAAAATAAATGGCTCACTCTAATAAGGATATCTGTACAGGCGTGCATCTGTGTAAAATATTCCAGACCTTTCAAAAGCCCATTTGTTACTGACAAATTCTGCCTGTGCATAGAATTGATTCATTTGTAAATCAAACAGTGGGTAGAGACAGTGGAAGAGAGCTGATCAAAAGAGGAGCTTCAAAGCAGAACAGAAAACTGTGTCCGTTGCAGCCTGTTAGATGCAGCCCTGTCTCTTTGAAGCCAGATTCTGGGCCATAGGTGACCAACGTAATGGACGGCAAATGCATTGTTGGTCTAGTCTTAGTAGTAAAGCGGACCAGAGTCCAGTGTTTTTCATCAAAAGAGCCACATTACAAGATGGGGATGGAGGGTGCTGTCTGTAATAATACATGAATTGCATAGCAAACAAACAAATTAAGTAACAAACAAAACAGCCTAAATTTTAGTCTAAAATCACTGTCAGTCACTGCTGCCAGTTACTGAATAGTCACCATAGCAACAAAAAGCCTGCTGCATGCATATTTATGACTGGTTTTTTGAAATAAGTGGCTTTGCTGCTTGGAGTTTTCCTTTGCAATTTGTACTATAGTGTGCTGTACTCTCATTAATTCAATACAACAGCCTTGTCCTCTTCCAATGTAGATATATGGTGGTAACGTATTTATTCTAAAGCTGGAGATGCAGATGACACAATTTGAACTATGCAATTTTTCATTGAAAATAGATTTTTTAAATTATTAGTTAACATTTGCATCAGTGATTATATCATATATGCATATAAATTTTATTACACATTATACATATATTTTAAGCATTTCTTCATGTTGATGATGTTGTTTACCAAACAGAATCTGTGGTATTTAGGGCAGGTGAGTTTGCTGATGCTGCCATAGTCATTAAACCAGGTATTCTTAGTACAGCTAAAAAATTCAATCAGCATCCCCATAAAGCCTGCCAGCAGAGTGAAGCATGAATTGCTGTAAAATTTCCTGATAGATGGCTGTGCTGACTTTAGATTTGATAAAACATTGGGCCGACAGTAGAAATGACGTCTCTCCTGATCATCGTCGACTGTGGAAACGTCACCTTGAAAAACTTGGTTTTTGGGCCTCTGAAGAATACTTTGGACCACTGAGCAACAGTCAAGTCCTTTTCTTATCTTTAGCCAAGGTAAGGCAGTGACAGTTGTAGTCTGCAACACCCTCAATATGTCTGACTGTGGTGGCTCTTGAAGATCTGACTCTAGCTGCACTCCACACTGCAGCTTAATCTTCCCAAAACTCTTGAATGAGTCTTGCTTTACAAACCCATCAAGGCTTATATTTAGTTATATTATATAAATATATACTATATATCTACTACCATCTACTTTATGTACCTCTACAGAATCAACTGTGAACAATGTCCATCATTTTATTCATCATGGAGCCACCAGGAGATCAGTTTGATTTGCCTTGATCTGAAATTACCAACATAGCTTAAAAGAAGTCACTAAATGGAGTTTAAGAGAGAGGGGAAAGGCCAAATGCAATTCAGCGATAAAAGCTGCTTAATAGGGATAATGATAAGACTGTGGGTATCCACTCATGGCACTCAGGCACAGAGCTTCAGCTAAGCTGCGACTGCTACTGCTACCATTTCTTAAGTCTCAGCATCTGTTTAAAAAGCAAAGGCCAACGTCCTTTTAGCCAGTGGCAGCCGGCTCCCTCAAGAGTCCCATAGTGTTACAGTATGACGTTTTATGCCAAAAGTTAATTGTGTGCTGACAAGTCGCTACAGGAAAGTGTTAATTTTCCCTCAGAATCAGATTTACATCACCAACACCCTGTTGTTCAGAAAGTGCTCAGACAAAAGGCCACAAAACAACCAATTAAGTAAATGGTGAAATCCTTTTTGCTTCTCCAGATGAGGAAACATAAACGCTTAGTGCATTTCAGCATCAATTTCTGGGCCAAACATACAGCGAGTTCTAAAGGATTAATTATTCATGTTGGTAAAAAAGGAGGAGGAAAGAAACTTCAACTGGATTTACAATGGATTACTTAGAAATTTCACTTTGTTCCTGATGCTTTAGCAGCAAAGTGTCATTATGTCATCATAGTTTGTTCAAACTGCCTATGGCAATCCGGCTGAGGAAGAGCTCACTGTGCTCTCACACTTAAACTGGTCCTTTGGGGATGTCGAATACCTAAAATCAATAATACAATACAAGAAAAAAAGAATGGAATCAATTCCCAGGAACGTTATTAAAAGGAGATTCTCGCACCTCCACTAAAACGTACTTCTGTTTGTGGATCTTAGAGGGTAAAGAGATCTGTGTGCCCATGGGAGTGCCCCCTCTAGCACTAGTGGAGGCAGTTGGACTTTCTGCTTGAATCTTCTCTTACAATGCTGAATAAAACGGATGCTAGGGACCTGCTCAGAGCATTTCCAAATGTTTGGTACTGGATTCCCTGACTAAACTCAGTTCCCAACCAGTTGGGCATCTAGAGATTATGAAGAAGACTTGCTAAAGAATTAGGATTTAATGGACTTGGATGGGTGTTGGTGCCAGAAGGGTTGGTCTGAGTATTTCAGCACCTGACACAACCATCTGGTTTGCAGAGAATATTAAAAAAAAAGAAAAAATCCAATTGACAGCAACTGTATGAACAAAAGAGGTCTTGTTGATGCAGAAAAAAGTAGCTCAAATACCCGCTTGTTACAACCAAGGCATGCAGAATGTAATCTTTAAGCACACACCAGCCTTGAAGAAGATGGGCAACAGCAATAGAATATCAAACAGGGTGACAATCTCATCAGCTAAGAACTGAAAACTGGGGCTATGTTTCACACAACCTCAGCCAATCTGGACAAAAACGGTTTGGAAAAAAAACATTTCCTGCTCTGATGAGTCTTGATTTCAGCGGCAAGATTCAGATTGAGTTAAAAATTCAGTATAAACAATGTGAAAACGTGGGAGATGAGTGTTTATACTGCAGATTTTAGACAAGGGGGAACATGGGAATATATACTGTGTGGAGAGAGGAAAAACTTATAGGACATTAATACTGCATGTGCAACATTGATTGCCAGAACAAGGGCAAAGTTTATTTAATGTACAGCTCTTGAAAAAATGAAGAACACTGCACTGAACCTCTTTGAAAACCTCATAGTTATTCCACCAAATACTAATTTCTGAACTCTTCCTGAGTTAAAACATTAGTATTGTTGTTTCTAAATGAATATGAACTTATTTTCTTTGCATTATTTGAGATCTGAAAGCATCTTTTTTGTTATTTTTACCATTTTTTAATTTTCTGCAAATAAATACTACATTTCTGCTTGGAATTTTGGAGACATGTTGTCCGTAGTTAATAGAATAAAAGAACATTCATTCATTGTTCATTTTACTCAAACATTTATCTATAAAAAATAAAATCAGAGATACTAATCATTTTAAGAGGTCTCTTAATTTTTGTTCAGAGCTGTATGTGTAGTTCAATATGAAGATAAGTATAAATAATTAAGAACTCTAAACTTAGTGATAATAAAGTCACTCTTATAAAAAGTCTTGTCATGTTTGTCCAATGTCTGGTATTCCAGTAATTTTGCCATGATGTTTTGATGCCAGTGACAAGGACAGAAAAAAATCTATATTGTTCACAAGGTGACTTTGGATTGTTTGTTTTGATGGTGGATATTGAAAATCTGACAGCAATTCTATCATTAATACATATAGCAGCTTTATTATAGTGTAGTTTCTCTCTTTATGTGCTGTTCTAATGATTTCCAGTCTGGCTTGCACCTGACCACCTTTCTACAACAAATGTTCTCTCTGCAGCATTAAAGGATCTGCTTTTATCTCACAGAGAACCTGCTCCCGGGAGCAGCTTGATCAAAGGTAGGAGGAACAGGGAGTGCTCAGATCTCCAAGATAAGAGGACAAATTTTGAAAAAAATAAAATAAAATCTGTGCAACATCCCTGCTGTTTTTGTCAGATTTACTATAGGTTGTCTAGCTACATAATAATTGACCAGCAGTCTAATATGCCATCGGCAAGCAATCATGAAGAAGTAAATGTTTTGCATTTGAAACCTCCGCCAAAGGTTTTTTGTGGGAAAAGACCATGAGGTATACAGATATGATTATACAGAATCAAATTTGTGTGCAGCCATCGAGTCTTACCTTTGAAACTAAGACAAATGCTATCGATTCTCCCTAGAGAATCTCACTGCATGAAGGAAAAAACAATATCTGCTCACTACTCAGATTTATTTATTCCTAGCTTTAGGCGGTCTCATTTTAATTTATGGGTGTTGCACTGAGCTCAGTGAAGCGGCTGCCCACTCTTGCAAACCACCAGAATGAGGCAAACACAATAACAATGTTGCTTCCATTTTCATTTTAAAGTATGCCATGAATATTCATACATATAGGCTGTCTGGGATCTGATTCAATTTAGGGAGCCTTTTGTAATATCCCAACTATCAAGCATAGAATCTCACAGCATTTGCAGAGCGATATTTCATTCACATGGTGCAAATAGTTGAGAATGCAGCATGACTCAAAATATCAAATGTCCCCTCCTTGTCCTCTTCACATATCTTTATTTTTCAGTCATTCTAGATTTAAAAAAAATAAAAAAATTGGAATTTATTTAATATAAATAATTTGCAATCTTGTTTTTGCCGCATGCAGAATCAAAACACTGGGTCGACTAAATGCTTGAAATTAACTGCATATTTATTTGATGAAAAACCTGCTAAGTAAACAACAGATGGCATTGGTTTGGTAATAAGAGCTGATGAAACATCAGCAAAAGACCCAACGCAATCCTACACTTTTTGTTTTTCTTAATATGAGGGACTGTGTGCAGAATGAGCAGATTATTACATTAACACATTATACTGATGATAGCAGTGAAAATGAATAAAACATAAATGTGTCTTATTTAGCTTCGTGTTATTTAGCGTGACTGAGTTGGGGCTGAGATATTTAACTGTGATACACACTGAGCTGCGTGAAAAAAGCAGAGTGTCAGCAGACAATGCTGACGACGGTGGATAGAAATGTGCCAAATCAAAAAGTGAAGAAGGTAGTTTAGAACCCAGTAGAAGTTACAACCACCAACTATTAAATCGAAAGTGACCAAAACAGAATGTGACTTAATCTCTGTGTTAATGCAAATATTTTCTGAAGACTTCAGATCAAAATATTAAACAAATAGCATCATGAAAACTAAGGTACATGGCAGAAAACTCAGCAAAAAAGCTGTGGAAAAGCTTAAAGCAGAGTTAGATAAATGTAAAAAAATGTAAGATTTAAACAACATATTGAGCATTGTACAACCAAATATCCAAAAACAAAAATAGCATAGTGGGAAGAACATAAAACTTAGCCGCCCACCAAAACTCGCTCGACATGCAGGGAGACCACTAATTAGCTGTGGAGGAGCGGCAACATCTACAGCTCAGGTAGGGGATTCTTTTGGCAGGACTCCAAGTCATGCACTTCACAAATTGGGCCTTAATGGAAGAGTGGTAAAGAGAAGACCACTGTTTAAATAGATCCGAAGCGAAGTCAAAAACCTGTATGTTTTTGATGTTTCCCTGTTGCTGCACACGTGGCTTAAATGATGGCTGATTAACAGGCTTCTGCAGCACTTGCAGGCATGTTAAGGAAAAGAGAAGATGGATGGAGACATAAAAATGAAGTGGAGATTCACAACAATCCTAACTATGCAGCCAGAATAATAGCAATATACATAGAAGCATAGTAAAGTTTTAGCATTGTTCAATGAAGCCCAAACGTAAATCCATCCTTCTCAAAACAGACATTAAAGGTTGTTGCTATAACATTACAAAAAGGCAGGGAAAAATGTTCAAAAGGGTTTGAATACTTTTACAAGACACTCAAAATACTATCTCCGTCAGTGGGATCTAAGGGCTCCTTTCTATTTATTTAAATATTGTGCTATTTCAAGATTACATGAAATAGCACAATTTTAAAATTCATAACCATTACTGATCATAAAGAATGCAATGGCCTCTGGATGCATTTTTCGTAAAAGAAATCTGATCTATCAGCATGTTAATCTGGAGATGAAAAGAAAGTACATCCTTAATATGTGTGCTTGTCAACAAGGCCATTAAAATGATCTAATAATCAGTAGGTTTTAAATCTAGGGACACAGAAATTTAATCGACTAATCAACAAGAATTTCTGAAACAACTTCACTGGTTTCACAGAAATTAAGTTTGAAATTAGCTCCAAAGAACTTAATTAAATAGAAGATGAGCAAGAGTGCAGACCTTGTTAAAAGGTTTATGTTCAGGAAGTTAGCTGCTCTACAGCATTCAGGTTTGCTTCAGCACACAGCCAGAAAAGCTTGATATTAATGAGTTCAGAGAAACTTGTTGCTCTCTATCAGCCTAAGAAAGATTATTTTACAGAGAAGAAATCTGTTTGTTTTCTTTTCCCCTCAACATCTGTTGAATTTCCCAAAACTGAAGGTTTCTGAAGGTTTAACTTGAGGTCAAACTGAGCAATCCTCCAGAAAAATTACAAAACAACCCTTACATCCACATGTAACTCTTCAGGGTTCTATTCCCAAGTTATGTTTTAAAGGTTCATGACTACAATTAGGAGAAGGCTTGAATAGCTTGTTTGGAAAGACTGCCTGGAGGAAGCATCTTGCCTCTACTTACTTTTAAGAATCAAATATACAGGACAAAGACACAGGAAACTCAGTTTTCAAAATGAAGTAATAATGAAGTCTATAAAATGCCACAATGTGCCCACACAGCCTATCAAACGTAACAAAAAGACATTTAAGAAATGTAATCGCCTCATAGCTCCATGTGACATGAGTCAGATTTTCATGCACCAGTGATTACATATGCCTTCTACATGCTTTGTCAAACCACAACTTTATACAGTTTTGAGTTGTCTGAATATAGATGAATCCTCAATACAAGAATTAACATCTGCTGTTACTCGGCATATTTTCTTATCGGATCTGTCGTGTTTTCAACCAACTCTGCTTCTAAATTCAATTTAGTCTTGGCCCACCTAATCTGGATTTATGCTACCTGTACACATTCAAGAGAGTTATCTAAAGCAGATAAGATGTTAATCACTTACACATTTTTAACAGAACCTCACATAAAAAAAATGTTGAACTGCCCCTTTTAAAGAAGTTGTTTAGGATGGAGGTGGAATGTTGTGAGGGTTTTCTGAACATCTACACTTAGTACTTCAATCTCCACAGCCTGGAGCAAAATTATCCTTCATCCAGTATCATTTTGTTGGCACAAAAGTATAACTAATTAATATTAAGTCCCTAATGATTATCATTCATAACGTGAATGATCTCAGTAACATCACAATCTGTTTGATTTACTATTAATCCCTCCCGTCACTGTGAGGCATTTTATTGCTGATTTCAATGAGGCAGATTTAACTTGTGTAGGCAGCCTGATTACAGTTATTATTTTTAATAAAAGGTATTGGCTCTGGGATCAGTTGGTCTTGTCTTGCGAATAGCTGGTTGCGCACGGCTAAGCTGTTCTCCATCGGGCTGCATGAGATTTAATTTCTGAAACAGTTTAGGCAGAAGTCTGGCCGAGTCCCCCACTTTTCTATACAAAATGCAATCTGCCTCCAATCAGAACTGACACTACTGTTTACTGCCTGACAGTCCTGCCAAACAGTACACAGCCCATGGTATGCAAGACAGTGACAGATAGTGGCAGGCTCAGCCAAGACAGTCAACAGGCTGGAGTGAAGCTTTTCAGGGACGGAAAGTCTGTAGTGTGGGTAGGATATACTCTGCTGGCTTTTCACAGAGGATGGAGAAGGCTATCTCATCTCCATCAGGAGCACTCACTCTCTCCACAAATTAATTGAATGTCAGTCAAAGGGAAAGTGAAACCGAGGTGAGAAAGTGACTCAAACCTTTGTGTTGGAGCAAAAATGGAAGCTGGGCTGCCGAGGTTTAAAATTCAAACCTTTAATGCTCAGGAGAATACACTCAAGAAGTGAGAAGTCACCAAAAATTGGAAGCAAATAAAGACGGATGTGTGGTCGGAAACAGAAAACGTTCACTAAAAAGAGATGCTCATATACCAAAAGCAGACTTTCAAGAGTCTGGATAAATAAACACCAGCTGCACAGACACCTTGCCAGAGGAGCGATTGATTAAAAGCTCCTTTCTGATCCAAATTACATGCCGTTTTTTAAAATCTTTCTCAATAATTTCACCTTTTTCCTTGCTTGCATCCAGTCCTGAATAAAATCATTGGTATTATTCCAAAGTAATGGCATAAAATTACTACCTGAAACAACTTTAATGCTCACCGTTTGAGTTTGTGGCAAAGACAAGTAACCTCTATCAAATTTGGCTACACCCACAACACTTTCAGGGGACTTGTTGTCAGAAGACATTAAATATGATTCATCTTTAAAAAAACAACAAAAATATTAGCCCAGGTTACACTTTATGCTGCTGTGCTGCATTAATATTGTGCACTCAAAACCAATAATATACATGGACATAATATGCTAACTCAAGTACGCAGAGTTTGCCCCAGACAAGTAACTTCATCAATTAAAATATTATTTCTTTAATAGCAATAGTAATTAAAAAATAACATAAAAAGGACAATGCCACTTGGACAGAGTGAAAAATTATTTACCATTTTTTTTCTGTTTTATATTTTCTTACATTTATGATTTTCAATGACATTTCATAACCTGACTGAGTAAATGTAAAACAGTCTTCCATTGATCATCTCACTTATTATGGAAGAAAAGTTATCCAAACAGCCTGACCCTATGTGCCACATAGAAAAAAAATAATATGCGACATTATTCTACTTAACCAAAACATGAACTTATTTGAAGTTCTGTTACACATCTGTAGAGATCAGTGTGAAATGCACTATTTAATAATTTAGATTATTAGTGCAATTTGTTGATTTGCTGCTTCCAGCATCTCCACCATGGCTGTTTCCTGAATGTGTTTTGCCACCTCAGGCTCACAGAAGTGTTTTGGAGTGGTGAGGCAGATTTGAATGGAAAAATAGTGCAACTTAAAAACTTAAAAAACATCCACCAACCATTGTTATTTGATACTTTGGAGATCAGATAGATCAGCTTAAAAAAGAAAATCACCTAAATAAAGATTCATTTAAACTATCAAAAATATAAAATCAGATCAATTGCAAAAAATAAAAATAAAATAAAAAAAAAGGATCTTACCTTCCACCTCCATGTTGGTATCTGGTGGGTTGTTTTCTTTCTCTGGGACAGGTTGTTTTTGATCTGATGGAGACAAAGGAAGTATGTTGTTTAATTTGTGATAAGCTTCACAGGACAGTTTAACCATCTGTTTGAGTTAGTAGAGAAAATAAATTAAAGGACATGGTCAGCTGTACCAAAGCTTCTGTTAGAAATATACCTTTGTTATCCTCCTTTTCTTTGCTGGTGTCCTGTTCTTTATTGTCATCTTCCTTGTTGTTAGTGACCATTTTGCTTTCTTCGTCACACTTTTCATGATCATCGTCAGTTTGGTGTTGGTCTGACTCCATTTTATTTGAATTTTCATCCTCATCTTCAAATATTTAGAAAATAAATAATAGGAAGAGAGTGTTGAATGGTTAACTGGGGCATTTGAGTGTCACATGAAAGTTTTTAAAAATGTGGCAGAAACATAACCTCATACTCCATTACTGCTGATAGAAAGCTCTGAAACATTTATACAGTAACACTCTTTTTGCTGAAATGGAGTTTGATAGATGACAGGAAAAGACTGTCGGACAAAAAAAGACAAAATGTGGAGAAATATTGGCTGCTGAAAAAGTTAACATTCTTACATTTATTATAGGTGATACTAAAAAATCAAGATCAAAATGTTAAAATGTGGAGAAAAAGCAAAAGCGATTTTTATGTTTATACATAGAATACATGCACACATGTATTTCAGATTTTTATTATTTCTTAATAATATAACACTGACTTTTGATCTATCCCATAAAATTAAAAAAAATTAAATAAAAAAATAAAATTGGATTGCAATGAGACAAAAAAGTTGAACAAGTTGAAGGGGTGTCGTTACCTTTGTATAGCACTGTCCTGTATGTAGCAATTTCTGGTAAATTATCCTGCTGGTCTTTTTTGCTCTTAACTCCCTGTTTGTGTCTCATGAGAAGGTAATTACACATCCTAGATATTGGATAGCATCCCAGGGCAGCATTTGCTAGAACTTGCTCACAGAACGCTTCCAAAATTCATGCAGAGAGAGGCTCTATCTGTCAAATCACTGTCAATGGCATGGGATTTGAGTAAAAGAAAAACAGAAGAGAGATGAGCCGCTGCTCGCTGCCAGTATGCAAATGCCGAATCTTAATTATATACCAGCAGCACAGAGGATATTCGAAAAAGAGAAACGGTTCTGGCTCATAGTTAATGGCTGCCAATGCGCCAAAAGAAAATGCACAGATACACTTATATACCCTTTACCCGCACAGCTCAAGAAATAACATCTGAGCTTTGGGATGCTCCACACTGATGTATTTGGAGATTTGCATTATAATCGCACAGCTATAGCTCTATTTTAAACAAAATGTCCATGCAATACCTTTACACTATAAGCTTAAAAGAAAAAACAAAGCTGAATTTCAGCTTCAGAGAGAGATACGAAGCAGTTCAACATGCTACTTTGGGATGTGATGGTTAGTGAGGTGGAAATCTACACTTAGGATGATCACATCTAATCAAAGCCAGTGTTTGTCCTGGAGATTGGACTCCAAACTAAACTATACCTTGGGGTTGACTCGGCATGTCTTCATCTTCTGGTTCTGAAAAACAGAGAAGGAATTCAAATAAGGGGGAAACATTCAGGTTCAGCACTGAAGCAGAGAGTCGAAATGATTCGACTTTCCGTATCACCTCAAAAAGCCTGTTTTATTCCAACTCTTTGTACAGCTTTGTCTTTGTACTGCAGTATGAGAGCAATAGAACCACAAAGACATGCATAAATTAAGAGACAAAAAAAAAGAAAAGAGAAAGAATGTCACTTCTAAAGCCATACATAATTGAGGGATTTCTTTGTTCCAAGCAAGTGTGATAAGAGAAGTTTTTTCTTGTGTGTCGAAAAGGAAGGAAAGGCTGAGCAGAAATGAATAAAAAATAACATTTTTTGACGACAAATGGCATCAAGAAGCATTGGTGAAGCAGAGAGATTGAGGACATGTTTTAATGGTGCGTGGAGCTGCTTTACCATCGTGCTTCTCCTCTTTGTCATGAGCTTCCTCTTTACCTAGAAAAGAAGGGGAAAGAGCTGTCATACAAACAAGCATGAATGTGAAAAATGCCAGCTATTCATATCAGGAAAACAAAGCAACGAGTCACACTAATCATCAGTGTTCATCTTCTCTCTGCAAAGGACTCATTTCAGTAGAGCTGACATCACATTTTGTAAAGTGCTTCACGAAGAAAGTTTGTTTTATCAGTCCAGGGCATTTTCTCTGTGCTTTAGGGTGAACTACACCTGCAGGGTAGGGTAGAAAAATTCTGGAAATTGTTAAATCTGGAAGCTTTTTGTGGGAATTTATGGTCCCGAATCAGAATTTAAAGCATTGAGGGCTGGACCTTTCCAGGGATTTTAAATAAAGTTTGGGATGTATCTTTTAGCATAGCCTTGATTAAAACAACCAGATTTCAAGCAATGTCAAGTGCAAAGACGTTGCTTAAGAAAGAAGAAGCTCCAAGAGGCCAATGACATGTTCATAGGAGCTTAGGTGAGAAAATCTTTTGACAAGACAACTTGGCTTTTACATCTAGAAGTCTGGTCTTTATGGGAAATGGGCAACAGAAAAATCATTTTCAGGGGACAAATTAAATTTGTTCTGGTCAGATGACACTAAACCACACTATGAAATTTGATGATGGCAGCATCATCCTGTGGGGATGCTCTTGCTTGGCATAAACAAGAATTTGGCTACAGTTACATAAAGAGTAATTTTGAAAGAAAACCTGTCAGAGGCAGCAAGACTTAAAGTTAGCGGCGGAAGTTCATTTTCAAGCAGGTCAACAAGTCTAAACACACAATCAGAGCCTAGTTAAATTGCTCCAGTCAGATATGCTCCCTATCCAATTTGAATGAACTTGAGATATTGTGTAAAAAAAAAAAAATAAATAAGAAGAGAAAACCTTCAGTATCTAGATGTAGATAGAGACATAAACCAAGACTATGAACTTGAAATTACCCCAAATGTTGGTTTCCACAAAGTATCGACTCAGGAGAGCTGAATAGATATACACGACACACTTATTTCTTTATTTTTCAGAGTAAAACTGTTTTAACGCATCAACCATGTCTGGCCCATTTCTAAATCAATGCACTACTTTGTGTTGATCATATATAGTTTATATAAAATGCATTGAGGTCTTTGGTTGTAATGTGACAAAATGTGAAAAAGTTGAAGGGATATGAATACTTTTGCATGATACTGCATGCTATCAGTATAGAGCAGATATAGTAATGATGATGATGGTGATGACAATGATGATGATAGGTCTACACCCTTGGAAAAATAAAGCTGTATAGTTAATGGATCTTGTTACAAGTTTTATGACTCACAATATACCACTTGATATAGATTTAGTTGCGTAGTTTGTATGCATATCATCACCACTCTTAAAGTCAGCAGATACATCGCCATCTCCGTATGTTAAACAGTTTCTAATAATATGCCAGCATAAAAGGCAAAATATGCATATATATTTTTATAAGACATTAATCTGCCATCATATCTGTCGCTCTCATCCTCTGTGTCCCTCTTTGCGTTCTCTTGCACTTTCCCATTTATGTACACACATAAACCAATGACATTTGGGACAAATTGAGTAAATGAAAGCCATGACACCAATAAGAGAACATGCTTCACAATGGCCATTGTGCAGCTTCTATAATTGCTTTTTTAACAAGCTGCAGCAAGAGGCCATTTTTTCATATCTATGCAATTTTGCAATGCACTCAGAACAATAAAAAATGCCAACCTCTATTAAATGGGGGAAAAGGCCAGTCCTTCCACTGCCACATGTTTGTCCCAAGTACCTCTGTCCATCACGCAGAATGCCGGTGACACACAGATGGCAGCACTTTGTATTAATCATGACTGACATTTTGAGAAGAAACCACAGACAGGGGGGCTGAAAAGAGTACTTCACCAGGAAGAACTGTGGCAGAATAATACTTCCAAAGCCTCGAAAACATCCTAAACCTTTCCTCTGTGTTAAAAAAAAAGGTATTCATGGATTTCTAAAGTGATCTTTATTAACCATATATCAGATACGACAAAGTACCAAAAGTAATTTCCTCCATGTTATTTGATCATTTGTGTTTGGCTTATTGAATGGAACAGTATTCTCTTTGGGATAGAGGATGCAAAGGGACAGATTGTGGATACACACACCCACACACGCACTCGCATACAACTCCTAACAGAGGAGATTCTCTGCTGGGTTGATGTGATTTATAATGGCTCCAAGTTAGGATCAATTAGACTGCCGACTCTCCTCACAAAATGAAACCCCAGTCCTGCACACGAAGAAAGACGCCAACCCGAACACCCCAAACAGCAGGTGGCAGCATTGTCACAGCTTTCCTTACCAGTGCGCACCATATGATACCGTCACAGCTGCGAATCAGTTTCTGACATACTTCACAGAGAAGTCTTCAGCAAACACCACAACATTTCCAGTGTCAATACGTCCATGAAGCCCGCTTTGAGAAATGTAGGAACAAAAAAGCAATTTCAGCCACTCTGCTGCACTTTTGTATACAAAACAAGAAGAGTTGAGTGTATTTCTGAGAAAAAAGAAACAAATCCTACTCACTCTGAATGATTTATTTATGTTAACATAAAAGTCAGCAGGATAACAAGTATGTTAATAATTTAGGTCCTAACATGCAACATACCTTGTGTGTCCTACTTGTGTGACTACTGCGTAAACCAAAAGTGATGATGATACTTTCAAGGAAGTTAAAGTGGTGTTTATATCCAGCAAATAAATATTAAATCCCCATACAGTGCTGTAAAAAGTATTTCCCCTTACAGACTTCTTCTGCATTGCTTATCTATCTCATGTTTCAGAGAAAAAGAACCAAATAGCAAATAAAAACAATCAAATGATAATTTCTTTTATAAAGGTAAAAAAGGAATTGCCTCACAAACCTGCTAATTTGTTGCAGCAACGTTACTAGCAAGAAAGGTTTGCAATAATCGGCAAAGAACCTTTTACATCGCTGTGAATGAATTATTTCCCAGTTCTCTTTGAAGAATTGCTTTGTTTCAGTCAAACTGGACTGGTTTGGTGTGTGGTCGCTGATTTTCTAAAGCCCTCCAGCCCTCTGGAGGTGGAGTTGCTGGTGGGCTTTAGATAATTGCGCTACTGCATAACAAAAGTGTGCTTCAGTTTAAGGTGATGTGCTGATGGGTCCAAAGCACATTTTCCTAAAATTTGGGTGATCATCAACATGTTTTGCGGCAGATATGCGATGGGCTTTGTGTTGTTTTTGATGAGCAGTGGTTTTTGCTTAAGAACTCTCCCTGTTCTTTTACTTTTTCCAAAATATCTACTGAGGCAGATGGCTCTACAATGCTTTAGATGCTGTTCTACATTCTTGCATTACCTCCTGGATGATTTGTTAATGTGCTTTTGATCTAAATATAGTAGCCTGCCAAAGGTTCACCGCTGTTCCATGTTTTCTCTACTGGCAGACAATGGCTTTCACTGTGGTTCAATAAAAGTCTTAGAAATTACTTTTGAATCCTCCCCATGAAATCTGATATATGTATTAGGAACACAGAGTAACACATTCAATTTTTTCAATATTTCCACCCACTTCAGGCTAACAAAGAAGGTTCATTTAAGTGATTTTTAATTTTAGGCGGCCTTGCAGAGCTTTTAATTTATTTCAAGTTATATTTTGCATTTACTCAGGAACAAAAAATCTTATGGAAATTTTTATCCTACTTCACATTGTTAAGACAGATACTTTTTAGATCATTTTTTTAAAGTCATAGGTGTAACTGCATTGCCTTTTCTGGCCTCGAGAAATGCAATCATTTAATAACTGCCTTTTTAAAATGTTTTTTATGGTAATTTAATTATTTTATTTTATTTTATTTTATTTACTGTGGACCAAAATATCTTTTGGCGATAGTACCTGTCTATCAGCATGAAGCAGATCAAAAGATCTTTTGGAAATCTTTTAGTCTGCTTCATGTACTTAGACAGGTATTATTTAATTTTTTCTTAATTTTAGTTTAGCAGTAGCATTTCCTGAGTGTGTCTAGTGAAACATAATTTAGCTTTACAAAATTATAGTAAATGTGTACCTTAACAATAGCTATAAATATTTGTTTTATGTTTTTGATAGCTTTTATCCCTAATAAAATTAATTATTAGAAAAATGCAATTTATATATCCTTGTACATTATTAAAATATATTTTATATCTGACAGAATAATAAAAAACAGTAAGAAGGCTAATACTTTCTCACAGCACTTTGCATGTACTCATCAGATAGGCTCAAAGTTCCACCCCATAGCCTTGTCTGTTGTTTCTTTGATTAAATCCACTGAAGCAAAAGACAAAAAGGAGAAAGACCTTAAAAAATTCATGAAACATGTAAAGGGGGGAAAAAAAGCTCTGGGATGACCCACAGCGATCACTTTGAGACCTTGCAGCATGTGAAATCTGTGTGTGCAAGCAAAGTGCAAGTTCGTTTGTGAGCCACGTTTGACAGGCAGCCACAGTGTAAAAGATGGCATCCCATAGAGAGGCTGGCTGTCAGTCCACACAGTGTTATTAATCTACATATCTGTCCACACCCGCATGGAGATGCGCCATCTTTCACCATCAACCCCCTCGCTCCCCCTCAGGTTATTCTCAGTATGCATCCAATGCCAGGTATTGATTTCTGGCTCAATTTTCACATTTTACTGTGGCTTGCCCTGTGACATCAACTAATCTCACTAATTCCAACCTGATATCAGATAATAGACACTGTGAGGTGTTCTCAAAGAGCTTATATTTCACCTTAGACCTCTGTGCCAGCACTTGGCTCGGCGGGTGGCCCACCCTTTCCTTCCCCCCACTTTTATTTTTGTAAGTTGCAGAGTGTGCATGCTGTGCTTCTGTTTTATGTGGATTATCACAGCACAGCTCATCCCCACGCACGCTGTTGATCTGTGACACTATTTCTCAAATTCCTCCGATTGCCTGAGGTTTCATTTATTAGCTACTTACACTCATCACTCATCAGCCACTCATTAACATAAATCTCATGATTTATGCCCTTAAAATGAATTAAACTGTTTCCTTAATATGTTGACATGATTACGACCTGACCCCAGATCATCAGAAGATAATGGAAAGAAGGATAATATAATATAATATAATATAATATAATATAATATAATATAATATAATATAATATAATATAATATAATATAATATAATATAATATAATATAATATAATATAATATAATATAATATAATATAATATAATATAATATACAATTTAGCTCACACTTTGATTTACATAAATTGTTGCCAAAAATGTTTACAAATATAATTCTGAAATGTGGCTTGTCTTTCTGTCACCCCCTCTTTAATCCGATATCTCTAAATAAAATCCAATACAAATCCAGTAAAATCCTGGTTCAAAAAGTGTCAACAGAGTCTGTGTGGAATTAACACGCAGTATAAAGTTAAAGGCCAAATTAATCCCATAGCAGATTTACATTGAAAGTTATTAATATAAATGAAGCATCTCTCAAAACAGTCTAACATTTTTAAATTAGCATAATGTTTGAAAAAAAAAAAAAAGATTTTGTTTCATTAAAAAAATATGTCATGTTAAATTGTTTTTTATGCTCTTCTCAATAATAAATAGAAAAATATTTTTTGGAGTTAAAACAAATCAAACTGTTCTAATTCCTTGCCAGCTTTTTACATGCATCCACTTGTAATTTGGTGATTTATCTTTTGTGATGAGCTCCAAGTCTTTTAGGTTGGTAGGCGTCATTGCCATCACCTTAATCTTTATCTCCCTCCACAGATGTTCTATGAGATTCAAGGGACTGTGACTAGACAGCTTTAGCTGAATTTTAGAATATGCTGGGTTTTTATTATTGCTATTTTCTTCCTTTAGTCCACAGGGTCTCAGAAGGCTTTTGCTTGTAAGGTGGAAAAGTAATTACTTGTACGTGTTGTGTATGAAACAGAAGGAAAAGGGAAGACCTATAATAACCTGCACTCCTCCCACAGAGAATTATTCTTAGAGGAACAGTGAAGAAAGTCTCTGTACCTTAATGGGGGACCCAGTAAAACGTAAGAGTTTACCCCCTGAGGAGCATGATGGATGTGATGGATCCACTAAGATATACTGACAGGTACCAGTTTTGCTGCGGTGCAAAATTAATTTCAGAATAAAAAATAGTGAAAAATAATAAAAAAACAAAATAAAATCCCCCCCCAGATCGATGACACCTTGTCAGAACCCAAGTACAGACAGGAGACAGTAAAATACAGTTGTGTGTTTTCAAAGGAGGAAGCTCCTTCTCTGTTGTTCTAAAGCATCTTAGGGTGCCCATCTCACACAGCTGACAGTGTGCTTTTCCAGCTCACTGTTCCTCTGCTCTGTGGTATCTTGACATCTGAGCGTTTGCTATGATTAATCCCTCCTATGTGCTACATTGAACCACACCTAACCTTTACACTGCAGGCAGAACAAAATCATTTTATTCCCTTCCTCTGAGAGAGGTTGTCTCAAGGACTGACTGTTCCAAAGCTGGGAAGCTGCGTCAAGGCCTTTTGTGAATGGATTAGTTACTATTAAGCTGGGGGGCCTGATAAATTAGGATTTCTAAAGATTATTACAAAATACTTATGCCCTTCTAATGCTGGTGATTGAATTTTTAGAATCATCCTGAATTACGTTTGTGGATTAGAGAGGAGGTATCTTGCAGAGGAAAAGGACTTATTATGGTTTGTTTTACAGTGTAAATTGTATTGTCGCCCTTCAAGTGACTGCGATGTCCAGAGGATTGCGTGGAACAGATTCTCCAAAGAAAACAAGCATGTCTGTTATCTTCAAAAACTTCCTACAACCTTAAGGCTTCAAGACAAATGGATAGTGTACGATTTTAATTGCCTACCAACGCCCTCCAGTGTAAGAATCTCATTATCTTTGGTCCATCGTATTGGAGAAGCCTATAATTGTTTCAACATTACACATCCAAAGGGGCTGAAGCTGCAGAATAGCCAGATAATGGCTTCTTAAACAGGTTTGCCCAAAAGAAAACATTCTTTTAAAAAAGGACCAAGCTTCATCCTCTATTCATTTCCCCAAAGAGGAGAGCTAGGCATCAGAGAGCAAGAGATTACCCAGCAAAAACACATTCCATTAGTTTAGACATGGTGGAAAATTTTTCTGTAAACACATATCAGTGTAAGAGGCTCCCACTACCACTAACGCTGCTTGGCATGCTCAACATTAAAAGAATTGGAGTAGAAAACAAACAGATACAGGCAGACGTATAGACTTAATAATATGCTCACCCTTTTCGCCATCCTCATCCTCTTCCTTGCTTGTAGATTTTGTTGATGGAGGTGTGCTGTCTGTAAATAAACAATGAGAGTTGGTGTTTCACTGAAGCGATACTGATGCGTCTCTATCCACAAAAAGCAACAAGATGCAACTCTTTTGTCAGGTATTGTCGATATAAACTGTCATGTGGGTTGGCATGCGTAAATAAAACTTATCCTACAACCCCTATATCTGAAATGCTCAAATAAACATGTTTCGTAGCTCAACCCAAAGCATTTTACTATTTTGTTTTCTGTTCTCTGTAGACTCCACTATTCAAAATGTTGTCTCCATAAGCTTTCTGAGATGTATCTGCAAAGCAGAATAAAAGTATCAAAGGTAAAACTCGTCTTTGTTGTCGAGCTGGAAAAGTTGAGTATGGAAATCCTTAGAAGGCCATCCAAAATCAATCCTGTTTTAATTTCTATGGGAATGTCAGAATAAATACACTACAAAGGCAGTTTTGTTTGTAAGAAAACAAGCAAGTGCCTAGTTTTCAGTTTCAAACTGGCAGAAGGATGCAAAATAGACTTTTTGGAGTGTTATGTCATGTTGCAATGTTATTCTCTCATCAAAACCATACCAGGGGTGTTGCTCTGATTTATTCATGCATTTTGGAGAAAGCCTTGAATCTCCAATATACTCAGAGCTCCTCCTAGGAAATGGCTCTCCAGCCAAGACTGCATCTCACAGAGCAATGCAGCCCAGCACTTTGCCCTGCTCAGCTCCTCCAGACTAGAAGCAGCAGCAATTAGCAAACACCTGGTGGAACTGCACATCTGTGGAGTTTATCATGCAAGCCAATTCTCAGTGCAATGGTCTTAAGAATGATTGTTATCACCATAATGACAAGCATTGTTGTGATGACATGCTAAAGGAATGTCAGAAAGAATAGGAGCTTCTTAAAGAGACAGCGGCTCAATTTAAAGTCACATTATGTTTGATATATATATATATATATATATATATATATATATATATATATATATATACAGCATTTTTAAAACAAACGAAGATAACAGTTACTTGATTGGATTTTAAAATTACATTATGTACTCAGAAAATACGTAAAACTGGCCTTTTAACAAGTGTGACGACTATTTGAAGAATGGTTGTACATTTACTTAAGCAGGTTATGAAATATGAATAAAGTAAATATGAAACAAAAAATCTGCAATGTGGCAAATACGTCTTCACTGTATGTTAAAGGGGATATTTTATAACAACTGAAGGTAACATAGTTACATGATTGTGCAATAAAATGGCACTAGGGGCCTGGTAAACACATAATACCACTCATTTAATGACACACAGTCTAATCAAAGTCCAAATGTAATATAATGCAATCTAATTTATCCTGTAATGCCAACTGACCAAGTTATATGCATAAGGAAGTTCAACCAACTGCAATTGATTTTGGAGTAATCTCTCATAATGAGCACACATGTGAAGGTTTACTCCAAAGCCATTAATTTAATGCATTATAGTTAAATGCATCAATCATGTACTATTTTGAATAATTTGTAAATCAATGCATGAGGGTTCAATTTAGGTTGAAAAAAAAACAAACAAAAAAAAAAACTTGACATCCTAAAACAACACTCTGTCTTGGCTGCCTAAGTTCGGCATGCCCCTGAGGAGACCATACAGCTCTCTTCTGTGGCTTAGTTACCTGCCTGAAAAAAACAACATAAAAAGGAAATCTCCAGAGGGAGAGGAGGGAAGAATGTGAGGCTTTGAGACCATCTCCAGACCACTGTGTGAGCCAAAAGCACCATCCCACGTTAGCATAAAAATCATTTGACGCTTTGAGTTGGTTCCAAGCTGACTGATTCAAACTCTGGCTGATGGAGCGGAATAAAAGGCCAGTTTTTGGCACCAACAAAGAGGGAAATCAAACAAGGCCAAACTGGACAAGGACAGGAATGGTATGATAATACAAGAGAGCTAGGAATTATCAGGGATTGTTTCAGCTGGCGTTTTATGGTCTGATGGTATGTTATTATAGAGTATGTAGTGTAAAACAGCTGGTGAGGAGCTCTATAGAAATAATGTAGGCTGTCTGGGCTAAAAGTCTCAAATGCATTTGGTCTGAGCCAAATCTTTATGATGCAGCCATTACGTCCGCACAGTTTCACTTTGAAATATCACATTTTACAGTGCACATATAAAATAGCTCTTTTATGTTTTCCCCAAAATGGACTCCTTTTGAAAACACAGATGCGTGTAATTGGCAAATCATGGGAGTGACTTTGGGAGGAAAAACATTTTGATAGCACCCAGAGCTCTACATTTACTGTAATGTGGCCACTTTCTCCAACAGACAGTAAAACTAATGGTGCTCTCTGCTTAGTTGGGTTCACGTGTGCTATGAGATTTTTTTAAAAGCATCAGCAGCAGAAAAATTTGGATCTTCTCTTTTATAAGGGAAAACGTCATCAGGTGCAACGTTCCCTAGAGAGCAAACTGCTGCAGGCAGGAAACTGCTTTTCACAGAAATAAACCTCTTCAGCAGTGACAACAAAGCTAAACTATGCTGCATCTATTGTTTAACAACACACACAATTCCATGAGGTACTTTGTTTATGCTGCTGCTTATTCAGGACATCAGTGCATGGATGAATGTCAATAGTTTATCCCCATAAGCAACATCTGGAAGTTTTGGGCTGCATGCCACATGATGTGGCGGAGATAAAAGCATCAAGCGCTGACAGTCATGTTTGTGCTATCATCTGGCTTATGCTGTGGAGGGATGCCAATCTGTACTCTCTTTGTTACTGCTCTAGGTGGTCTAAAGGCATTGTGGCCGTAAGCCAGATGAACGGAATGCTGCTGGGGAATTAACTCTTGTAGTGTAACGCACCTGACATGAAGTATTTTTATACTAAGATGAGTTAGGCCAGGGATTCGGCTTGTCAGCAGATGCATAAACATTCAATTTCGTTTGCCGCATAAAACCCAGCAAATCACTGTCACAAGCCAAAGCTTCGGCGCTCACTCACCCTCTGTCTGCTTTAATGGACGTGTTAAGGTGAAAAGGCAACCATGAAATATTCTGTCACTCACCTCCCTTCAGCTGCTCCTCCGTAACCTCGATGTCATTGTCTGGAAGAGGAGGGAAATGAGTGTATTAAAGCAGGCAGTTTTATAAAGTACAATACAACCTGTCATCATAAATTGATTACACTGTTAGAACACAGCATTTCAACACTGTGTGTCTACTTCCTGTCTTCCGAACAATAAGCCTACAATGTTCTCCTTCAGTTCACTGTTGCAAATATTAGTTGACGTACAGTGCTGTGGAAAACAATTGAACTTTCTTCAATATTTTTGATTCAAATGCAAACTAAACATTCGTTTTTACACACGCTATATTAATTTCTACATTTATTTGATAATACTGAATGTAGACGTTTCTGGCTTTTGAAGAACCAATCTATAAGATGTTTTTTAAATGAGATGAGAACAGTAAAACCCCCTACTGATTATTCACCTAGTAATAACCCATCTCCATTTCCCATCAGTTTCTTATTATGACAAAGTACTGGGTATGTGGGCATGTTGTTTAAGAGGTTCATATTCTACAGAGATTTGTATTCAATTAAGTTCATTCTGCAAGACTTAGCATGAGTGCCATAAAACCTTATATATCCTGAAATTACAAGAACTGCAGACTGGTCTTGACAATTGTACCTTTTAAAAAATGATTTGTTCCATTGATTCCTTCCAGCTATGCTGTGAGAGAGACTTTAAGGTAAGTTAAAGGTGTCTCTGGATGGATAAGTTGAGTTGCACTGCATGAGATGAGAAACAGGCTTTGGGATCTGCTTCAGGAGGAACTGCTGAGTGAGAGTTGGAGCTCCTGGTTCTTTTCTCAAATGCATTCCTGCATAAGACTCAGATCTTATGCAGCACAGCATGCCTCAGGGTGTGTTGTGTCACGCCACAACAGTTGGCATGCTTGTTTTTCTTAAGTACAGTTCATATGAGTGAAGTAAGAACAATATGTGGTTTTATATGTATATACGGCTTGGTTGACTCTGGAAAATTATTGCACTGCGGTTTAACAAGCAAAAGAGTGTGTTCGCTTTGATGAAAGGCTGTTGTCATCTGTTCTGTGGAAGTGCAACCATCAGAGCTCCCTGCGGATTCTGCGACAGGCTTTTCTTTTGTATAACACTGAATAAAAGGGTACAGTGCATTAATCTAACCCTGCTCGGGGAAACAAAGAAAGGCCCACTGATACAGTAACAACAGTGCAAGAATGGAAACAGAAGCTGCTTCAACTACTGCCAAATATTATAGCGCGGTTTCACCAGCCAAACACTCGTCCAGGCAGGACATGTGTGCGCCTTGGTCATGAATAACTATATGTGACGCATTTTCTTTTGCCCCCGTTTTCTTCCCGTTTCTCCATCAATCATTCCAGCAAAGTTACTTTTAGAGCCATGCACAAGAATGTCGAGACTGACAGGAATAAAACTGCATTAGTGTTAGTAGATTTTTTTTATGGTAAATTAAAGCTGAATATTAAAAATCACTTTCAAGGCGTTTTGACTGAGAAATACCACCCAGAGTGATTATACATTGATTCAAGTGTCATAATATGTGAAGGTTTATCAGAAACATTCTCAACAAGAATAGTGTGGCATAAAGCTGAGAAATTTTTATCTTCAAAAACTAACTTCCCCATTCACCCTTCTGCAGAAAAAAAATGCTAACACATTCTAAGATACTGGAAAGGATTAATACTCTACCAAGACTTAAAACTTTAATGACAAGGCAAGATATATCATAGACTTACACAGATCATTATAATATATACATTATAACACTATTATATTAAACATCAAATAAATTTTGCCTAAAAAGGATTCACTATAAAAGAAGATTTTCTTTGGTAATGTTTCAACTCAGATTGAACAGCTTTAGAGGCAGGAATTCAAACTGTTTAATGTTAAAACTGGAACTGTACTAAAGCCAGACCTAGTGAGTAAGTAATCATGTCAACACAACAGTGAAATGTTGATAAGCACATATGCAGGGCTTGTTCACTACATGTCTGATTTATGCACAAACATGACCATTTTTCACTGATACCAAGCTGAAGCTGAATCCTCATGCTGCCAAAGCTGAGCCTGTGCTTTCTCACAATCACATCACTAATACACCATGGTTTCCTCATTTCCCAAACCTGAGGAACAGCTTTGTGGAACTGACACAGACTTCATTTTCACCCCTCACAGGGTTCCCTTAGACTTTCATACCCTCCCTTAACAAATTATATGTGCGTGATAAAAGCATGCGCATGCCACAGCTTTACTTCTTCCAAAGGAGTAGGAGAGCCATGGTATTTTTTTAGATGAGTGTGTAGAAATGTTAAAGATATAGAGTGTATTAAGAACCATGTAAATAAATGTCAATTGGGAAGTCGGTGAAACAGTTGGAGAGAATGCAGCAGTCTCTGCAGATCTGTGGGCTGTGTTAATATTGTCAGCACCGTGGCTGATTGAGGAGAAGAGGAGATGGAACCCAGCTTGTGGGCAGCCACCCGGATCATATTAGGAGAGGAGTGTACCCAGAATCAATTTCTGCATGCTTTTTACTCTCTACAACCACAGCTGCCTGGCTGCTTCCATTCTCGCAAATAACACGAACCGAGACAAGCATGTGGTCAGACATGACAATCAGAATCAGAGTATAATCACATGATTAAATAAATTAACTGAAGTGTGTGTGTACAGCAAAGTCCATGTGTTCACACACCTCTTGGGCTTTTTTTGTTTGCATTTTGTAAAATCACAACCAAAAACAAATTCAGTGATTCTATGTGACAGAAAAAAACCCAAAAACAAAGTAGTAAATATTACTCAAGTGTAACACAAACTATATGCAGAGGATACAGTGGCAAACATGACAGCTGAAACATCTTCTCAGTGCAGTTTGACTGAGATTTTTCCATTTTGTGTCAATGAACAGGCTGATTTTTAACATGAAAGACTGTAGAGACATATCTTAAAAGACAGTGGAAATTGCAGGGATGGATGGTTCTGCATTAGCAAGGAATTCAAGTCTAGGCCACACTTTCCAAAGGTTTATTTGCCAAAAAAACCCAAACTTTTAGAAGGGTATCTCAATTTTCTTTGATGTCACAATGTTGCCTTTTTAATGTTTGTCAAATGAAATGCTAAGAAAATACCGTCAGGTATCATGACAAACTGGAGGATTATTTTCAAGGTAAATCCAGTCAAGGTTGAATTTTTTTTTGTTTAAAAAAACTGCAGCAACTGTTGTGGTTCTGATTACATTTTTTCAAGCAGGACAAACACTGGTGGTTCTTTTAAGAAGGCAAAAATAGGTAGCGTAATTATCAGATCCTCATATCAATGCTTACAAACCCTGATGCTAAGCTAGGAAAAGAATAATGATTGATCCAATGGAAGTAAAAGATAGCGGTGGTGTGCAGAAGCCTTTTTGTCTATTTGCATATATCAGTCTTTGTGTGCTTGAGAGGTTTCATGACTCTGAATGCATGAGGTGCTCCTTGAGCTGGTGATACATAAAAGACCTTTGTCTGCTTGTATCAGTACTCATTAAATGAGCCTGCTTGAACACAAATAACATACCAGTGCAAAGCAGAATGTGCAGTCATTTGTAAGCATGTCAAAAGCAGGAAATTCAATACTCTACATGGTTTAACTACCTGTTTCCAGTGTGCGCCATGGCTGGTATGCACGATTATTATTGTCAGCAGAGGCTATTTTTCAGTTTCCTCCTTCTGCAGACAAGTAACCATATTTTGGCTCCCTCTCACTGACAGCTTGTGGAGATTCACATTGTAATAAAGCAATTTCCTGTATGCAAATGTCCTGTTTACATATTCTTGCTCCAGTCATTGTCACTTGACAGATTGCTTGAATACGAGGAGAGCGGCTATACAATGAAAAACGGGAATAGTGAGACTTCAAAATAAAAATCTATTCTGTCTGCTCTTAGCTCAAGCATTCCTGAAACTGATGAGACGGGGGCAGATTTGGACTTCTATCATGACCCCCCATCTCCACAAACATACACATACTAAAAAGAGCACAAAGGGGTACCAATCACCGCAACTCTGCAGCAGCTTGCTGATAGAAGAGGCAATGGAGAAGCCCCTTCTTGATGCAATAGGAAGGAATGATAACAGGAGGGGGGAGAAAAAGGTAATGGGCAAGTGAACGAGGAGAAGCGTAAGTGAGAGCAAGTAAGGAGAGGAAGAGAGGAAAAAAACGGGCTGGTCGATATAACGGAGGGTTATTGAAAGCGAGCGTCCTGCAGGAGACAGAATGATCTTAAGCCTCAGTGTGTGGCATCAGTGCTGCAGCAAGGATCCGCACCACTGTCTTCCCCTGGATGATGAGATGTTCTGAAAGTGTTCGAGCACACCTACAGGGCTAATTCGCAGTCTCTGATTTACTACTACCATTCTGCACAGGCTACATGCAAGTCTTTTCACACTACGGGGTAATGCATTAGTGACATGTTGCAATCAACCCAATCAGCATTTCTTTCTTTACAGCAAACCTTTCCACAACCTCTGAAATACATTTTGCTGGATCAGCCATATGAATTCACTCTCCTTCCATCAGGATATAGTCGACATTCAGGAGATTCTTAATTTCACGTCTCTGTTCTTCCTGACTGAATATGTTGAAAGAGCTTTAGTTTTCATTGGGGATGTGGTAAATGCTTTGATCTTGCTCGTGAGCTGAAAGATTAGAACAGGTGTAGGTGAGAGTGGAGTAAAAATGTCTGGCTCACTGCCGACATTGATCCAGAGTGGAAAAGTCACACTCATTTATTCTCTCCTGCCCACACATGTTAGCAGAGCAGACATGATCGTGGCCCTGAATCCAGGGGTGAAAGAGCAGATGACTGCTGAGGAATGTCATGGTATCTGCTGCAGATATTAATTAAATCTCTGACTCCTGCTTTCAAAAATGTACAAGCTATACAAACGTTTTCATAGTTTTTAAACCTTTTCACATTTTGCCATACAAAAGACTCAATCTTCATTGTTTTCTTGTAATCTGACACCCCAAAATAAAACCAAGTGCAACCAATTGTCCTCAGCAGTCAATTCTACTTACAAATTAGATGACTTCTGAAGGCAATAGATCACAATTGACAACTGACAGTCTAGTATGGCTCAATTGGAACCCCAAATTGGAACATTTGTTACCTCTGCAGCTGGTGCGGTTCACGTTTACACAACAAATAAAGCTCTTTGCAAAACCTGCTCCCCCTCCGTCGCGTGTGGTGGCACTGCACCAAGAACCACTGAATGAAATTACACAAAAACTTCTGAAGAAGATGCACAGTGTAACTTCTTTCTTCACAAGTTGTATACAAAATGGAGTGGTAGCAAATTTGAGAAATTATAACATTTCTTTTTCGTCTTAACTAAAAGACCACAATCCATTTCTTTATGCTAGCCAAGACATTCATATTTGTATTGGATGTATTTTCCCAGAATGCCCTGTGTTACTGTTAGCGTACTGCTTTCGGAGAGGTTTTTGGTCCTCTTTGCAACCACATTATGCATTCGAACAGCACCAGAGTTCAAACAAACCCAGAATAACACCTGCCCAAACAAATCGGACTTTCTAATCAGTGTTTCCCAACCCTGGTCCTCAAGGCACACAGTCCTACATGTTTTAGAGGTTTCCCTGCTTTAATGTGCCTGATTCAACTGATTGCAGTTCAACAAATGCCTGTTATTCACTCATTGAATTGAAATCAGCTGGCCTGAAGCAAGGGAGTACCTAAAACATGCAGGGCAGTGTGCCTTGAGGACCAGGGTTGGAAAACACTGGTCCAGATGAATGAACTAGAGTTTGATTTAAGGGGACAAAACAAGGCTGGTTTGAATGCAGCCTTAGGGTATCCAATTAAAGCAGGGATTGGATACCCCTGATGAAAACAACTGTCCTGTGAAGCCCTCAGGTGTTTATTAGAGAACAAACGGCATCATTAAGACCAAGGAACACACCAGGCAGCTCAGAGCTAGAGTTTCAGAACAGCTACAAAGCTACCAAGGCCTAGACATCAACATAAACACACGTTTAAATCAGGAAATCTAGTGTACTGATTCTGGAGGAGCTACAGAGATCCTCAGCTCATGTGGGGGAATCTGTAAACCATTTAAGTATTAGCTGTGCACTCCATGAATCTGGCCGTTAGTGTGTCAAAAAGAACAAAATTGCTAAAATATAGCTCTGAGAATATATTATGAAGGCAAAACATAAGAAATATTAAAAAAGTGCTGATCCAATGTGACTAAAATAACTTTTTAGTCTAACAGCAAAATATCAAAGCATGAATATGTGCCAGAATGGCCTAGTGAATGTCCAGACTTATTTCCAGTCAAGAATCTGTGTAAAAACTCGACCCATTCTGACTGACCTTGTGCTATTTTGCAGAGAACAAGTTCAAATATTATCTTCGAGATGAACAAAGCTTGCATTGAAATCTGGCCTTGCAAAGTTGTGGCACAGGGGGCTAAACAGAAATTCATCCCAATTATTCTTTACTCAAAGAAAAGTTTGAAAACCATCTAGGTCTTTACTTCGCCTCCATAGTTATGCACTGCACCCCAAAATACAGTGAAGTTTATGTTGTAATGTGACAAAGTGACAGAAAGTTTAAGCAGCACGAATACTTCCACAGGGCATGGTAATTGCTCTCTTCGAGGACTTTACCAGTCTATAAATAAATATCTTTGGATTTCTCTTTGTGCCACACACACTTGGCTCCTGTCATTTTATTTTAGCCTTGCTCCCCGTTACAGAGAGATATGGAGCATTTATCCCCTGACTACACTTTTAAATGGCGAGAGAGATAACTGGAGAACAACAGCTCCAGATTCTCATCTCAAAACACTAATATGATGAGACGGGTGCTGGGTGCAGGAGGGCAGGCAGGCATAATTAAGGTCTCTCCTCAGAATGTAATCTTTCAGGCAAGAGCCTGGGCGGAGGGGCGGGGGAGATGACGGGAGAGCAGGGAGAACAAAACACTCTCCATCTGGGAACAGCCAGATGAAGGCCTGAGAGCTGGTATTCCGCTGGGGAGGTGAGGAGGGAAAAGTGAGGTAAATGGGAGGTAATGCTAGGCTGGTGAAGCCAGCCAGCCTCTTTCAGCTCCCCAGTTATTCAGCTCAGTCCTCTGTGGAGCCCCCATCAGAGCTGGTGACTGCTCCCTGTCCCCGTAAAAAGATGATGGCATGAAAAGGGGAGAGTGAATCGAGAGAGGGGCAGAAAAGAGAGTGGGAGTAGGAGATAATGGATGTTTGTTTATTCCACACGTAGAACTGTGGAGCAGTAACCAGGGATGATATGTTGCAATGCATACGTATCCCTGAATGTTTTCAGCTCTTGCTGGAGAAATCCAAGTCATTATTACACTGAAATGAAACTGCCATTTACATCCCACTAAGATATTTAAAACTGTAGAACAGATCAGTTTGCAGATAAACTGAAAAAGACGTCAATTATTCTAATCGTATTAAAGCAATGCGTGGTGAACTTGGCATTTGATTTGACAACTTTCCGCACAGATTTTCTCGGCATTTCATGCTTTCACGTTTAAAGATGTCACTCAAGTCTGACAGGTCTTTAAACCATTTTCTCCAGGGAATAAACAACATAGATTGCAAATTCTCTTTATTGCTATAGTGACTAATAGTGAGAGATATCCCATACTTTCTAAATAGTATGCTGCCATGGTAACAAGTAATCATTTCCTTAATTTGTTTCGCTCAAAGACAAAAAACAGGTAAAAAGAGAAAAACAAAGCAAAATGCTGTCCTTGGGAAGTAAACATCCATACCTTGAAAGATGATGGCCATTTTCTTCTTGTAAATGGCAAAATCAGTCTCAAGGAAGACACAAAAAATGACTCGTGTGATCTGCAAAAAATAAGAACAGGAAGACGAATGTGTGATTACTGAAAACAGACTAAGACATTTTTTTCTTGTAAATTATACATACAGCAGAAGACTGTATAAACCCAGACAAGATAAAAACATGTAGTTTTAAGAGCATAATAAAAACATCTCTCATGAGAGTTTACTATGACATAATGAATCTGAATTGGAGACTAAATTAAGAAAGGTTATAAAGCCATAATTTAAATGCTGAAAATGAAAATAGATTTGACAGACTATTTTTTATCATTCCATCTTTTTTTATTTTTATTAAATGTGTAAAATGAAGACTGAGAAATGTATCAAAATAGTAGGTGCTTTGAACAAATAAGTCAAGCTAAATAACAATACTGGAACTTTCATAAAATGACCAGGCTTTCAAGTATAGTCTGCAAATTTCTTATCTGGGTCTGGGTTTTTAGAAGGTACTGTAAGAAGCTTCAAATTACTGTTTTATCCATTTCCAAGCCAGTTTTGAAGTGCTTTTGGGATCATTGTTCTGCTAAAACATCTAAATGCTTCTGAGTTTTGGACATTTAGATGTTGATTTAAAGAAAACGTTGGGCCCTCCATTTTTTTATTTCTTCACTTTGTGCAAAGCACCGGAAAAACCAACCTCCCCAGCATGATGTCACCACCACCATGCTTGAAACTTAGTACAGCATTCTTATCTTACCTACAAACCGGTTAAATTGAAAGTGGGTTTTCACAATTCACCTGTAGCATCTAGAAGCTAAAAAATTAACTTAAATGTTTCTTTAAATATAAATTATTTGCATTCCATAATATGTCACTGAATACAAAATTCACTGAAACGTGGCCTCATCACACACGAGTACTGTGGGTGCATTAGAAAAAAGGGTTTTGTTTGCTCACTAAAGAGGTAAAACAACAGTCCAATACTTCTAAACTACTTACTGAAGACATCTTGTGGATTTAATGTTAGGCAAAGACTTTATAATTACAAATTAAAATATAATAACATCGAGCAATTGTACTTGTTTAGTGATTTTATATTTTTATTACCATTTCCTTTTCTGCCCCTTGGGAAATAAAAATTCTGAAGCTAAATTGAAAAAGTTTAATTGTTTTAATCAGAGGCCTCATCTGCATGGACATATGGAAGCAAATCAAACACGTAAATCAAGTTTAAAAGAGTAACAAATTTAGCAAAAAAAACGTCTAATTTGCAGTTTGTAAAAATTAATTAATAAAATGCTAAAACTGTATAAAGATTTCCAGGAGCCAGGTACTCCCACCACACATACACACACACACAGTGACAATGGGGCTAAAAGCAGACACACAGGCAGCTCTTTAGACTGCAGAGAAAGAGGTCACCTCTTTCACTTTCACCCGTCTCCACTGCATGTGCAGGCATCAGTCCGACAGAAGCATTAAACACCAGGCAGCTCATCATTACTTGACTGAATAATGGTGATTTTACACAACAGCCACAGTATCTGCACGCCATCGTCCTCCACACAGCACAATGATATTTCAAGGGAAAAAAAAAAACGGAACTAAAAGCCTCATTCCCAACACTGCTTGACACTTGGGGCCACATCAAAGAGGCCCCCGACTGGTGCTTATACACATATACAGTATACCCATTAAAACTTTATGACGGGGATTTTGAGTAAATGTTAGAAATTGTATTCAGGACATTTTTCTTTTTGCTGGTTGTCTTGATGGGGGTTTGCTTGCAGTCTGTAGACTTACTCGCCCCATCTTTCAACCTTAATAGGAAATGAAAGAAAGCTTCAAGCCTTTTTTTAAAGGCATGGACTCGCTGACAAAAAGAAAAAAAAAACAAAACTATAATGCGCCGAGACAGGGCACACCACTGGGTGCTAGGATGCCAAACAACAGCAGCTCCCTGGGAATTTCTATCAGTTATATGGCACTCTGTTCGAAAAGCGGCCACCAACTGTGATACGGGATGAAGCATGGCTTGATGTTTTGCATCAGACAGAAAGATCAGTGTGTGAGGATATGCGTACACACAGTACGATGTCAGCTATCTTTACGCTATGGTGTTTTTAATGCCGTTAATGCTCTATGCTGAGTGAGATCTTGCTCATCCATGTCAGGTATATTTTTCCAGGTTCCTGTATTCCTCATGTCCCTGAAGCAGCATGTTAAATTGCATTGTATTCAGCACAAGACTCAGGCAAGTTCTTTTATTCCACCGATCAGGAAGACATTGAATGGACTTCGACATACATCAACCAGACCAAAACACACACACAAAAAGAGAGCAGAAATGTGGGCGTAGAACACTGACATTCTGTTTGTATCCAAACAAATAATGTTGGCTGAGAATTCGTAGGAGTCCAAAATGAATCAGGCGAACAGAGAGGTGATTCTCTCTCTTTTTCTCAAAGTATACACTGTGCCAGCATGAACTTACCTTTCCCCCTGGTGTGCAAAAAAGTGTTGTGTAGTCAAATAAAAAAGTCTAAAAGACATATAAGGGACATTTTTGATTTTACACACTTTGAAATGCTCAATTCACATTGCATTAATTCACAGTGGCACTCAATTCATCTTGTATTTCAGAGGTGTTTTAATAATGGTTTGCAAAAGTAAAAAAAAATAAATAGTGGAGAAATATAACACACGTTTAACTTAATCTTTTATCACATTATAATCGTAGACCTTGGTGCATTTTACATGGATTTTATGAAATGGACAAACATGAAGCAGCATGTAGTTGTCAAGTCAAGTGAAGTCAATGAAGACAGTTTTCAAAAGTGTAAGAAATGGCCATTGCAGCTTGCCAAAAGATATGTAGTGGAATCAGAAAACATGCAGAAGAAATTGTTTTGTTCTGAGAAGATCAAAATTGAACTTTTTGGTTGACATGAAAAACATGATTAATGCCCCCACTTTCACAGCGTCTCCCTTTCCGGACAGGATAGCAGGTCAAAGTTGATGGAGGTATTGTAAATCCAGCACAATCCCAGAAGCTCCAGAGACTTGAGATTGAGAGAGAAGTTTGTCTTCCAGGGGGAATGTTTAGGATCCACAGCATACATTCAGAACTACGACGGAATGACTTGAATACAAACATATTCCTGTGTTAGAGTAGCCCAGTCAAATTATGTCTATAGAGTAAGAAAGTGCATGCAACAACCTTTACCTCAGGTTTTTGACTTTAGAGTAGAGGTCCGATATTTGGTCTGGAGCTGCAAAGTGTGTGCATGTTAACTGCGCACCCTGCAGTTTCCAAGGTTGAACAAGTTAATGGAAGACTAATTAGAAAGCTGGGATCACTGCATGCCAAACGATCCAGTCATTAGTCATTCCTGATTGGAGGGGTTTTGTCAAAGGGGAAGCACAAATGATTGGATCCCTTGGTGTCACAAAAGGAGAGATGGTTGAATTGACAAAAAATGTGCTCTGTACTATTCAGTGTAAAAATTGTTCTGACCAGTCATTTTATGAGAAAGTACTGAAAATTCAGCCAAATCAAAAAAAATATATAATAATAATAAAGCAAGTAATAGATATTGCATGTTCTCTGTTTTGCAGAAGGTTGTATTTTTATTTTTTAAAAAGTTTAATTTCCTTGTCATTGTGCACTAGGTTATGGTAATAACATACACAAGAAGTTACGCATACCAACAAAACCAAAAAAGACTGAAAACATTTAAACTAATAATTTTCCACTGATGTCCCAGTTATTAAGGTCATGATGAACAATAAAGTTCAGCAATATTTTACTTGCACATTTTACCATTAGGTATGCTAATTTGTTGTGCAGACAGTGTTGCTGCTCTGTTGACAGATTTTTAATAACAGGGAGTTAAAGATCTGATCTGTACTGTTCCATCTACTATAATTAATTTAAAACATACGGCTCATGCATGAGCCGCAAATATATAACAAGATGAGGCTAATTAAGATGATAACATTGGTTCAACCTGTGCATCTCAACTAATTTGCAAGTAAAAGACATAAAATAAGTGATAAGTTTGTGTTAACAATCAGCAACAACTACACGCATGTGCCAATACTACTTTTCCTTTTTTTCATTTAAAAATATGCATATGTGTTTGTGGCTCATCATTCTTGCACATGGCTCACCAGGTGCTATACACTCCTGCTGGCTGGCTAACAGATGAGCTGTCATTGCTGGCCACCCATGCCCATAATTACAATGGGGGCACTCAAAGAAGAACCCAAAGCACAAGCTTAGCACATGCATTTGTTTTCTTTTTCTTTTTTCTACTTTCATGTCTTCCTTGACTCTGTCACAAACAATAAGAGGAACACGTTGGACTAGCAGGGCAGTTCCAGCTGGAGCTCAAACCCACGGGAGATCCCTATCTGTGCTGCACTGCCTTGTTACTGATGCACAGCTGATGCAGGAACCTATACACCATGGCTGCATCCAGATGGACAGCAGCACCAGGATACTGATATAAAATTGCATGCTGTCACTGGCTAAAAGCATTTGTGCTTTTGTTTTATTCACTTGCATTCTGTACTCTGGGGAATGAACACCAACAGAAAATATATGGAAGCCTAGAACACTGAATCTTTTTTAGTGGCTGAGCAATTATGTAAAAAAATACATTTGATCTAACTAATTATGCATCTATAACATATGTGATTGCTGTGTCAGACATTACGCATTGAAGAGCAAATTCCAAGTTACATGCATGTACTGAATGAGTGTGAACCTAAGTTGGTGCAACCTCACTGCCGTGGAAGTGAATACAAAGTCAGGTTTATAAAATAAATTGGCTTCATGGAGTAAATTTTTCTTCACTGACACACTTTAATAAGGAAAGGGCAAATATTTTACTGTTTATTTTTAAAAGGAAGAAATAAATAACGTTTGTAATAAGAAATAATAAACAAACCCAAAAGTTTTGCGTTGTGATTGTTACTTTTACTGTTTGCACTACTATATTATCGTCTGTGAACATCAATATATTTGAAATATTAATAAATAATAATAATTAAGGACTGGTGACCAGTACAGGTTGCACCTCTCTCCTATTCACTGCTGGAGATGGGCACCAGGCCCCTGCAAGAATAGACATGTTAGATAATGTATGGATGAATATTTTAAAATATAACCACACACAAATATTATGTGCTGCTTAAAAGTACAATTGAAGTTCTCATGGTATGATAGCACATCAAAAATCATGGTTCGGTACATATATTGGTTTTAAAGTCATGGTTTAGTATGTTTTTTTATGTGCCCTATTAACATTTTTTTTTTTTTTTTACCTGTGTCAGCAGTAAAAAAAAAAATGTAGATAGTATAAAAGTGACTCAAGACTTTGAATGAATAAGGCCGTACGAGAGGGCAAACCAATACCTTATACAACAATAATAGCTGAAAATGATCACTGTCAATATTTAAAGGTGTTGAAATAAGGTTATGTCCATGTTGGGCTCCTATTTAGAAAATCCCCCGTCATCAACAAAGACTGATGAGAACCTGCATCTTAAACAATTTAGGAGTTTAGGCTTATTGGATGCCACAAGTAGCCATTTGTTTGTGTCCATGTTTTTAGTGCATACGAAACCGGAAATTCAATGCAGCAATAAAGCAAGCAGTAGAGGTAAAACAGCTGCAAAACACTATTTATGCGTCTTCTTTATGAGTATAATATATTTCATTACTTAAGATGGATTAGACAATTCTGGGAAATTTGTCTTGAGCTGGAGATATTTTCTCATAAAACGCAGCCCCCTAGCTGCATCGTCAAGGCTATTACCAGTGAGGACTCATCTTCTTTGTTGTCAGAAGCACTAGATTGGATAGAGGGTTCATTGTGTGGCAGGTGGACCGAATCCAGGCTTTATTACTGATGTAATTACACACAGCTGCGCCCCTATAACCGGTCTACAGGCACAGAACTTGTAGCATGGAAAAGAAAAACTCAGCTTGGGTTTGGTACATAAAGTCAAAGCAGTGAAAACACTTCAGTACACTGATATCCTCAGATCATTTATGACCATAAGAGCACAGCTTCTTGGTTTGCGATCTGCTGCTTCAAATATACTTGTCAAAGTGACATCCCCCGTGTCCTCTCCTTTTACCAAAAGTAGAGATTAGACCAGCAGCAGAGCTGACAGCAACAGCAGCAGCAGGCAGGAAGTGGCACCTAGTTCTGAGGTGAACCTGTGAGCAGCCGCTTCATTTGACTTTGATTGACCTCTCTGCTGAGAGAGCTGCAGTTCCAGCTGCAGCAAGCTGGAGAATTATCATTTCAAAGAAGTGCCCAGAAAAGGTTATCCCTTTGAACAAAACGCCTCCATACATACATCAAAGGACAAGCTTGACACTGCTCTTTGCGAAGGCTTGGTTACGACCAAAAGCCCGAGGGAAAGAGCTGAGCTAAAGTTCTTACCTCTCAGAGCTCAAAAACCAGTCAGCTTTAGAGGCACTCCCTTTTATGATAGGAGCAAGAGTATAATCAATGAATACAGTTTAATTTTGCAAAACAAATTATGGTAAATGCTTATGAGCACAATTCTGCATGAGTGGTTGGCATTTTGTGACTAAATAAAAGTGATAAAACTCTGGTGAGCCGCCTGGTTATTTCATCATAGTGTGAAAAAAAAAAGACGTTTCGTCAGGAAAATGCTGTACTGCTCGATATGGAAAAGTCTATAAGATAATGTATCAGCAATTTGTATGTTAATTCAACAGATCCTGCATGAGCTTCAAATATACTACACATTAGAGCTGAACAAATAGATCCAACTGTATTATTTGGGTTTTGCTTGCTGCATGGGACTGGAAAATTGGAGTGCAGCATGCTTGAGGCATCCAGTGTTTTAGCTCACATTTTCAAAAATTGTTCTCTCAAACTGAAAGAGACAGCATTTGACTTTTACAGGCTTTGAGCAATTCCTGCCAACTCCCTCTGCAAGCAACAGAAGAGCTTTGTTATTGGCTATAAAAAGAAAAAGACAGGTTTTCAGAGGAAAAATCTCACAAATTCTACCATGCATTTATTCTTATCTATAATGACCTTTATATATTATTTTTCATTAAAACAAAAGTAGGTCAGTTTTGACATTTTGAAATAGGTTTTTCAGAATTGAAAAAAATACACCACATTTGCTTAGATAAATTAGTCAATAAAAGTTACATTTACACAAACAAAAAATTGACAATATATTCCTCCAATGTTTGGTAAGTGCTACAGATAGTCAGAGAAATTGCTGGTAATTAACCTAGCCAGTTTTACACTCATCTATTCGGATCCCGGATTTTTCAGCTGGAAACTAAAAGTCCAGCCTTTTTTCCACAGGTGAGTGCACCACATACATTCCCACAAGGCATTGTGAATAACGACATATTCTCTGTTTATTTATCACAATTATCTTTCATTTTAATGATATAGTAATTAGGACCAAATCCAGTCATTGCAAAATGTCGTGACTTTTGTAGCAAGCTATTTTAGTTGTAATTTTATACACATCTTTGTGCCATAAACTCAAAGGTGTTACTGTTCTGGTACATTTTCAGTGATATTAGTTGAATCATTACAAACAAAAAATTGTTTGTACTGCCCAAAGCAAACAGTCCAAATGAAAGAAAGAAAGTGTGGTTGTTGTTTTCTATTCATAAAGGTGGAACAACTGCAGAGAAGTTCAGAGGTGACATCGACAGTAACTCCTGTACATGCGATCCGCGCAAGCACCAGTAATGATCTAAATTCTGGATAGCCACTGATCGAAAAGATATTCTATGTTTGAAGTGTTGGGTTAAACTGTTCATATGTAAATAAAATTAAAGGGGTTCACCTTAATATTTGGTTTAGAAATAGAAATACTTAGTTCTTATTTTGCTTTCTGTCAGAGAAATGTATCAAATCTTTTCTGTGAGAGATGCTGTAGGCAGAAACTCAACAACTCCTCCTTAAATAATTTAGTTATTGGATACCTGTGGAGCAACAACAAAAAAATCTGTCTTCAAAAACAGAGAGAAATCAACTTTCTTTTCAGAGAAATGCGAAGCTTTGTTTACAGAAAGAGATCTTATTTTGTTTGTATGATACGAAATCTTATTTTGTTTGCGTGATCAGAAATTAGTTTTACGTAGAATAAACATGTTGAACATAGTAGTTAATTTGATCCGGAAATCTGAATTTAAATATCTGCAGATACGGATAGTCTACAACGCGACAAGTCTTCCCTTTAACTCTTTGTCCTTCTTCCTGTCCATTTACTGCTGAGTAAAGGCCATTAGTGCCACAAAAACCATAATCCAACAATTTCCAATCATAAGACAGAATGCACTGCCAAATCTTATGTACATTCCCTTCACAATATTTTTTGCTTGCTATTCTCTCCATCATTTTTCTCATAAATTTCCAGCACCTAAAAAGTTACTTCAGGGGAGTAGCTGGCTTTTGACGTATATACCTCGCTCCAAGTTCCCATGGTGACCCCAAAAAGTCGGTGTTACATGACAAAGTGAAGGGCTGGCACTTCATATTGATGTGTCTGACTTTGTGTCAACTCATCTGCTAGGAAGGTTATCTTCATCAGCTCTCAAGTCCATAAAAGTCTTCCTTTTTTTCCCCAGTTTCTATGAATGTTCAATCCACAAGAGCTGGTCAGTAGGAGTCATCCTTGACCTCCCTGTTGGAGTCTTTGCTTCTATAGACTTCCTGAAGACTGCCTGGCACATATTGATGAGGTCATAAAACAAACCAAGTTTCTTATAAGATGTAGTTTTCCCATATTAGGCTATTGATGGTCAGGAGGTCAATTAAGCACACGTGTGACCTGTTTTCTTCTTTTCCCATACATTACTATCTGTGTTTATTTCTGCTCAATGTCCACTGAACATCAAGGTGATAGCCAATCAAATGCTGAGAAGAGCGTATTGTCACCTAGAGTTGGTTCGGACTCTCTGGACAGACACAATTTTAAATCGATTAAAACAGTAAAAGGAGCAAAAACCACACTAGAACCCTCAGCAAGATAAAACAAAAAACTGATAGCTTTTTAAAAATGCAAACTCCTGTGAGATGACAATACCATATCAAGTGAGGTTGCAGGAAATGAAGAACAAAAATTTGCACAAAAAGTTACAAAAAAGCAAGTTTGTCATAAATAATTTGGAGTTTCATTCCACATGAAAATCCCCCCTCCTATTAACAGGAGGAGGTCCACTGTAATATGATCAAAAGTCTTAACATTTCTTGCCACTGTCACATTTCTACAATATTCCTTCACCATGGATGAATAAAATATCAATAAAGTGAGAACCCTAGGGGTGACTACAGTAAAAATTAGTGTTCCGACATTGTTTTTCTTAATTATTTTAGTCATTTTCAAAAATGTTTCATAACACTGATAAACTATATTACTGCCATAATTGTTATGAATAAAGCATTTAGACTAAGACATTCTGTAAATATCACAAAATTCACATTTACCCCAAGTTTAATATAGTGTATATTGTAATTGTGTAGCTGTTCACTTCATTGTTGTTGCTAAGTGCACCCGTATAAAAGGTTAGTTTGGACCTCTGATGGTGCAGCAACACCAGGAGACGCATAATTAACAAAGCATTAAATACACAGTTTTAAAAAAATAAGAAAATAAACATCTTTTGGTTTGCAGATCAATCATTTCAGCACATGTCTCAGAGTAGCTTTTTGGCATGGTCAGCTTCTCCTTTTTAGCAGCATGTTTGCTCCCTGATAGATCTGGCTGGTTCAGAGGCGGTGTCCTTGGAGAAAATATGTGCAGTGGTCCAGCCAGGTTCTCTCCACTTTGTGTATTATACAAAAGCTGGCAGATGAATGGAAATTCAATCACATCTCCTGGTGGGAAAAATTCCCCAAGCTGCATCCAAGCTCTGTTGTGACTGCCATGGACAGCACAAAGACCACACTGACCAGGGAGAAATACAAAAGCGGCACTGCTGATCTTCAGTTTGTCTAACAAACATATCCATATTTTTACATGAGTGTAGATGGGCTATTCCAGCTCACATTCTGTTTTGCTGCATTCTTATTAACAGTTCTTCTAGGCCTTATAGCTCAGTCGGATGCTAATGTAGATTGGTGAGACAGTGTGTGGGCTGCATTCTCCAACGCTGCAAAGAAATGCTAATAATTTTGCCTCTCTGTGGCTTTTTCCACAAGTGGTGTTTCTTCAACCCCTAATGTAGATTTTAATGTCACAAGGTCAGGAAGAACACTCATTTGAAAGTACTTCACTTCCTATGCACTTTCTTCTAGCCAAAGCTATTACTTGAATTATAACTTTCATAACAAGGCACATTTATGATGCCAACACAACGTTCAGTAGAATCTGATTTTCAGTGAGAAGTTTTTGCTGCACAGATAAAATATAAAACATCTCAATGTGTTACCAAACTCCTGTATGTATGTCAGAAGGACTTCAGTTACATTTCGGCAACTTAAAGGGTAACATATAAATGGAAACTGTGATAAAACATCATCAAACCGAAAAATGTATATGAACATTTGTTATTGTGAAAAGGTTATTCCTTTACTTTAAAATGCCAGGACAGCCATTAAGAGGCTCTGGCAGATTTACACAGTGCCGAGTGGAACATGGGACGATTGTAACTGATCCTGAAAGTAATACCATATGGCGGTGTGGGCGACATCAAAAAGAAAAGCAGGTCTGTTGGCCAGGGTGGCGTTTCATACAACTTACAAAGTGGAATTAAGATCCAATCTGGGTTTTGTCAACTGAAAGAGGAAAATTTACAATCTCTGCTTCAGGAGGGGTTTGGAGGTAGTGAACACATTAATAAAGACTGCCTGGAAGAAAATAACTTTCATATGAGGAGGAATCAAATTAAGATCCCCACACATTTTATAAGAAACAAATGATCAGATCATGTAAAACTCAGGAGAATATTCACATATATTAAAATCCAGTAATCACCACTGTCTTGAAAAGCCAGAAGTATCAAAATATATTGAAAACTTATACTTGTAAAAAAAAATAAATAAATAAAATAAATTATTCTCATACTTAAACATCACAGATCTTTTTTTTCTTTTTAATTAAGTGTCTTAATACATATTGGTGTACATAATTAAGGATGTACCACTTAGAAGTTTGTGGCTCTGTTAGCTGTACAGTTCTGAATTGTGGATTTTACCAACATTTTGACAATGTTGATATTTTAAAACTTTCTTTTTCTACCATTAAGCATTAGTGTTTTTTGCAATGCAAGTTAGTAAACAGAAAAAGTTGACACCACTTCATTGCTATTGTGAATCTCAACCAAGACAATTTTTATTCAAAACATCCATAACATATATTGCCGTAGTTCCTTCAGAGTGGGCTTTGTTTGGTCATGTTTTTTCAGAATTCATGAAGTGAGGTTGCAAGGAAATGTAGAACGGTCCAGGAAAATAAGAAGCTCTTTGGTGTGTTTTTCTACCAGACTTTGGTAAATGGAGCTGAAGCACTCTTCCTCATTTACTGTAAGTGCTCTCACTGTGTGTCTAGTACCAAGGAGGAGGACAGAGTGCACTGATTATGACAAAGGACTGAATCTAATCAATAAAATGCTAGTTGCAGGGGACCAAAATGCCACACTTGAAGTGACTTTATTTGCTTTATCTACGCTTTACCTTTGATCTTATTGGGAATTCAGAGGTTCCCACTCACACTTGTTTCCCACTTATGAGAAAAAAGAAAAGTATGGTTTTGGTGATTCAGGTCAAAATCCTGTCTTACATGCAACCACAAATGTTAATTTGGTTGATATCCATTAAATGGTTCCAAACAAGGCTAAGTCACTAAAATTTGATGAAGGACCATAATGTATTTTAAAAAATGTTTCTGGCAACTGATTTCTGTTGTCATATAAATTAAATATACGCTGCTCTTTTATCAGAGTTGGGAAGCAATTTAACTTGGTTTGATTTTAGAGAGAGTCTGTAATTTTGCATTTGAACTACTGGTAACAATTGAAAATTTAAAAGCTTTGTCAAATTCTAAACACAATAAAAAAAATACTTAATGTACCATTTCTAATTTTAAAAGTAATAATGCATGACGGCAAGTACAACAAGCATTATACTCATAAAAGGCAAATTTTGTTGTGCCCTAACTAGCCTGTAGCCACATTAAGCACAAACATCGAGCAATTATTTTGATAGCTAACATTTCACATGAGCAATGCATTCAAGCTCCACTTGCAAAACAGCATCATAGATATTCACTGTGGTTCATTGCTCAGCTCATTCGTGCTAATTCTGATCCCTTTTCATGTTATTAGCTCAGTGTAGCATCTACTTTCATGATTTCCTGGAGTAACCCACCAATTCAGAAGTTCAGCTGAACCTAAAGGGCACAGACGGCAGGAACCCAGACCCTTTTAAAAATTTAAAACACAGCCTCACTGTTCATGATTACTTTTGATTGGTGAAGGCCATCACCGAACATTTGATAAGTAGTGTTTCTAATCAGATGAGATCTGCAGCTCATGTGCTCTGTCCAGTGATATTTTGGTTAATTTCTTTGGTGCTGATATTATGTACCCAAAAAATAGGAAATTTTATTGTGGAAAGATCTTCCACATTTGAATCCGAGAGCAAAATTTATATATTGGATGCAATATTTTAGTTTTGACCAAATTAGCAATACCTTAAAAAGTGAACATATGACTATTTGTTTTGCAACAGTAAAGCCAAAGTTGTTGTAATGCCAATAAATGTGTTTCCATTGATCTATTGAGAAGAGTATAAATAATTTAATGTAATTTTATACAAAAATTAAATAAGTAAAAAAGTATTATTTTTTCAACAATAATAATGATCTTATATTGTTTTATTACACTTCAAGAAATGCCTGTCTTATTTTCTATGAGAAAAAGACTTCTTGGTAGAATAAAATCAATTTTAAATGTAAATCTACCAGTAGTGTAACATTCAAGCATGTTTTTGTTGACTACAGTGCATGACAAAAATGTATAATTGTGTTTACTTTGAACAAAATTCAGAACTACGAAAGCCTCCCAAAACTAATCTTTGAATGAATATGGAAAGATTGCAGTAAGAGCACTGCAGTGGGAAAAGAGTAGATTTCGGGTTTTCTCCGGTCTGCTCGATCTGTATGGTTTCTCTCAGAGTAATACATCTGCATTAGTGTCAGTTTCTTTATGCATGTTTGCATGCTGAGCTGCACCTCAGGGCAGAGCGACAGATTGCTTATCCACACGTTGGTATAAGTATTTGGTCCCAGTGATAAAAAAACTCAGTTCACATAGTAATTTACATTTCTTTATGTGTTTTTCTTGTTTGTGCAGAAAATATAATTAACAATATGCAAAGAGAATACAAACACATACTACAGGAAATATAGTAAGATACATAACATGTTCAAATTTTGCCTCACTAAATTTATTTAGAATGGGGCTGTTGACATAAAATTCACCCGAGATGATAGTAACAACTCAAGTTGACTGCATATGGAAAGAAATTACTAAACTAATTACGGTAGTACAAAACTAAGTGAAAATTTAATATAGTGGAATAACAGTCTTCATTAATTTATTTCGGATTTAGAAATGCCTTTGCAATGACAACTTCTCCTGTATCGAGTAACCGCTCAACGGTTCTGGGGCCTCTTCAATAAACTCTGTTCTTTAATTCTTTCTATAGATTTCCAATTGGAATCCAATTATTTTCTCTGGAAAGCCAACTGAGAGTTTTCTCAGCTGCGTTTTGGGATCATTTCACTGCAAAACCCATGATGTTCCCATCTGGATTTTGAGATGACATGCAGTGTCATTTCTGCTCTAAACATGGTGCGTACAATGACATCCTAGAGCTAAATTTTAGTCTAAATTATTGACTTGAGAAAATTTTGAACAAGTTTTAATATGTTACTTTCTTAAGCAGTGGAGTCTTGTGCAAAGAGCACTTATATAGGCCACTGTTAGTGAGTAAATTATTTTTACTAACATCTAATTTATTTCCACATCTTTTGTCCTTTTAGAAACATCATTTGTTAAGAAATATGTTGACTTGATTGATGCTTATTTTCTGCTGCATGTAAATCAATTATCCATGATACCAAGATATGAATTTATGACACAGTTCCTTCTGTTTCATCTGAGAGTTTGTTAAAGTCAGGGGTTATGAAAATAGGCAAGCTCCACTTTTTGAAACATCAATCCAAAGCAACAACAGCTTTCAGGAGACTCTTGGGCAATACAGAAACTGCTAATTCGTGAAGTTAGAAAAAGATTGACAAAGCTTTGAATTTGAATAAAACTGTTGCAGTTGGTGGCTGATGAAATAAAAAAAATATCACAATTTAAATTCAGCTAATTGCAGGACCATGTGGGAGGGATAAATAAACAATAAGATGTTACCTATTATTTATAGATTAAAAATTATTTTTGTTGCATTGGAGATTCTGCAGCATTATGGCCTTGAAATATAGTTTTCAACATAAAGTGTTCTATTGGAAAGCTGGATTAACGATGATACTGATAAGCAGCCATATTATCTAAAAAGATCTAAAGGACAGCAGTCTCTGTCACTGATGATGAAAGATCATACAGCACCACTAAACAGATGAGTGATTTCCAGTTTCTCAGCTCACCTCCAGCTTATAAAAAGTATCCTGAGGAAGTCCACAATCAATGAAATGTCTGTTTTGGTCTAGTTGTCATTTGGAAAATCAATGACCTCCCCAATTCCAGCTAACTGTTTTCCAATCTGTCTCTTCTAATCATCCTTGAATGGGTGCAAAGAAAAATCTCGTTCCCTCTTAGCCCAACTCTGCTGTGGCTACCCAAACAAGAAAGTTGATGTTTGTTTTGTACAGTAATTGAGCAACGGTGGGCTGTTATTAATTATGCTAATCACTTTCCATATGCACTTAGGAATAAACAAACAGGGATAAGCAGGAGAAGAAAGGCTATAATCTATGAGCAAACTTACCAAGTGACTAATGCAGGGGATAATCAAGAGCATTTCCTCCAACTGTTAATACTTTAATAAACCAGGACATTTAGAGCTTTCAAAGTAATCCGCAGTCTAGGTCCTAATTAATGTTCCTGATAAATACAGTCCGCTACAGAAGTGTCAAGGGACTAATTAGATCACTGAAAGAAGAGTCACTAAACATGCAATGATATCACATGGGACCATGAAGCTAAAAGAAGGGGCACCCTCTCTCTCATGTGGCAGAGACCAAACTGGTTCAGCACTGAGGAAATCTCTTCATCAAGAGGAATCCACAGGGTGATGTAATTACTCAAGACCCAGAGAAATGAAGGCAAACAGCAACAAGGGTTTTGAGGGTGTGAAAAAGTCAATTTGGTGTGTTTACACAGCTCTCAGTCAAATTTTTTCTAAGCCTTCCCTTTGAATTTATATGACTGATGTACAAACAGATGAATGGATGGATAGGTGGATGTAGATATTGAAGAACTGGTAGACTGATATATATCTGGAAGTTAGGAAAAAAAAAAAATCATACTTCTCCGGATCTGGAAAACATCCCAATTCCATGTATTACATAGAGACACATTGCATTTCTCACCAGGTCCACTTGACCTCACATGACTAACATCAGCACCAGGAAAGGACAAAAAATCTTGAGATACATAATTTAATGGAATTGCCATTGATGTTATGATGAAAAGTGTTTGCAACCAGTGCAAAAAGAAAAAAATAATAATCCTTTAAGGCCTTTACATATACCCTACAGCAATCTCTTGGAGAGCAATATGAAGGAATAAAGCCCGTATTGACCCTGCGACCTCTGGAAGTGCACTCTATATTACCATTCTGCATGCCTGTGCTTTGACCTTTTCAAATCCCTCTTTAAAGGTTGTGTGTTCCTGTGTCTGTGGGCTGCGCAAGCTCTGTAGGGGGAAGCTGACTGAGCGAGTGCTCCTCGCCCCTCCAGAGACTGACCTACAAAGCTATTGTATTAAAAGAGTCATATTTATCACTGCTCTCCACACCACAACTGTTCTACCTGCAGCATGACGAACAAAAAACCTTCCCTAAACTCAAGAGCCCCTCCGCACAGCGCCCCGAAAAGAACGTTAGGCATGACTGGTTTAAAGGATCTGAGAAGAGGCCTATTGCTTGGCTGCACTGAAAAGTGAAAATGGTATTTAGAGGTTTCTGAAAGTTTAATCAGGCTGTGTTAGATCTGTGCTTTAATGGATAAAATACATATGCGCTAATGTACTGTTGTAGGCAAAAGCATCCAGAGTCCTTACACTTTGTCCCATTTTATGATGTCAAAACCACAAAATGAAATGAATTTAACCGAGGTTATTTTTGTCAAACTGATAAAATGTAGAACATAATTATAAAAGTAGATGGAAATTGATACATGGTATTATAAACACAAATCTAAATGGGATGATTTTTTGATATGTATTCAGTTCCCTTTTTTCTGATGGCTTTAAATAAAATACATTGGAATTAACTGTTTGCAGAAGTCAAACAGAGCTAAACTAAACAGAGCTGTACTGTGAAGGCCTCAGAGACTTTGAAGAGAACATCAAATAGCAATTGCTATCATGAAAAGCAAGGAATGCAGCAGACAGATTACGGATGAAGTTGTGCAGAAGCTTAAAGTAGGGTGGAGATGCAAAACAATATCACAAGCTTTAAATAACTCACAGAGCTCTGGCTACCCAGCATCTGAACACAGACAAAATATGGCACAACTGCATACCAAGATCTGCCCTAAGCTAACAATAACTAAGATTGGTAAACAGAAATGTAACCATACAGGCTCAGGGTCACTGTTGAGATCAGACATGATTCTGCATAAGCAAGCCTGTTAGAGGCTGCAGAAGACTTTACATTGGACAACAAAAATTTCTTTCTCAATGACTATGAGCAGCTGTGCCAGTCAAAAGATTCTAAGATTTTGCCCCAATTTTCCCTTTACAACGTCCTTCAGTGTGTGGTGTGTTACGTGGTGGTGTATTATCATATTCAACATTGTCTTGGACCGATTATCGCAGCCTTTGGGGTTTTCCCTGACTGGGAGCGAGAACTCAGCCTGTTGAATGTAACAGGTAGCCAATGAGAAAGCGCGGTGACATAAGAACGGATGGTGCAACTGAGAGTCCGGACGACATCGGATATGATATGTGGAAATGTTTATTACTATATGTAAAGGTCATTTTTATACGTGTTTCTTATAGGTGGTTATGTTTATTCAGTTAAAAATGTTAACTACGAAAAAACATAACTCACATCCAAATCATAGTGCAGCAAATAGAGCGGCTGCTCCCGCCGTCTTTTATCCAACGGCGTTTCTTTTTGTTATGTCTTTTATCGCTTAAAATGAGGCCACAAACTATTACTACTGCTTCTACATTGTCATCTGAGTTTGATTATTCTAAATTCATGTATGGTATGTTGGGGGTTTTACAGAATTTTCTTCTGGAATCGGGATGTTCATGAGTGGTATCACTTCATGTGAGGTGCGTTGCTCCTCCCACACGAACCGACCGAACCTGTTGTACTTTTATCGGCTTGTGTCATGTGTGGTCACAGAAGTTTGGAAAATCGGCCGACAATCCTTAAATTGTGCTGTGTGAACCAGACCTAAAACTCACAAGCTCTACTCCTCTAATCTCGTCTAGATCACTGCCCTCTCTGACTCTGGTCGCTATGGCAACGTTTCCAGATCCCTTCAAAGTAAGATACAGATGGACGAAAGAAACGAACATTTTACTTTTGTGGAAATTTTAACTCAGGATAACAACTAATGGGAGCCTGGAACTTGTTTCTCTGCAACGAGACGGTACTAAAAGCAAAGTTTTTCAGTTCCAAATAAGAACTGTTAAAACTACACCAAGACAATGACCTTTCAGGTTCCGGATTTCATCTTGTGTGTCATTTAAAGCTGAGAAGAAGATAGATGATGAGGGACTTTGGGAAAGAATGAAAAACCAGTTGCCATCAGCCCCCATTAACTCCCTTGCTACTATCCTGCTGTGGCTCAGTGAGCGTCGTCTGTATTCCTCCATCAATTGCCCCAAAATAGAAACTGCTTCATTCATATGAGCACATCAAACAAAAAAGAAAATTATCCTCTTTTTCAAGTGACCACAGAGGAGGCCATATCATAGTAGGCAGCCGCTCTGATTTTGCAACCAAACAAAACAATTAGCAGGAAACAGTCTGTAATCAAAAGTCAAGAGGCACAAGGCAAACAGAGCCACCGGTTCCCTGTACGTCCCCCAATAATCTAATTAAGATACTTACTGGAACTGTGGCAAGCTAATGAGAGGGCTATGACTCATATGCAGTATGAGCACTCCCTCGCTTTATCTTTGTGTGCCGAGACAATAGAATTATTTCCACAAATGTATGTTTAGTCTCAAATCCCCTTTTTTGTTGCTCCTGAAATCATTTTGTCTTACATACAAAATCTCCTGGGCTTATCTCTCTGTTGATCTGAATGCTAATTCCTGCAACACAGAGACACAACCTGAAAACATTTTGATAATTAAAAACCAAGGTTTATTGAAACATAAACTTAACAAGGACATTATCAGGATAATGGCATTAATTCTATTCTGTACAATCAGACTAAAAACTTCTAGGAGACGTGCAGAGGGGAATTGTAAAGGTACATAAACCTGGTTTCACAAACCTACACACAGTAATGTTTTGGTGATGTATCTTCTGATTTATTTTCAGTATTTATTATGAAGTTAACACCTTCCAGCAATTCAATATTGAATATGGCAAACATGTGATGAATTTCAGTTGTCCTACTTTGATTCACTTTCCCACAGTTACATGATTTTGAGAGGTTAAAAATTATTTAAAAAATATTGGTATACAGAGATATCAGTTGGGGTTCAAATTGCTACTGGACAGTATATGGACCCTATCAACACAAATAGTCATCAGTAATAGGGAAAATATACAATAGTGAACTGATACAGAAAAACTGTTTATCTAAGTAGTCAGTTCTTTGGGAAAGGGAAGCAGCACAGCAGAGAGCAAGGGGTAGGATGTGAGCAGTGTGTACAAGAGGGTGATCGGCAGCACTAAGACCCTCTTCCTGGCTCTGATTGATTGTTTCTGACAGTGTATTTCAGTGTATTTCTGCTGATGGCAGCAGGGGAAGAAGGGAGGCAGAAGAGCTTCATATTTTTCACAGATTATCTCTCATGTTATATTATCAAAGTATAATAATTTTAATACTTAAAAAATATATTTTTGTAAAAGTTACATATTAACATATTAGTTGCAATTAAAATGAACAAATACAAAACAACGAGATGAAATTGAATAAAAACTAAAGTTTTCTTGGAAACCAAACTAAACAAAAGGTATCAAAAGGACTTTAGTTCGGGCCATGTTTATTTCTAATCCTCAGATTTATAAATTGAGTAAGACTGGTGAGCTGTGATATTTCTCTCTCTACAGGGTTGTGTAACTGTTCCTCTGTTCTGACAAGCAGAGTATCAGCCACCTACGCTCTTTGGTACCTAAACATTCAGGGACTCATGCTGACAATAGTGTAGTCACTGCTGTGTCCCGTGTGCATCCTGTCTGCGCATGAATAAAATCTTTTATTCATGCATTGTATGCTCAGTTTGTCTTGGCCAATGTCCAAAGGTGTAATGTGGGTAGAGAGGTTTGTGTTTGTTGGACGAGGCACAATTTAAAAAAATTGAGGCAGACAGGAGGTTGTAAGAGGTTCTAATACGTCATGCTTTGTGGTGCCTGTAGGTCACCAGGGTCAACAGACAGCTTTGCTGTTGTAGTCTGTGCTGTGCGAACATAAAGAGAGCAGGTTGTTCTTATCATCAAGACATTGAAAAAGTAGTTGAGAAAAGATCAGAGCAGCATGAGGGTAGAGCAGACCCAAGAGAAATACCTTTCCGGCTTTCACTTTTCCAGATAAGACACAGAACCTGACAGGCCTTTCATTCCTGACACTTGCTTGTTTAATCTGACACAACTTTGAGGTGTTTTTGCATTTTTGATATCACAGGTTTTTTTTCTTCTATTTTTCTAATTATGACATTGAAGACCTGTTGTTTTGTGCTGCAAGTCACTGGAATTCAAAATGTAAAGATGCTGAAATAAGAAAGATTTGAGAGGCAATTTTTACATTCACATTGACTCATTTATTCCTTCTGTTCCCAAGCAGTCTCAGAAGTCGTGATGCTTAAAGACTGAAGCCTTTTCTTTAGACAGGTAATGTTGAAAAGTAAAGAAGCAGTAAATTCAATGGTTTCAGAAGTTCTTGGCTGCACAAAATGAGGAAAAACAAGGGGTGACACAAGAAAAGAAAGCTAGTTAGACATTTTTATATAGAGCAATGGATTTTCCCTTACTATGCAGACTTATCCTTGTGCACTACTTGGAGTGTCCCCTTTCCTGACATCAAATGATGTGGAATACAAAAGGTCGGCTTCCAGTTGAGAGCAGAGACAGCACCACTTACAGCAGACCATTAGGCGTTTTTGCTGTGTCTGAGCTGTACATACGTCTGTTTGTTGTGAATAGCAAGGTGAAATTTTAAAAGTCAGAGAATAAATTATAGTGACTTCCATTGAATTACAAATAACATATTCTAGCGCTAGGAAACCTATAAATCTTGAATGCATGAAAGTATGTTAAAGCATACAAGGAAACAATGAAATACACTTTCCTGACACAAAGAGAGACATTCAAGTCACTCTGTTAAAACTGAAATGCATTACATATAAATGATGTGTCATCTGGAACTAAAAAAGAACACCTGTAAACAGAAAAAATGGATTGTCGTCTTGATAAAAAAGATCACTCTACCAGGAAATGTCAAATGGATGAGTGATGCAGACAAAGGATTTGTTGCAGAGAAATGACTTTCCTTTAAAGAACAAATGGAATAGATTTGTGAAAGTAAAGATGGTGGACCTCTCTTCATCCACCAAAAACACAGTGTCCATCCAAATCCTTGGTCAGGGCGCCAGTTTATTGAGTCTCCACGTTACTACAGACAAATAATATTTTTTCCGACTTCTTCTATAAATCTTTGCCTCTGTTAATAATATTACTGTTGTCTATACAGTGGCCATTGGGTTCTGCTTGGTGTTCTATTCTTAATATTGTCACTCTTCTGTAACTTTCACCTTTGACCGTATGCTTGCTTTTTTCAAAATTTTTAAGCATATGTTTGGATTTTAGAGTTGAAAATTAATGAAGCCACACAAACCTAAGAAGCCTAAAAATAACTGCATATGCAGTTTATGATATATGCCACAAAAATACTACTGAGGCTGCATTTATTATCAACACTGAGGTTCAATAACAATATATTAGCCCTTAAGGCCATGATCATTCATTACTATTACATAAAATTTTGCCTGCTAGCCTTAAGAAAAATATTTATACAAAAGTAACTGTGACAAATGCCAGAATCCCTCTGGACAAAACTTTAAATCAGTAGGAAAACCTCTCTGTCAGCAGACTCCAATTAATTCTGACATTCTGTATAAAGCAGCTTGAAGCAGTCAATGAAAGTGTGTGTTTATGAATATGTATTCTTTTTTGGTGCCAATTATGCACTGGATAAACATCCATGATATGCTTTTCACAAGCTTAAGTGTAGTCACGCTATTACTAATTAGCTGGTTTATATGAGAGACTCAGATTAGAAGCAAAAAGCTGTGGACGTCCCATTGGTCCAAGGCTAGGGTCCATATGCGAGACTGAATGTGTACTAGGAATAATAAATCTTCTCACATGTTTTACACTTCAGAGTCGTTCAGGTTTACTGTTTAGTGGATTGGGCTGCTGAGAATCCCAGGAGTGGGGAGGGAGGAGAAAAAAAACAAAAAAGCAAACATCTGTTACACATTTGGTGAGCCGATGGTTGATGTGCTTTAGACAGTATGATTAAAACGCTGAAGGTTATGGCTTGTTATAAGAAGGTCCAGCTATCCAGGTGTCAGGAAACATTTACTGAATTTCTGAAAGCTTTGTGAAAGGAAAGATTTTGAAGTTTCACTGAAAAAAAAAGTAAGACAGGCATGAAAACCCTCACTACCAAAAACTATAGGAACGCTTCCAGAATGAGGATTAAGGTTCAACTTCAATCTGTGTGACTGACAGATGATTACTTAGCACACAATTATAATCCGTTAAAAGCTAATAAAAGCGCCATCGTGCTGTTTCAGCATAAGGCGAAGCAGGCTGTGGCGGATGGTGGTTAGTTTCCACTGATTGGCTGTTTTGGCTGATGAGAGACAGACATCATATCTACAGCACAAGTTCCCCAAAAGTGTCTCAAGCTTAAAGGGCCACAGGTCAGAGCCAGGATCACATCAATCACACGTCCACGGCGAAGCCTTCGTAAGCTAATCTGGTAGCTAATTGGGTGGTGTGGAATGTGCTGCAGTCTTAAATCAGTTTATAAGCCTCATAGACGTTACATTGGTTTTAACTGCTCTGTTGAGGCGGGAGCAAGTCCCATATGTCTGCTTCAATGATTTACTGCATTAAGGAATGAGATCAAGAGGGTACTTCTGTTTGAAGTTTCTCAACAATCTGAGAAAAAAAAAATACTGAAAGTATAAAATTCCAGCCACATCCACATAGTGCTGCTAAAACTGTCAGTGGCAATGTGAATTTGGGTATGTGCTACTTCAGGACAAGGTAACGTCGCTTTCATCTGTTTGGACACCAGCGCATCGGGGAACTCATTAGGAAGCTTGCCTCACAAACTAAAAACTCAGCAACTTTCCACTTCTGCCAGGAAAGGCTATGGGTTATTTCACCTCTCTGCCAATTTGCGCCTTTATATCACACCAGCATGTTGCCAATTCAAACATATTGTACAAGACAGGAAAAGAATCTTGCACCAGTGTATGTAACTGCATAAGTTAATTTCTCTTAAGAGCTGTTTGATGAATTATAAACATCAGTAATGTTAAAAAGACCTTTTCATTTTATGAAGACTTTCTATTTAAGCAGAATGTCATTAATTGGAGGCCTGATTCTAATGTGGGCCAATTGACTCCCCTGATCAGTCCAAAATAACTAAGTTACATCCTGTTGGTAGACTACAAATGTTTCACAGGTAAAAGCAGGTCTGAAACATCACAAAGATGGATACACACTTACCCATGGACTTGTAGCAGACAGCTCATTTTTCCATATATTTAATGTTTTAACATCTAATTTTAAAAAAACTCATGAGATATGAATAATTTTGAAAATTCATGAAGCTTAATATTTACCGTATTAAAATCTTAATCTGTCAGCACCTGGAAGAGGTGTGACATAGAGCTTACATATTGGCTTTTTTAATTCCTGAAGAGACCACAACCCCAGATTATATGTCTAAGTCAAGTTGTTATGTTTCATATAAGTAAAATTTGAAGTTTTGCTTTTTGAACTTAGATTCAACTCAAGTCTGAGTCTGAAAGGGAAGTCATCTCTAAACTAAAATCATCTAACATCTGTATGAGACCTGAACCTAAATTAGCATCCATGCCCAATAAATGTGCGTTCACTGCTATTCATGATCCTCCCCCTTATATTTTATTCAGAAAGAATACCTAATTTACAATGTCTATTTTTCTGACTAAGATGTGTGAATCTAAATCCTTTAGCATACAAATATGGAGGCTGCATTGGGAACAAAACCACGTAACACCTCCACAACCATGAATAATGCTGAAAAGTGAACGGAAATGAGACATCTTATCACTATTCTCCAGTGAGAGAGGAACGGAGGAAGAGCTACAAAGAGCTAGAGATTCAAGATGCATTAGGAATGTGCCAAATACAAATTTGTTTTATTATCAGTTTTTCTTTTTTTTGTCTGAAGCTATATAAACCTATCACAAATGTTGTGGTGTTATCTTTACTTTTTGGATGTACATGCAAGCCTAGAGGGAGAAAATATTTATTCACTTTCTAGCAGTCGATAATGGACTGTATGCTTGAACCAATGAGCGTTCAGGAAGAGTACAAAAGCTCACACTGGAGATGAATCAGTGCTGATAATAACATGACCTGGATCTTGTGAACCAACTTCAGTCTCGGCTTTGCAGCCTGTGACTTTTCAACATAAACCAGTAACTCTGAAGATTAAGGGGAATATTCTGAATCTGCTCTGGGTCTGCAGCAGAAAGGTTGTCCTTCAGATCGCTCCTGTATGACACAAATCACAAACCAGTTCTATGAGACTTGGCCCCAAGCGCCGTCTTTAGAAGTGGATTGTGGGAAAACCTGATGTAAATGTGTGCAGCTGGAAGCTCATGTGGTTTTATTCATTCGGTCTAACTCACAAAACCTGAGCTAGGAGGTAATGTATGAATTTCTTTCAAAATGCTTATATTCTCTTAAAACTCAGCCCATACACTAAATATTCAAACAAGAGCTCTGCAAATGAATTCTCAAGAACTAAAGAGGCTGAGAAAGTGCAAAAATGATTTCTAGCAGTTCCAACTCTCTCGTTGTGGAGATGAATTCCATATTACTATCTTGCTTTGAATGATTTATTTGAACCATTCTTCTTAGTAGAATGACTGCACAACATAAATGCTAAATGGATTGAACTTATATAGTGCTTTTCCAGTCACACTGACTGCTCAAAGTGTGTTCCACCATAGTCACATTCATCCATTCGGACTCACAAACACATTTATATACCAATACGCAGATTGGTGGGCAACTTGAGCGTTAAGTGCCTTGCCCAGGGGCACATTGACATGGAATCAGGGATCAAACCTGCAACCTTTAGATTGCCACAGTCCACCACACATATCGACGTGTATAAAGTCGTGACAGTCATTAAAGGCCCAAAGTAAAAGAACATACTGATAAATATATAAAAACCTTTGACCAAAAAGGTTTAATTTCCTAAATTCTTTGACCTCTACCAAATATGTATGAATATTTATTATCCAATCAAAATTTTAGAAAAGATCAAACATTTATTTTCCATTTGGTAACTAAAACCTTAAAATAATTAATTTAAAACCACTATGCCATTTATTTATTTATTTATTTATCTTTTTTAAATTACAGATTCTCTTGAGATTCAGAAATTTTGCTGTAAACTGGCAGAGACATCCATATCCTAAGCATCTTATGCACTCATATAAGACAATTGTTTTGTGCTTAAATGCATTACTTAATAAATTCTCTTATCTTTTTTGTTACATGGTTGAAGTGTAACTATAAAAGACTCAATCAAAATGCGAAGGTGTCAGGCCACAGATTAACTCAAACAGTTAGATACAATCCACAGGTTAAATCTGTAATTTTTAAATTCTCAAATCAATGTGTGTCTGAACATTAATTATGCATGGGGCAGCCATGAACTCTTCTACAGTAGTCTGACTCATCAAAATGTCCAATTTCCATCAGATTCTAGTCTGGGATAGCATTTATGGAGAAGTACTCTAATGAGTGAGACACACTTACGACCAGACTATTCCTTCCACTTTATGCTTTTGAAATTACATTAACCTTTTTGGACACAATTTTCAGAGGATTCTGAAGGCGGCTAAGTATTGCAACACTAATTGACTGCTTAGTGGAGGAAATGTGGTGGAAAATGACAAGATTATTAGATACAGAGCGAGAATGTAATGGAGTGCCAACGTAAGGGTTCACAGATAACACCTTCAAAAATGCCAACAAAAAGCAGTAAAGCTGCAGTGAAAAGCCAGCTGCACGATGGAAGGAAATAAACTTTGCCAGCATATGTTCACAGCCACTCAGACGAGGGCAAACTTTCACCCACACAAGAAATCTACGTTTTAGAAGAAAATGTGAACAGAGATGATTATCTCAGAGCCCGAGCTCAAGCGGTCTTCTTTGCTTCTACCTTAAACATGTTTAATTCAATAAAAGCGTGATGTTATTTTAGCAAGAGAAAAAACTGGCAGCTTAAAAACAGTATAGTTTTTCTTTCATCTCCCCCCATCACGTTTTTCTGTTTAAGTTCCCCCTCCAGACCCTACACATGCATGTTCAATTCAGTGTTCAGTAGGCGGCTTGGGTTCACCCTCCGAACTCTTACCACATGTAAACTCACTGGATCTATCCAGAACACCAGATAAAGCCTCTGGAAACGCTCTGCCAGTCCTTATCTCCCTTGTTAAATTTCTCAAATTAATATTAAATAGAGGACCAACCCACAAAGAATAACTGACATGCCATATGACAGACTTGACACACCACACGCTTATAACTTTAAAGCAAAATCTAAATCAATTTAGATTGGGTATTGATAAAGATTGAGCTTGTGGTGGGGGGTTGCCTTATATTCAGAGGGCATATTAAAGCAACGCAGAAGATAATTTTCATCTTCTAACACAAAGGAGGCCATCAAAGTCTAAAGCTCCATGCGACTCTCTTCAGAAAGAAGAGATTAAAACATTGAATGTGAACTGTTTATCATTAGTTTAATTGTTTGTGCGAAGGGGTCTGCCTGGAGTATATCACCACACATTCATGTACACATTTAGAACTGGACATGTTTTATACATACCATTATTTAGCTAGCTGGATATGTCAATTAATGTTCTTCTTCATTAGGCAAGCCATCAGTTCCTTCTCAGCTTGCTGCCAATCTTTTTCTTCTCAAGAAAAGGTTTCTTTTTCTTCTCAAAACTAAGTGGTGATTGAAGTTGCACACGACTTCAATCACCAGTTAGCTGATGTTAGCTTTTTCTCTTGCTAAAATAACATCACATTTTTATTGAATTAAACATGTTTAAGGTAGAAACAATGAAGACCACTTGAGCTCAGTGCACAACTTCAAACCCTGTCAAAAAATTGTTTCAAAAGGAAAAAGAGCGACTCCATTGCATGGTGCTGCCACTATTATGACTCAATGTGAAGATTTTTTTTATGCATGGAGTTGTTCTTTGCACCAAATACTCAATTTGCCAAAGCCTGAGACATTCCTCAACAAAAATGGTTTGACTGGTCTAAACCAGTCAGACCATGATCATTTGGCAATTTTTACAACTCTTTCAATGTTGTTGCTCATTATTTATATCTATCTTAGCTATCTTTTGAAACTCTGGCTTTAAAACCTTTTGAGGTCTACGCCCGCCCTGTGGCGGGCATGACGTCATGCATTTAAAAGACTTCCATTTAGACCCAAGACTCCGAAGGGTTAAAATAAGCAATGCAAATTTCAGAAAATTTCAACTTGATCAGGTTCTCTGTCATTAGTATAATTGTATACAAAGACATTGGGATGGTGGTTATGAAGTTTTCTATTTTTAAGATCCCCTCTAACAGATTTGTTTGTTTAGGAATTAGACATGATATATTGTCTATTAAAGCTGAAAACAATTTTAAATCACTTGCCATATTCCCTTCCGAACAGCACAGCGTCCCAAATAGGACTTAACTGGTGTAAGGACACTTTCGACATTCACTGTATTTTGGCAATCAAGTTGAAAATATGCACTAGCTCAAACAAAAGCGGTGAAGTCATCCCAATTTGTATCCAATAAGACGGCCATGAATGACTGCAATTACAACTGTTTACATCTCTGGCCTTGTTGCCTTACTTGGCACTTTGCAGAAAAACAGGGAGCAGCCATTGCTGAATAGTACGATCCCTGCTGCAAGGGAAGATTGCTTTGAGCATAGAAAGACGAGCTAATTCTGAAATGGGCCATGAAATACTGTAGATTATCGCTGGTCACAGAGAGGAGTTAATCAGCTCGCCAAATGAATGATGAGGGGAGGTGAGGAGAGGACTCCCCCTCGCTTTACCCATTATCTGATGACGTGCAGAGAGGCTACCTAGTGTGAGCACACAGACTTCAAGCCTGGGCAGTGGGCTGCAGCTCGTGCTGGGCGCCCCGCGCATATCAGATAATTGGTAGAGCACCCCCACATGACGCTCTGTGCCAAGGGGACGACATGCAGAGAAAAACACACAACTTCAGCAGATGGTTTGCCTGATGAACAAACAGCATGGGAATAGAGACTGAGCAGCAGAAAGGATTGAGAGCTTACCCACAATATAGGAAAAGCAGTAGTCGGGGAGGAAATGTGTTGGAGTCTGTCTGTAAACATCCTGAGTGGCATACAATACAAGAAAAGTGAAAAGATCTAAGTCTGACTGACAGCTGATCCGTTCATTATCACACGACATTGGTTTCTATCAGTCTTTCCTAACAATCCCAGGTGCCAGGAAATCAAACGACAGTTGAGCAGCCATGCAGAGAAAAGAAAAACAAATGTCGCAGTAATGACAAGACGCCATATATTGGGCTTTTGATGACACAATAAACAAGCAAACTGAGCAAAAGAATCTGTTATGATGGCAACAATGGCAAAAAAGATATCATTACAGCCCGTCAGTTGCTTTATTTCACAGTACGGGTCAGGAAAAACAAAGTAACAGAGCTGAATCAATGTGACAGGGTTAATGACTGTTTCTCTCTTCTAAACTCTGGCTGTGGAGCAGCTGGGCCTCGGGGACCTCAGGTGACAGTTACACTTTCTGTCATACCCAGCCAGTCACACACCATTTCTTCACCTCACTTCAGCACTGCAACGGCACAACGCCTCCTCCCCTGATACCAGCACTCAGCTGCTGCAGCTCAGTTCCCCACCTGAAGACCTCACAGGAACTTGGGGAGACTTAATTTAAGATAGGTGACTGTTAACACGTTCACCTCATTCATGGAGAAATAACCAGGCCAACGTAAACTAGCACTCAGTTTTGGGTTTATTTACCATTAATTATATGTGAGAGGAGTAAGTCCAGATGCCCAGTAGGATCTCTCACAAACACAGGAGCAATTCTAACTTTTAATTTTTTTGTGTGTTGTTAAGTTGAGTTTCTGCAGTTCTACACTCAGTACAAATGTAACAACAAAGATCCAAATGCTTTTGAAGCATAGTGGTTATTTCTTCAGGTTAAATGTTAGCCACAATCAATGCTAAAATAAGCATTTAGAAAAGATCCAACATTTATTTTCTGCTTGGTAACTAAAATCTTAAAATCTCTAGTGTTTGCTATCTTAAAATAGTCCTTTACAGGACTATTCTGCTGTTTCTTAACAAGTGACTGATGTTATCAAAAGCAAAATCTAAAATCTTTAAACAACTCAAAGTTTAAAGGGATTATTCTGAACTGACCAGATATTCTGTCAAGCACAGGTTGAGATTCCTGAAATCTCTTCATTATTTGTGGGAAATTCTTGTGAAAAGCATTTCTAAAATACTATTAAAAAAATGAAGCTCGGAGAGCTGAAATACTTAGGCACAATGTTGCTCAACACACTATTAACATGCATTTTCCTTTTTGAATGGCTTGAAATAAATACATTAATCAATCAATACTGCTAATGAGACATCCATCCATCCATCCATTTTCTTTACACCCTTCTTCCCTAAATGGGGTCGGGAGGGTTGCTGGTGCCTATCTCCAGCTGCGTCCCGGGCGAGAGGTGGGGTACACCCTGGACAGGTCGCCAGTCTGTCGCAGGGCAACACAAAGACATACCAGACAAACAACCACGCACACACACACTCACACCTAGGGAGAATTTTAGAGAAACCAATTAACCTGACAGTCATGTTTTTGGACTGTGGGAGGAAGCCGGAGAACCCGGAGAGAACCCACCATGCACAGGGAGAACATGCAAACTCCATGCAGAAAGATCCCCGGCCGGGAATCGAACCCAGGACCTTCTTGCTGCAAGGCAACAGCTCTACCAACTGTGCCACTGTGCAGCCCTAATGAGACAGTATCTCAAAATATTTAAATACCAACTCAAATTTCATTATTTTCCATTATGAAAATAATGGAAAATAATTCCATGACCTCAAATTACTAATTCAAAGAGAGTCAGTTCTAACAAAGAATTAATTATATTTCTCCCATTATTCTCTCTGCAGTAATAAAGTTAGTAAGTTTGCTTCTGGCCCATGTTCACCTGTTTTTATTCAATATTCACTTAGAACACTATTTTCTAATCTTTGCCCAAAGGTTTAATAGAGACATGTCAAAAATAAAACAAGCGACTGCCTCTTCATCAACCAGTAATCCATTTTTATGGGTATAATCACAGAAAATAAATTGGAATAGCCCCTGAATAAAATTTAAGCTTCAAAGATTGCACACAATTTAATGTCTATATTAGATTCAATTTTGCCTCTAGCATGACATTGTGACGTACCAAAATACAATTATTAAACTCTAAATGAGATGTCCTTTGCATTACAATTAAAATGGATTTGCTGATCTCCTTCTGAAATTGAATTAGATGCATAACTGCAAACACTAGAGATTAAAGTGTGCAGTAAGTGGGTTAATGTGTGAGTAAACCCCATGAGTGAGTGTTTGACCACACTTTGGAAAAGTTGCTGATTTACTGCAAAAGGCCATCTGTGCCATTTTTTCTGACCTTCATGGGGATGTGACTGTGACAGCGAGAAATTCCCTCTGGCTATGCTGTCTTACACATCTGTTTGTGTTTCTCTGTTCTGTATTATGCTCATGTCTTTTTCCATATGTGAGACACACAAAGGATTACGGTATTATGAACCAATGTAAACAACAAAAAAAACCCATTTCAAATGTTATTCATTTTCTTTAGCTCCATGTGGGTTACTGTTAAACTGTAATAGTTGGGTACACAGACACATCCTCCATTCAGCCTCGGTCCTCCCAGCTCAGGGGCCGGTACCTGATTATTGGCTGTTGATTATATGGCCCAACATGCACTGCTGTCAGGATTAATTCAGGTCACTCCTCTTTCTTTCATGTGTATATCAGACTTGCAGGGCAGTTTCGCACACAGTCATTTCAGTTAGTGACCCAGCAATTTCCAACACTGATGACAAGGAGTCGATTTTTAATGTGAAATGAAAGCGTTTTCTTCTTCTTCTTTTACTATCTGGAAATATTCAGCCTAACCTTCTCTGAAGCATATTGTGGCCCCTTTTCTGCTAGCACCTAGTTAGCGCACCTCAACTCAGCTTGATTGGGTTATAAGGATTTTGCACCTATAAGATTTGTGCAGTACCGTGTCCTTTTTTAGTATCGACTTTGCTGGGGTTCAAGTTATGCTGGGCTTAAAATACAACGTCGTAAGTGTGTCAGTCACTTATTAGATGGGAATGGAGTCACTGGTTGTGTCACAAGAGCAAATCCCTTACAAAAACCACACCTGGAATTTGTACAAACTCACAACAGTGTCTGAACTTTAAGGAAAATGACAACACTGAAAATAATACTGTGGTCGAAGGATGTGGCGCACACGTTGTGATGGTTCTTGCATTGTGTTGAGTTTGTGTTGCATATACCCGTTGCAATACTTTTCAGACTTTGAGGCTGTTCTGGTATAATTACTTCACCCACATAAAGTCAAGGTGAAGGTATTAAAAGAGTTAGTGGTACTAACTGGTTAATTCAGAGCCAGATCAGGCCCACTTCTTAAAATTTCTGGAGTCGTTATTTTAACCTACAGCAGGCAAAAAATTGAAAGGATTTTCTCAGTGGTCATATGATGCCTTGGAGGTTGCTGGAAAACATGTAGAACATCCCATGAATACACCCTGTCTTTGAATATGGTAAACAATACTGCATTCACTCATTTAACATTTCTTTTGTTTTTAACTAAATCTTCCTTTCCTTTTTTATAATGGGAGAACAACAACTACCACCACAAATTGACTGACCTAAAAATGCAACTGAATGGAACACGTTTCTTTCTTTCTCTTTGGCAACTCTCTGATGCCTCCTCAGGGTGAGAGTGACCTCCTGATTTACTTCTCTGTGCCCCGGTTGGAGCACTTTGTCAATACAGCCTCCACCACTCAGGAATACATTGACAACCAAGGACTGTCCACAGGCCAGGCTGGTCACCCTGAACGATATCCAAACAAATAACCTTTCCTGCTGCCACCAATTTACAACTATCTGACGAGACTTCCTGCCAGAGGATGACAACAACACAGTGCAACGGGAAAAATAACCCCAATTCTGTTCCCTCTTACATTTCAGTTCTGTGACTGTTTTACTTGATTGAGAAGAAGTCATCTGGGTTTCTTTTTAAAACTATAATTTTTTAAAGTGATATGTAATACCTTTGATATTGCAGGGGATTTAAAGATAAGACACTCTTGCAGATGTGTCCAAGTTGACCCATTTTCTACCACATGCTCCACAGATTTTATTCTGCCGGAGGAGCCCGTTTCTCCTCTTTCATTCCCTGCAGAAGGTGAGGGCAGGACCCAGCTACTAGAATGAGTCGTCCGGGAGTGGCTTCCAGCTGGACTGCTGCTGCTGAAGAGACAGTCATCATCACCATGTTGCTGTAGGCACAGCAGCAGCACCAGTTCTGTTTCTTGACCGCTGTAGTAAAAACCTTGTCTGTACTTGTTCTAAGGCTAGAAATGATATAAATGGCTAATTGCAATCATGGAAACAAGCCAGTGTGGAATTGGTTTATTTCTGAATTTTGCCAGCATAAAGACAACATTGAAACCTTAGAGCCTTAGACCCTACAGCATTTAGTTACTTTATATAGTGACCTGCTGCATACATTTACTAGTATAGAGTGTTCTATTCAGCAACTAGTTAAAGCTATTTTTTGCACTATTTAAACAACCCTGAAAAATGTATCTTGGTCAAGTTTTATGCTATTAAAGAATAGCATAAAACCACTAAATATCAAGTGTAACTGAGTCCAAACTGAAAGGTTGATAGATTACATTTTTCCATAGATAACATTTCATAGTAAAGGAGGGTCAAAGGATTACAGGAGCAAGCAAGTGACAGTGTCACTTGCTTTTTCAACTACAATTACGTATTTCAGTTTCATTTTAAGCTGTCGTTATTTAAGCCCCACACATTAGTCTATTTCTTTGAGAACAACTGACAAAAAAAGGAGAAACTTGTCTAAGTTAAAGATTTTCTCCCTTCTCTGTTTCAGTACCATGCGTAATTGGTGACAATGTTTTCCCCACATTGGGGTTGTTTCCAGAAATTGAGGTTTCCTGTTCATCTAGGTGGAAAGGTAGAAAACAAGTGTATCCTGCCAGTAACAGCATGATTCATGTCTTTTTTCCATCAGAATGTTGTTGGGGGCAGTGAACGTAGTCTGTCACTTGTCATTCTGCTGCACTGTATTGCTGTGATTAAGAAGTTCATGTGGCTCAGATACTGTTTTCAGGCTGACTGAACAGACTCTCCAGCTCACGGAGCAATGCACCGGCTGACGGAGTGGTCCAGCTCCCCAGGTACTAGAGCGGACGTTTCATTAACACCCTCCTCCAGAGTGCATGAGTGGTAAACAGGAAAACAACAGTAGTGCGGAATTAAACACTTTGGTCAAGTCACGCTAAGCAGAAGGCAAACCCTGGGAATATAATGCTATCCACAGTAAAACGTATTTGGTGTGACCAAGGCAGGAAACTATATTTCAAATCACATTTGTCACTCTTGACATTCAACTTTGTCACTGACTTCTATATGCATACAGCTTTTGCTGTATTTTCTGTTCTTCATGATTTGTTCTTTGAAGTTCAGCGGGAAATGACTGCAGTGTGAAAGAAAATAATTCGCAGCATGTCTATAGGCATACCGTGTGCACATTTAAAGAGAAGTCAGTGAAACGCTGCATAATTTGACAAAATTGTACACAAGAAATGTTGCGTGATGCATGCTCCATTTTAAACTGTGTTTCACACTTTATGTAAACATGGTTTAGAATACAGTTCACTGTAAGGTATTTTTCATTCCTCTGGGGCAGCAGATGCTGTTTCCATGAAAATTTGAAGAAACAAACTAATTTTTGTGCACCGCTGCACACAGGGTAGTCTGTTTTACAGCCACTTTCTACACATATATAAAATTAAAAATTGGAATATGCACATACAACTCAAAACAAAATCCATCTAGCAGTTCCTTAGCAGGTTGCAGATAAACCACACATCTCACTTCTGAACTCTGGCCAGATTTGACCACTCTTCTTATCAGAAATAGCAGAGCTCGTTTAATTTCCTGGCACAGAGCAACCTTTAGCTGTTAAATTATCATAAGGGTTGAACCAGTGTTGTCCATTCCAAAACCACTTTTAACATATGTTTGGAATAAATGCCCTGCTGAAATGCCAAATGGTTTCCAAGTTTCATCTACATGACTCAAGTGATTACTCACAAATAAAAGGAAGTGGGTTAGGACATTCAAGACAACCTGGCAACTGCTGATAAACATAATGCTACTATAACGCCACTTCAACTACACACAATAAAGCAAGTTTTATATCAGCATGGCCTGAGAAGATTGTAGCCAGAATAGAAAAACCTGCTTCAGAACAGACACCTTCAAATACAAAAAAAACTTGCAGCTTACTCATATGAATAAGTGAGATGCCATTGAAAAAATAAAAAAGGTTAAGCAAGAAAGACTACGTAGTAGATCACAATGACAAGAATAACTCTCGGAAGAGTGAAGTTGAGACTTTTAAGCACAAGACCAGGATAACAACTGCTAGGAATGGTGCCTCAAATGACCAGTTGGGAAATTGAATCCTGGGTACAATAGGGCGTTCAGAAAAATTATTCCAAACACACATGGAAACAGGTTTTGGAACAGATAAAACCAGCTAAAATTAAGCTTCTCGGTAAGATTGTACCTTTCTCAACCTTACAAAAATTGTATGAGCTGTGTTTAGGGTGGTCTGTGACATGAAAGACACCACTTTAATGAAGGCTACAATCTTATATATGACCACTGCTCAAAAATCTTTGCCGAAATTTGTCTAAAACTTTTTTGATGGACGCATTAGTGGGTAAGTTCTAAATTTGAATCAATGTCAGTTATTTTAAAAAATTGAAGTTGTATATCAAAAAGGAATGACTCAAATTAATTATTAACATAGCCCAAATTTTGATGCCAATTAGGCATGTAAAGGGTATGTGTACCTGAGAACTTAGCTTCAATTTAAGCAACTAAAAATGTCTCCTTTTTTGTCCTATTTAACTTGCTATACTTTAACTAAAAGATTGACTTCTTACTGCATAAGGACCATCTGTACATCCATTCCAAACACTGAGTTTTTAGTGTGTTGCACTGAAGATTTTATTGTTCTTGGCTTATGCAGTTTAATTTTACTTGCAGTGAGGGTATAGAAAGGCTGTACTTTTTTCATCTTAAGTCAATAACAGTTCGGATGTAAGGCTGGTTTGAAAGAAGCACTGAGGTTAGCAGAGGTGAGAAGGTTCTGCACCAATGGGAGTAATAAGACATTTCTGCCAAGTGGTTTGATTGGTGAGAAAATTGAGGAGTCTTTATAGCTCCAGGTTGATTTCTGAAGGTGTATTCACAATACATAATAAAATATCTTCCAGGTGGATTTTTCCCTCTTACTAATGCTTTTACTGTTAGTAAGAACTAACAGTAAAGGAAAAGACAAGAGCAGGCCTGTAGGCTTCGCCGTCAGGTTAGCCATCCTCTCTTTATCATGGTCTCACCTGTGCCTTGGACAGTTCAATCCAACCAGCTGCTCCTGGCTTTCCACACTGACATTCGATTAGTGGCCCAATTACAAAAGGCATTGCTTTAAGGCCACTTTTCTTTCTAACTGTGTCAGGGGGAGAGACTGAGACATGCACCATGGAAATTCAAGACCAGTAAGGAGGTAGTAAATAAAGACGCCAGTTCAAGGTTGATAAAGTATTCGTCACACAGTAGATTTATAGAGATCCACCTAGATAGATGTTCAGATTGAAAACAAATTTGAGGACTTTGAAAATGTTTTTTTTTTATCTTCTGATTTCAGAAAATTAAGCACTTAAGTACAAGCAAATATTATGCAATAAAATTGTTCTATACATTCAAATGGTTATAAACAAAGCACAGTTAGGATACATTTTGACCCAAAGTGTAAAATCTCATATTCTTTTCAGAGCAATGTGCTTTTATAGACATCTTAATTTAACTCAAATGAGGTCCCAGCAACATCTAACGAATGTAACCTAACAAGCTTCAAAATGGCATCATACAAGTCGCTCCAACATGAAACAAATCTGAACTGATGGAGTTTTTAATAGCACCATTAGTAGCTGTGGGTTAGTTCAGCTAATGTTGAGAATAAGTAATTCTGTGTTTTCCTCTATCTCTTTTAGCTATTTGCATATATATACAGGCACACACAGAGCACATGTGCGCAAAGCAAAGGTTAAAGAAAATGACAGGTTAGGGAACGCCCTTTTTGGCATAGCTTAGCTAGAGGCCAACAAAGAGATCTAGGAACTATTGTTAGGGGCCATTTCTGTTAGCCCATAAAGATAGCATGAACAAATGGACCAATGCTGTATTTTAGTCTTATTAAATGGAATTCATGAATTCAACTCACTGACTCTACTTCAACCTCATACATCAAGAACCAAAATGGAGAAAGAATAATTCTCCGACAATAAAAAATCAGTTAATCAGAATAACTCAACAAATTAAGCCATTGAGTAAACAGACATGAGCTGTGCATGCAAATGCACAAGCATGCTGATAAAAACTGTGGCAATTGTACAGAATTAAGTGCAGAAAAAGTTGACTCTTCACAGCTAACCTTGTGTGAAGGGCGATACTTGTGTGAGCTTTTTACACTTCTCTGTCTCAGGCATTTCCTTAGTATGAGAAAAAACAAACTGTTCTTAATAATTAAATATGAGACCTTGAAGTGAGTGTGACCGAACTGCAAAAACAATGCAATTCAAAATAAATACAATGATATTATAGAGGTAATATTCCATTTTTGTCGATAGAGATAAACAGATGTCAGCAAAATTATCTTGTACGTGTCTTTGTTGCATATTATTTATCTGTAATTAAATGTAATTTTTAACTATATCACAGGTGTTCTCATCCAACAGAAGAACTGTTTCTTACTCATCTCATTTGTTTTGCTTCAGTTACTATGGGAATTACTTAATGTAAAATGAAAGTAGCTTATTTTTTGCAAAGTCTTGCAAAAAAAAACCAAAACCTTCACAATCAACAATTACAGAGTAAAATATGCTGTGCATAATGACTTTATAGATGCCTCAAAATGGCAAAAAATGTCAATAAAAAGAAAAAACCCATTTAACTATAATAATTTTTGTCAATGTTTGTTCAGTTTTGATATCTAATATACTTAGTAGGGTTATTGCTCCTTTTCTCTACAATATTCATGACTTCAAGTGAATGAAGGTGTTTCTATAACGGTGCTGTGTCCTCCCAATGCTGCAGAGGGAACTCAAAAACAAAATAATGTTATAATTTGAGTATAGGTATAGCAAAATACTTTTGGTAATATAGGAGGGAGGTGTTTTGGAAATTTGAATGTAGCTGGGCAAGGTGTTAAATGGGAATAAATGATTGATAATTAGTCTACATTGCTCCATGTTTCATTTGCAGTGTTATATAAATGTCTTTTCACCTGTACAGTGCCTCTGACTTCAAGGTAAAGAACCTTATAAGTCAAAGGTATGGTGTTGTCTAGAAAATAAATTATATGCATAACTCATCTGGAATATATATGTTTAAGTTGCAAAAGGGTATTTGTTTTTTAAAAAAGTCAGAAAAAAAACAAGATGTATTGCAAATCAAAAAGATTTTTAGGAAATGAAAATGTACATAGGAAGTTCTCAAAAATCAAAAAACTGTGTTTTAAAGAATCTTTGTTTAATGTACAACCAAGTCTCAAAAACATTAAGACAGGCATTTAATTAGCATTTTAATGAAAATCTGAAACCTTAATTTGTAAGTTGAAATGGGCAGCCATATTTTTGGAGGACACCATGGGCAGGTGGTCATATCGCCCTGATCAAAAATACACTTGTGAACCTGTAATGATGGGAAAAAGGAACCATCTAAAAAGATATTCCAAAATGTACATTTTCAGCAGCTACTTGATTTCTTCTTAATAGGATGAAAACTGCATTTGTTGAAGTTTAGGCTTGGAGAAGAAGGAACATAACAGATGTTGATACCATATCTTGAAAGACAATATACATACTGCCACATAAAGAAAATGAGATGAGAGCATCTTTATGAGGACATTTCTATTTCAGTAAACATATTTTCTCTGATAGCTGTTGGTTTTTGTAAAGTGGGCTTAATGTTCAAGTTGGCTTAATTTTTGTGTTTTAACAGTTCAGTTAGTGAGGGCACAGTGGCAATAAACAACTCTTAAAGGCACTAATTGGTTTCCGGTTGTAATTATGACTATCAATAGTGAGGTACTTTGGCTCTGGTTTTAATTTAGCCATGCTGAGTGGGAACGCACCATGGCAGAAAAAGGAGGAATGAAAGATCACTCTTACATGTTTGCACAGATACCCACACACTTCAGCTTCTCAACAAATTTACAGGGATGCAATTTGGCATATGCTCCTGCTATGACCAGGCATGTGAACAGGTGGAGAAGAAGATGGTGTGAATGGCTCAACATGAAGCATGGAAGCGGGAGCACCTTCTGTCACAGTCTTGGGAGTAACTTGAGTCTGATCATCCTTGTGGCCACTGCTGATTTCAAGGGCCATGCTAATAGCTAGCTGGGATTGGTTAATCACACAGCTTTCACTAACAGATTGAGCTCCATCAATGCTTTGTCCTTGAACACCGCTGAGCCCTGAGAGCTGGTAATGTCACACTAATGGAGTAATTTAAGGAGAAAAGAATGATACATTTTCTCTTAAGTTTCATTTTTCTTTCCTTTTATGGAAGTAATTGTAAAGTTCATTTAAACTATTCACTGCAATTAGCGTACATTTTCAAGCTGTGACCTTCACTATATTCTGAAGCCAGAGTGGGTGTCAGCTCCTCTTACTCTGAGGCAATGTTCTCAACCAATAAAAGGTGGCCTGCTCCTCCAGGTCAAGGGTCAGTCTTGCCGCAAGAGAAGTTTGACTATCTTGGTGTCTTGTTCACGGTTGATGATAGGACAGGGCAGGGAATGAATAGAAAACTGCCTTAGTTTTTTCATGGTGTAAAAAACAAAAACAAAACAAAACAAACAAAAAACCACACAGAAAAGCTTATTATTTTCAAGAGTAATGATCCCATAGAAAAATTAGATATGGATTATGACTAAATAATATGATCCTGCATATAAATTGTTGAAATCAGCTTATTATTTAGGTGGGTTAAAATGTGAGGAGATGGAGACCAGACTATCATAAACTTCACAGTCATTGAAAAAAAACCCCAGGTGTGACCAGGTCATGCTGACAATTACACTATGGAGTTGACTGAGCAAATATGACTCAAAGTTAGCTATTTTTAATATCTGCAGTCCATCCAGCAAGCTAAAGAGAGAAAAATATTAATCTAATAAGAGCATTTCTGATAGAGTACAAGACATATGATCTATTTTGTTCTTTTAAACTTTATTCCCCAGTCAGGGAATACGCTGGATTTGGAAATGTTGGCACACTTTTGGAAATCTCAGAGTTAAGGTACATTGTCTTATGAAGACATACCACTATACATGCAGCTAGCAATGGTAACCATGCTAACCGCTGATGTAGAATGCTGATGATACCCCCTTCTAATTGTCTACCAGAGCAAATTAAGCCTTTCTGGAGGATCTATCAGGGGAGCCCCTTATGCCTTCTGGGATAGCATGGTAGGTTCTAATGGAGTGACAAGAGCTAACACACAGTTTTGCATCATGCTCTGAATAATGCAAATTGTGTCACCCCTCACACGGCTCCACATAACAAGACTCGGGTGGCTTCATACAGCATCATCTGTAACAGTGGCAAATCCCAGTGTGATGCAAATTAAAACAGTATATGAGATTATTTTCACTATAGGGCACTACCTCCACTGAATTATGTATCAATAGATTAAAATGAATAGAAAAAGCTCCAAGCTACTTAATAAAAAGCTCTTACAAATTTTCCATGTCAAAATGACATTTGCAGACTATCAAACTTTTGAGGTGATCAGTCTTTAAAAGAACTAAAATTCCTACGGATTTATAGCAAGTGTTAAATATTCAGTTAAATTATGATGGAAAATGCTGTTGCTGTGTGATAGTTTCATGACTGTGATATATGACTGTCTTGACCTGCTAATAGGGTAATATCCAGTACACAGAGCAACAATATTCCAGTAGCATGTGCTGGATGAATACATTTAACGGTGGAGGATGCACCTTTCAGATGATGGGAGATGTTTTTCTTTCCAAATCTTTTTCACCGACCTGCAAAGAAGCTAAATTCCATAATTTCCCAGACTGAGTAGAAATATTTTGAGTAGGAAACCATAAAACACACACCTGACTGTAGACCCCAGTTAAAAAAAACAACAACACATACATATCATTTTTATGCTTATCCCAGAATCCCAGCCGCAGATCCAGCACAATTTTTCTGGTCTTGGTCACTTGTGAGGTCTGACCCCTCAGCCCTCATTCATCACAGCTGCTTCTGTCCGGAGAGATATCCTTTTTATTTTTCCTGCAGACTCTGAATACTAAGCTGCTCATGGGAAGCTGAGGCATAGACGGACCCACCAGTCAGGGCACCGGTGGCAAACAGGCAGCAAGCGATCCAGTCACAGTGACTCTTCTTGACAGCACAACTCTGCCGACCACATACTGCACAAGTGGCTGCAGTCAGAGGAAGAAAGAGCACTGCCGGTGGGGTCAGTCACACACTATAACCACATAAACATAATTCCACATAGATACCTTTAAAACAGCTTTCTGTAACTTTTTGTGCACTGTCAGATGTGTTCAGAAATATTAAATTTTATAGAGTGTAAGCCCTGCTTGTTCCCAGCCCCATACAGATCAGCTCTGGGCGATGGGTAAACATAACAAGATGATGTATTGTGTTGGACAGCATTTCTAGCTTCTCTCCATCTTCCTATGGGACAAATGCCTCAGCCTCACCCTCACCGCTGTGACTCACCCAAGGCCATTTTTACACCTCGACACCTTGGCTTGATGAGACAAACCGTGCATGATAATTACGTGTGACTCAACAAGCTTCGGGCACGCCGCTAAGTAAGCGCGCTCCTTCCGCTTGAATGTTGGTGCATCAGTGTTAATGTGTCTGTCATTACTCAATTCCCATTTAGCAGGTCACTCAGATCTTTGACCCCAGAAATAGGCATAGCAATGACAAACTGGGCGACTGTGGTATTAACAAAGTATGAAAATAGGCAGTGTTTGAATGTAATTATTAGTCTAATGCATTAGATGTGATCACACTGGCTCCTCGGTGATGAGGAAATCATCTCCCGTAAGACTCCGCACTGATAATTACAATGACATTAACCTCTGCCTTTTTAATTCAAGCCCTCATAACAATTCATCTGAGGTCATAGATCTCTTGAAACATTTCTTCACCCCGGGATTCTGCGGTTGTGAATGCATGGACAGAAATCAACTTGCAGCAGACTTTATAATCCAGAAATGAAGCATGCTGTTTTTGTTGCCTGCATGAAGACGATTTTCTTGTTACGCTGTCAACTACGGATGAATGCTTATGATTGTGCACAAGAAAAGATTTTAGAGTGAGAGCAGGTTTCAAACTAGCACAGTAATTAGTCTACCTCAACGGCAGGGAAAATAATTAAGCCATTCAAGTCTCACATTTAATGACCGTCTTTTCGCCGCTCATGTTGTGTTATTTAGATGCTTCTAATGATGTGTGTATCGAAGTTTGCAACGTGCATAACACAGTCACGCACATACACAAACACACTCGAACACACCGCCTCCTGCACCTTCATTTTCCTTCGTGTCGCACAATCTGAAATGAGCTGCAATAACAGCTACCAAAAATGAAGATGGGTACTGCAGACAGCAAACATGTGATAAGGCAGACTGACAAGTAAAGCAAACAAACAAGCACACATACCAGGAGGCTGATTGGGATCATGCAGGGGACACCATGTGTACCGGGAGGGTTAAAAGACTTAACGTTACAAATTTGAAATCTTTTCTTGTAATAATTCAAAATACAAGACTTTTCTTTTAAAAAGTCAGTTTAATTCAAAAGTCTAAAGTAAGAAATATATTACTTCTTTGCTCATTAGAAATTCAGAATTTCTTTCAAATCCTGTTAAGCAATGCCTGAAAGGTCTCTCTGAGTAGCATTGCTGCACTCTATCATCAGTATGTTTGAAGGCATACACAGAATTTGGCACATGGGGGCTGAAAATGAGGCTGTCGCTTCAAATGGTGTCAATGACTGCAACTGAAAAGACATATGATTTCATGTGAGAAAATACACTGTAATGAGCTGCCATTTGAAAGCTGAAAGATACCTTGTAAAAGGTTGTTATATTCTGGTGTAACAGAGGAATATTTGCTGGAAAGATGTGAATCCTGGAATTTATGTCATTTTGCAATTTACCGGTGAGCTAAGAGCTGAGGAATGATCTCCAAAGAAAAATAATCTAAGGTTTTTATCAGACTTTCAAATTGTGAAGATATACATGTAAATGACTCCATCTGCATGTGAGACTCCAATCGTCTTACACTCTCTATTGCTTATATGCTTTTGCAGATGGAGCATGAAAGAGGTATGCAGAAGCACAAGGAGGATTTTTTATGTTCCAAGGGCATGAGGTTATTTAATATGGTTGTTGTTGAACATTGCAACTACTTACAGAAGATTTTCTGAATATGGTCTCCTTTCTGAACTGCGTGCAGAGCATTTTCCATTTTATACCTTTCATGGACGATAAAGTGTCTTGTCTTGTCTTATATTTCAGCATGGGGTTATGTAGGTTCAGGTAAACAGTGTTAATACTGCATATCTACCTCACATCTGAGGCTAGATTCTGCCAGCTAATAGATTATACAAATCTTTATAATCACACATATATTGGTACAAAATTAAATTTAGCTGTTTAAGTTAGTGCTTGATTTTTGATAAAAAACTAAACCAATAATCTTCTTTCAGATTGTCTGTACTGAAGTTGGACAGGGTTCTATTTATTTTCACTGCCATGCACAAGAGACTAATCCAGATAAAAGCTGATAAACATGAAATCCCCTGAAAATACTCACAAATTCAAAATCAAACATTCAAGTAAATTTGTGCCAGTATAAAAACTGGCAGCAAAACATGACATTAACCACTATTATTCAAATTAAGTCTCAGTCAGAGATAATTGCTTTATCTCTAGACAATAGGTTTAATAGTTATTCAGCATGTGTGTGGGCATATGTATATTTTTTTATTTTTGAGGTAAAAATAAAGACGCCTTCTTCCATAGAGATACTTAACATGACATAACCAAATATGCCCTTTAACTCTCTGATTTGCATCTAGATAGCTTTAATTATGAATAAAAGTCAAGTTTCTCAATTGGATGGGATGGTGGAGAATCGATTGGGAACCATGCATAATGACTAAGGGCATAGCACCACTTTCCATCAGCTTGAAAACCATATCAGGGGCCCATCAAATAACCATTACACTGCCCTACAGGTCATACACACAACAGTTTTAAATAATTTCATTCGGCATTCTTTTTTCAAGTATGCAGTTAAGATCTCTCAAAATCCTACTTCATTGTATTTGTTTTGTTGTCCTTCTCCTGATAAAAAAACTTGGATGTGCATCTCTTTCTCTACATGTCTGTATCCTCCTCCCCCATTTAAGAACATAGAAAAAAAACCCTCGGAAATATATGATTCTACAAAACTTTAAAAATGCAGACAGCGTGTCGTGATATCAACGAGAGCATACTCTATGTTGGGACAAAATGACAGATGAAATAAAACTGGCTCAATGTAGCTGTAGATAAAACAGATTGTTGATAAAACCTGAGTTTCTTGCTGATCCTGAACCTCAAGTGGAGTTATGAAAACTTAGAGAAAAAGAGTAGCGATAGTAATCAAAGTCCATATTTTAGCAATGCCTCTTTTTCTAAATATTTTGTGTTTAATTATATAAGGCTATAATTAATTAATAGTTCCTTTTTGGTTTAGACTTACTGCCAGTAAATCTTATTAAAAAGTTGAGAGCAACATTATCTGTTGAAAAACTGACTTTTATATAGGCTACCTATTGTACATGCAGGTATGCAAACATCCAATTATTAAAATAGCTTTTGAGGGTTCACGAGGTGAGAACAGTTGCTTTGAGTCGCCACCTGGACTCTCTTATTTTTCCCTGCCTGACCTGAATAAACCAGACATTATTTCTGAATATTACTTCTTTAATTACTGACCTTAAAGCAGAAGTTAGAAGCCGTGCGTCCTTGCTTTTTGCTGGCAAATTATATGCTTCCAGCTAAACCTTTTGATGTTTGCTTTTTAATAATAATCAAAGCACAGTGTACATTGTGCAGAATGCCTATAAAAAGCATAATGTACAATAAAGAATGTTTCCCACGCCGGCCATCTGCCGGGCTTAATGAATGAAACAAAGGCATTACTCGACGTTGTGCAAGCAGCAGGTTGTAATGTGCAGGTATGCAAAGTGGCACCTGGCCTAAATGCACAGATACAATCAAACTTCAGTGGCTTTCATTATGATCGTAAGTGTTACACCAACATAAAGTGGCACATAAGTGCAAAGTGGAAAATAAAAACCATACATGGGTTCTCATTTTTAACCATTAAAATCTAAAATGTGTGGCAAACATTTGCATTCAGCTTTCTTGAGTCAATATGTGGTAGAACCAGAGATTCTCCTCAAATACGCCTAGAAGTTCTTTAAGGGGATTTAACTTCATAGCATCTAGTCAGTAAAATTTCGTCCAAAATAGCTCAAACTTAGTCAGATCATATGGCGAACACCCCCACTGAATATGCAATTTATGTGCCACAGACTTGTCAGTATTTAGGTCTGAACCATCCTACACCATTCTAACACACAAATAAGATTTGATCTTAACTAATGCATAGTATGTCTGGTGGTGTGCCACTGGTTTTCTGACAGGTATGTCTCCCCCTCGGTCTTAAATCTTTTGTAACCCCTAATGACTGCAAGTTTTTATTCCCTGCATGCCCACATGATGTGAACACTACTTCAGTTATATTGAGGGTAATATAACTTAAGTTAAAGCTTTGCATGTACAGTTTTATTTTGGACTCACATCACCAGAGCACCTGAGAATCATTTTTTGTCTATCATATCAACAACAACAACAACTAATAATAATAATAATAATAATAATAATAATAATAATAATAATAATAATAATAATAATAATAATAATAATAATAATAATAATAATAATAATAATAAAACATTAAAGCTTGCAGCTACCAATTAAAAAGAATTCAAGTGGTATCAACAGTTTTGTAATGGACTATGAGATTTTCTGTTTTATCTGTTGTTTTGGCACCATCATTAGCAAATGCTGCATCCTTTTTTTTCACACAAAATAAACTGACATCCTCAGGAAACACACCACTGCACAAACATCTTGACACTGACAAAGTCTCTGAGGCCATTTTTCTTACAGACAGAGAATGCATAGTTTCCAGAGCACAGTATATATTTTTCTGTCAGGGCTGCAGACTTTTTGACCTCCCAAAAGGAACACCAGGCCTTACAATATTTTTCAGTCTCGAACGGGGGCTGGTGACTCTGTAGAGCGGCTTGATTGTGGTTAGATTGTTTCCAGCCCCCTTCAGGAGTGTATGGTGTGCTTGCCATTCCTGATGGAGTGAATCAGGACGAAGTGGTTTATTAAAAATCGGCAAGACTGTCGGCACTGGGAGGAATGATTAGTGAGATAAGCGGGGCATATGAGCTTAATGGAACAAGAGGTGTCTCACCAAGATTAAAAGCCTTTTTCCACATCACTGGCATTTTCCTTCCAATTCACAAAATCACTTAATTGAAATTCTTTTAATTTTCTTTTTAATTTTCTCCACAAAACCCCACCTGGAATTGCAACTCAAGATGAATAATAGACTGAGGTATGGGTCAGAGACAGAATTTATTACTCCTAAAGTCAGTCAATGTGTCCTCCTGGAGTTCTTACGTGAAATGATTATGAGTGGATTATGAAACTGTTTTTACTTTGCTTAAAATATTAAACTTAAATATATATTCCACTCAATACTTAGTGCTTTTATGATGCTAATCTTTCATTGTGTTCAAAGACGAGTAAACAAAGAAATAAATCATTAAAGATAAAAACTTGTGGGGATTTTTTCACTAATAGACAGAATAAAAGTAAATACAGATGACCAATGAAAAATGGATTTCCACTGCAGGTATTTTTCACAACATAAAGATTTCAGAAAAAAGCATAGAACGAAAACAGATACTTCTGCTTTGTTTTTTTCCCCCCTCAGTTACTGAAATTGCGAAAAGGACAAGAATCGGCTGACTTTAGTAAATAAGTACTATAACAGAAAAACTATTTTTGACAGTTTGACACATTTTCTGAAGAGTTAGAATTGCATTCAAGTTGCAAGAAGTTCAACCTTACAGAGTTTGACTTCAGTCTTCAGGCTATGATTAATATTGCTGAAGTTAGCAAAGCTGAAGGAGACAATGATTATCTTTATAATTTTAAGAAGAAATTTATTTTTTAAATTTTCCCATGCAATTTGTTTCCCTACTCTGGTAAAATGAGCCAATGCTGTAGTCTGCTACAATGTGTGAAATTATACAAGGTCTAATTTCAAATGCAGCATAAAATCATCCATGATTTGGTCTCTGCAGTACGCTTAATTCTTTTCAGAAGCCGGCGTTTTTTAGTTGGTTTTAACTGCATCACATCATGAGGTAAATGTTAAAGGAACAAACTACTGAGCATTCAGTTACATTTGCTTTGATTCTTCATCTGTAGGTTGCAACTTTTAAAAAAGCCAGTTTACACTTTTGAGAATGCAGGGTGAACAAAAACATGTGGTTAAGGTGGTAAAGCAATGTGCATCATGCAAAAATACCTTATGGGATCATGTCAACTAATGCATTTGAACACAATCTTATTCTTGGTAGAATACCATTTTATCTACATTAGATAATGGTTCAAAAGGAAAAAGGAAACTACCCACCCAATCTTGCACAGGTAAAAAACTGAAGTAAATTGATTTTAAATACTTTGGCTAACTGCTTTAAGTCTGACTGCAAAAGAGAACGACAAGTTCACAGAGCAAAACATTACTTCAGAGAAGTTACAAATTCATAATACAAGCAAAAATCCCAACATGAAAACTGTCAATAATGTGCAAAGAGACAAGTTTCATAGCAATAGAGACAGGGAAATGAGAGCCAGACTGCTGCCATTCAAAACTGTGTATAGGGGCCTTGCAGTATGATACCCTGTCAAAAGCTGTGCCGTCTCTGTGGTTTGTAGCCCAGGCCTTCAGAGAGGCTGCACACAGGATGAGAGGCATAAATAAGTCTCTTCTGTCAATGGAAACCACAAAGCTGTCAACTGAAGCCAGATCAGACCTACAATACAGTGCTCAGCATGCAAAAACAGTACAAAAACAGTGTTTGGACCGATTTAGAGTTGCCTGCTCCTGCAAGAACAAATCAATAAAGGCTATGTAAAATAATACAGCAATATCCTGTTGAGATGCGTTTAAATAGGATCTTGTGCACAAACACATTTATGTGACATGAGCAGACAAAGATGATGGGTAAATCAGGTACAGGTACAGATAGATTTACTCATTTACAGATTTTGTTTGGTTTTGTACACAAAAAGAAAATAAATGAATCAACTAAGAGGCAGGTTGAATAGGTTGGATAATAATATAAATATAATATATATATATATATTTTAAAAATGATAGTAACTACAGTTTTTTACTCTGTATGTCAGGAGATGAGATGTATTTACACAAATTCCAAAGAAAACAACCAACTTATTTTTTTAGATTTTGTTTAACCTTCCTTTGCTGGCAATGCCTGGAAGTCTAGAACCTATGGACATCACAACTTGCTGTTATTTCCTTGATGCTTTGCCAGCGATTTAATGCAGCAGCCTTGAGTTTCTGGTATTTGTGGGTGTTTCTGTCTAAAGGTCAATGCTGACCAAGAGAAAATGTGCCTATTTCGGTCAAAATTATGAGACTGGCTAGACTATTCTATGACATTTCTTTAATAAACTCCTGGATTACTTTCACTTTACCCTTTGGTTCATTCTCCATCTGAATGAACCAATGAATCATTGAGCAATGTTGATGTTCAATTGATGAAACATTGCTCAATCAACTTAGCTGAAGTTGAGCACATTTCCAAACGTATCCACCTGCTTCTCTCCTAGTGAGAGAAGCACTGCTTCTGCCATGTTTAGAAGTTAATGTTTTGTCTCACGCTCTCCAACTTTTTGTCTTGCGCTAAATGGCTAATTCAGCTTTAATGCAGCTTTGAATGCACTCTGTGATGGTAACAGTTTGGGAGTAAAGGTGAATTTAAAAAGGAATAAAATATAAAAAAGTAGATGTGAGCTTTTATTCTACAAAAACTATTTGCTATTTTTACAGGGAACAATTTACTCTAAAAAAAAAAAAAAAAGAGTAGCAGACAGTGGAGAATAACTAAACTTTGGTAAATAACTGATATCGTCATAATCATATTGATCCATCTTGTATCCCAAGGTGAGTGCAGGACATGATGTCTGCTATGTATCGGTGCAACATTTATGCTAACGTGAAATGGCACAGAACGGACTACTGGACTTCAGCTGGATGGTTTTATCAAAAGTATTGACTCTCCTCAACCAAATAAGTCTATAAAGAATTGATGCAGCATTAGCCCTTACCCAGATGCCTCCGGTGTGTTTTTTTAATTAAATAGGAGGGACACCCTCCAATCATACTTTACTGTTGTAATCTGTGTTCATCCATTTGGTTATGTGTAGCCATCTTTATCAGCGCACTGTTTTACTACTCCATATGTGTCAAACTGTATATTTACCTATCCCCATGTTCTCGGTTCAACTCCAGACTTTTTACATCAGTAATTGAAATGGAAAGCATTGGGTTAATTTCTATAAATGTCCTTTTCCAATTACTTTTGTGTCCTTTAAAAAGGAGCTGGTACATTTTAAAAAGTTCTAATCCCTAAACGCTCCTTTTGTTTTAAATAGGGATAAATATACACCTAATTTACATATTTATGTTTAGGCAAACGTGTAAAAGTAATATCTTCTTTGTGCCCAAGAATATATGAAACTGCGAATCCAAACATATTTCTCTTCTTCTGTCCACCAAACACACTCGCCCTTTGCAGCATTTTCTGAGAAAGGCACATCTGAAACCTTGGTGATGATGATGTGACAGAATGAATGTGGTTATGGTCCAACTTCTGGCTGCTTGATGAAGAGTGAGGAGATGAATGGGGTCCCCTCGGGTCATGTTGACAGAACTCATGGCAAAAGAAAAAAAGCTCAAAGCCTTTCACAGTTCTCTCTCAATCAGTATTTCAGAGGGGAATGGAAGGTGCCCACACTGAATAAACCACATATTTTGATTGTAATGTCATTCAGATTGACCAGACATCACCAGAGATAATGTGGGGAATTATTATTATTTTTTTTTTTCAGTTTTAAACATGGCTTGTGTAAATTGTTTGCAGCCAGCGCTACATAAACTGAGCACTATGAAAACATCTGAGAGCATTAGATGCAAAGAGGATGTGTCAGAGTCGGAGTGAGGAGTTCCTCTAAACACGGTGTTTGGAGAGTAAAGCAAGTTCAAGTACTTTGTTTGTTCTGAAGGTCATGGCACGGTCTGTCTGTCTTCATTACATTCTGTCCTGTTTTATGATAAACAGAACAGTATTTTAGACTAGGACGGTGCGACTGTGAATGTGAGAGACTCGCTGACAGCGTATTTAATATGTTTTGCTTTGAACTGCAGCAAGGAGCGTATTCAGAAGGACTGCCCGGAGCAAAACCAAGCCAAGCCTCATAAGTGATTTCATCAGTAAACATCAAGGTGCCATTATACTAGGATGCAAACAAAGAGCAGCAGGTATCGACAAGAATCCAGTGACACTAATGGACACATTCAAATAGCAGCTTTTGCAAGCGTGAATTGAATTAACAGGATTTTTCAGTTAAGTGCTAATGGCTTCAATTTAAGTAAATAGTATAAGGAAACAGCTAATCTGAATCAGTCAATTCGTACTTGTTCCTGTAACCTTTGGCCACATCAGAGATATATGTCTGAAAAGAAAGAATTCCCATATTCTGTTTGTCTCCCTTTTGATATATACTACCATCTCAAACACATTTTTTGACATTTATGAAATGCAGGGCTGACTTACTTTGTACTAAAAAATACCTGTGATGAGGAATGTGGCATATTGGATTCTTGGGAATGAAAAATATTTATGAGCACCATTAAAACTTTCCTTCTTTTTGGTTTTACCTATAATAATTTCTGTAGTCAGTGGTGTTTTATTCTGATAAAAAGAAAAGCAGAGCCGTCTCTAGAAAGTTTATTTTACAATGTACCCAGAAAAAACAAACAGGAAAAAACCCCAGAACCATTATCTTCTTAAGGATGTTTCTGAATAAACAAATTATCTTTAAATCGATGTGTTCAGCCTATTTTATGTGTTAAAACTTAACTTTTGTAGCAAGTAAGGTTAAGAAAAACAACAGAGACCTGATTGATTGTTCTATCCGACAGCATAAAGCCACACAAACTTAATGCAACATTTCAAAACATAAAAGCAGTTTGGGCTTTTGAAACGGGAACGGTGACTGCAAGAAAAAAATACAGTTAATACAGTTTTTTTAGATGAGCAACAACTTTGATTCTATGTTTTTAAATTTCCAAATAACACAATCTGAAGGACATTAGTAGAAGAACCTTACATAAAAAAAATAATAATAATAAAAAAAGAGACTTTTAATCTCAATTAGACATACCTCAGAATAAAGGCTACATACATAATTTTGAACATCATCCTAATTCTATTTATTATGTTAGAATGTTCATCCTCTTCTTTTTATAGCCGCGATGAAGTTAGAAGAACTGGCAAACTGATTGGAGGCTCAGCTTTTAAAGTTTAAGAACCACTGGTGTAAAGCTCAATATTTTGTGGGGGAATTTGCAAAATTCAAAAAATAAACACAAATATTTCAGTCTGTTAGGAATTTTGGAATAATTGCTACTTAGAAATAACTAAGAAATAGCATCAAAATCCTATTTAGATTAAATAACTACGAGAAACTATGTCACTAGACTGTCAGGTGAAAGACTACAGATAATACTATGCAAAAAAAAAAATGTTTTACTAGTGTTGCAGTTTCCTGTAAGAACTTAAAGTCACTTTGATGCAGTTCAAGAAGAAATGTAGATGTTTGGTAAAAGCAGTCAAGACTCAAAACACAAATTCTGGGTTTTGTTCTTGAAGTAATACATCTCCTGCCTCAAAGTGCTAAAAACTCTCAGACAGGTGATAACATCATCAGGCTCCCATTGGATGATGGTTATCTGCAGCATAACTTCATTCTTGAGAAAGTCATGTCTACTAAGTTTGAGGTTTGCCCTCTTCAGATGAAAAAGCAGAATTACTCCATATCAAAGACAGTAAATCTAGTCGGATTTGCCAGAATACTTTGGTTTCGTATTCTTCAGATTAGATTTGATATCCATCTAAGCTTTTATGAAAAACTGTGTCTGTAGTCTTCACATTACAGAGGGAGAAGCTTTTTATCCCATAACTGTGGGCAAATCTAATTCAATGGCTTGATAAAAGGGTACATTTTCATTTTGGAAGTCAGAAGAGACTGTTAGTGATAAAAATAGGTGCAAATTCAATTGTTTTTACAGTTTAGATATAGACAGATATTAGGAAAAAGATTGAAATACTTTCTAAAATAAAGTAAGATGGAAAGAAAATGAGGCCATATTGAAAACTTGCAAATTTTTGTCTTGAATGAGCATCATATGCAAGCCAAAGACTTTCCCAAGCAACCCAAATTCATGTTTTAATGCACTGGACTGTGCTCGAACACAAACTGTCTCCTGCTCAGTCAAAAGAAAGTCATAAAACCAGAAGACAAGCATAAACTCATAGCAGTATTGCTGTAGCTATGCTGGCTGAGCAGGGACAGACTCTGGTGTACTGTCGGCATTCAGCACATAAATAGTAATTCTGTGCTTCAGGCAAGGAGAACATAGAAATGTACAGGGGACCACTCTGGTCTGCGACAGCTTCTTAACAGCTTCAGCTGAATAAAATATAGCAAAAACAGAGAATACGGAGTGAAAGTAAATCCATGGGAACACTGGCTACTCGTCTTGATAAGTCAGGGATAAGCTGGGAAAGCGCTGCTGCCAAATATCAAATAAGAAATAATAAAACCTAAAATTTTAGTCAAGTATTAATGAGACAAGTAACAGGAACAAGGGTAGGCATTTAAACTAGGCTTAAAGGAGAAATTACTTAGTGACTGACAGTCAGAATGATTTGAAAAATCTAATCAATCTCTGTAGTAATTAATTTTGGACAGGATTTTTATTCATTATTATTTAATATTTGATGTGAAACAAAGGAGCCATATGCTGCTAATGTATGAAAGTTTGATCTAAAACTTATAGAGCAGTGCTGTTTTGTCCTTTTTTAGCTAGAGTTCAGTACAATAATTACACTCACTATAAGTCAGCGACAACCAGGACATGTCATGTCAGAAAATAAAACAATCAGAATAATTTACTCAGATCATGATCTATATTTGAGCTACATTTTTACATTTAGGTCAAACCCAGCACTACAGATTCAAGCAGCTAAGTTAAACAGCATTACAGAGGAGAATGGAGGCAATATCAAAGATTGCCCTAAGAGAGAATAATAGAAAAAGACTTGTTCCGTCAAACCCTCTCATGGTGATAGAATGCCACATGCTCCTTTCTGACAGTGTGATATTGGCTTGGCACAAGCTTGATGAATGTATCAGCCATAAGTCAGACAAACCACTCTGTTTCCTACAGCAGCACCTTCTCTGGTGTTTATGTCAGGGTAGAGACAGGTGCTGTGGAACAGCAGTGGGACCACTGCCTGAAACAGGTCTGTGAAAAGCTGGGATGTCCAAATCCAATTTTAACCATTACTTCAAATGAAATGTTATTACTCTTTCAGGTAAGACTGAAGGTTGTTTGGAAAATAGCATTTTGCAACAGCTCTTCAAGGTATTTACCAAGACCTTTTAGTGCAAGCTTATCCTAGAGAAGAAAGGGGAGAGGTCCACAGGGGCGACGAAAGATGCTTGGGCAACTGGTATGCCAACAGGTGATGAGTGAATCCGGACCACCTGGCTCCCTGCCAAGGTCAAGCAATTAATGCAGCCGTCCTTTGATAATTTCAGACAGTCTCAGGAATACAGCAGATAGGGCCCAGTTCAGGAATGCTGCACATGGCAAAGATGAGACAGCTTCGATGAAGGTTCACAGTCGGGTCGCATTGTTAACACACACAGCTGTTTAGACATCAGAAGAAAATAAACCGCTTTTCTTAATTGTTTCCACATTTGCATACTAATGTGGCATAAACACAATAGGTTGACTTTAGGCCTCGTCACCCCTGCCCAAGGGTTCACAAAATTCACCTCCTCTTCATAACAAATTTGAAGATACTTTCAAAACTTTTGTATGTAATGGACCAAAATGAATTGGATTGTGAAAATGAGGCTGGTATGGGTTTTGCTATCTTAATTTGATGTAAAAGTGCAACAACAATCAAAGTGGATAAATAAATTTATGGGTGCTAGGATAAGTGGACAAATGGATGGACAAATAAATGAATGGATTAACAGACTAAAGATGGACAAAGAGACTAATAGGATAAATGGACTTATGAACAAATAGATACAAAGAGATAGATGGACAGATAAACAGATGGATGAATGAATATCCAGGAAGTACAAACATTTTTCCATACTCATCTAAACCTAGTGAACACTTGTATCTGTAGTTTCTTTGACTTTTCCAAACAGCATATGAACCCTGAAATGCCAACTCTGCTTCCAGCTTTTGAACGGCTAACACCTCCTCCTCAATCACCCTCCTTCCTCAGTCTCTACCCAGCAGATGAACTCAGCGACCAGATTCATCTGTGGATCCCCGCTGAGTTACAGCATGCATTGTTCCACTGTCCAAGCTGGCTGAGTCCCACAGAGACAGGTGCTCTTGTCAATCACAGCTGTGAATACCAGAGAAGTAAAAACCAATTCAATAATGTAATGAGGAATGGTCAAGGAGGCTTGAAAATTTTGGCACTCCATAACCAAACCTGATAAGGATGCACCTGGATTAAATTTTCAGCAAATCTCACTCCTGTATAGAATATTAAAGCAAAACCAGCAGGACTCACATGTAAATAGTCTTTATAGGATTACCCCTAAATGTGTTTAAATGTTTTTCCAGATTTAAATAAATTTAGTGGACTTGACGGAGACTTTTGTAGCATGACATATTATGCAAACATTACGCCCTCTTTATACCTCTTAATTGAAAGAACCCTCACTTTCAAATACAACCTTGGGGCGAAAATGTGCTGTGATCAAGTAATTTATGCTAGAAATAAAACATTGACTTTCAAATGCACCACCGCCTGAAGCCAGGCTTTGAGGCTGATTTGATCTCCCTTTGAGATTGTGAGAGATATGGCCCATTCCCCCTAATCACATGCCAGAGAACATGCAATCATACAGCAACAGCTAAAGTAATCACAGTGGTGGTCTCCACCCTCTTCCCGGTATTGAGCAACAGTCCTACAAAATCAGTAGTGCTGGTAAGACATGGATATGTGCTCCTCATGGAAAATCAGCAGCTCACTATGTACACAGAGAATATGTTTGTTTATGCAGTAGTGAGTAATAATCAACATTCATCGGTCAAAGAATGGAGACCACATGCTGCTATGGATATTTTAACAAGAAATCTGAAGATATTTAAAACTCATTCTGTTCTGAGCAAACAAACACCTGCTTGTTGGAGTAAGACTTCAACCAGATTGTTGGAAATCTTAATTTACTAAAGTAATCATCATCCAGTAAAAAAATGAAAAAACATGTTACTTTTTTCAATATCCTATACAGTGGGATAAAGGTTATTCATCATCCTTAAAAATTTCCACATTTTGTCATGTTACAACAAATTTCTACTTATTTTAGATCTTACAACATGGGAAAGTGAAGTGATACATAAATTTTAAATGTTGCATAAACCGCTTGACACATTGGAGTTTTAATCCATATTATTACTCTTCTTGGTAAAACAATTTAGTCCAGTTGACAGAGAATCTGTGAACATCAGTTTTAAAGTCCTACCACAAATTATATCTTCATCTGGACTTTGATTAGGCTACTCTAACACACAAATTTGGCTTGATCTAAACCACTTTGTTGTAGCTGTGGCTGCAAGTTTAGGGGGTCATCTGTGTGCGGAAAAGTGAGCCTCTGCCCTCAACCCACGTTTTTTGCAGCGTCCAACAGGTTGACTTCCAGGACTGTCCTTTATTTAGAACCATTGCAATCACTATTAAGTCTGACCAGCTTTCCTGTCTCATCCTATTTAATCTATTAATGAGAAGATAAAAACCAAAATAATTCACTATAAAATTATTTTGCATTTTTTAGTATAAAAAAGTATAGTTTCCATTTGACTACTTTGGCCTGCAGTTCAAAATGCTTGTACATCAATGTACTAAATAGTGGTAAATTGTCTTTCAAGGTATTTGATTGATATGCTTGAGAAAAAAAATAAGAAAATATAAAGAATGGAAACTTTTCCAGACTTTGAAAAGACTAAAAATACATTGTAATACATGTAAAATTTCAGTTTTAAATGTAAAAAAAGAAAAACAAAAAAACAAAACAAGGCCATTCAAAGTTAATTTCAGACTATTTTACTATTGACAAGTTCGTTGTGCATTATCTCCAGTATTGTCAATAACAAGGTAAAATTACAGTAGCAATGCTAAGCAAGGTTACTTCTGCACGACAGAGTTTCTGATTTAATATCAGGGGAAGGTGAGAGATAATAAAACTGACATGAGCTGTGATAAAACACCAGTCACCCTTTTTGTTTATCCCATCTGAACTCTAGACATATATAGCACTTACAAGAACTTATGCTAATTTCTTTTTTACCACAAACACCCAGTGAAGGTCTCCATGGTTCAATCTGGAGCACAGTAGTGTAAAATTGTGTTCAAATGGAGTGAATGAGCTCGCTGGAGTTTGATGAGTCTCCTGTCCTCTTCTGAACCAATAGCCCAGCCCACGTCTGCTTTATCACGGTGTGCCAGCTTACCGCTATCTGTGCCACACTAAATCAATTAGCATGTCATTAAGATAGCTTGTTCCAGCACAATAAGCATGGAGGGGGAATGTGGTATCTGCAGGAACAGAGAGAGCTGAACTCTGAGAATATCTCAGCTTCCATGTGTCAGTGTGCGGTGGGCTTTGTTTGTTTTTGAGCAAAGTGGACGTGTACACAAGCACCTGGATATCAGGAAAACAATTCAAACAATTAATAACAGGTCTTTGTTACAAACATTTCAGCCAACTGTGTGTTATTTCATAAGATGTTTGGTACTCGATTAAAGTTAACATGTCTTATAAGAGCAGATTTCCAATTACCTTTAGAATGATGCAATCAATTCTGAAATTTAAGTTTCATTTATCCTTTTTTTCTCTTCTGGCTGATAATAAAAATAACATTCAATATTAATCTCCCTGCAAAAGAAACCCTCAAAGTCACCTTACATGAGAGAAACAGGTGATTATTCTGCAATTACCAGGAGTAAAGCAACACTTTGCTCTTTGGGTATAGATTGAGAAGATAGGCTTAATCCCCATTGGTGCAGAGAGGATTTCTCTCTGAAGGCGAGAGCTCAATCAGACCAGTCAGATAAACACCAAATATACTGAAGCGTTTGCTGCTCATGATAAACTTTTCATTATCTTTGACAGCAAGAGCACTTAATCAAAGCTGTGTCTCCCTCCGCAGATAAACTACAGAGCGAAAAGTTATAAACTTAAGACCAACTTTCTCCTGTGTCAGTTAAGAAATTTGATGTGATCTTAAATCTGAGCACTCCAGCTGGCAGTACTTAAATAAACTAACCTGAGGTCAGGGAAATCAAAGAACACAACATAATATCCAGACAGAGCCCGATAAAACCCTCCGATCATAAAAGGCCCATTCCACTGCTTTTGGCTGAATGGCTACCACTAATGCATCAGAGTGCAGGTTATACATTAGCACTGACGCCACAGCAATAATTCTCTGAGAGGAGAAAAAAAAAAACAAAAAAAAAACTAATCAGGTATTCATATTTTCCCTTTAAGGCATTTTAACACCCACATAAGGATGCAGGTCTTCTAAGGCCAAACTCTTCATGCACACAAGCCAATAGAGGTTCTGGGTGAGGACTACAGTGTTGAGTCATGCTCCTAGATCTTGAACTGGTTACATTTCCTTGATTCCTTCAATCAAAGCAACCAATTCAAATGGACTTCAAAAGACTAATGCTAGCTTTTAGCACAGGGCAGATCAACATCAGTCCCCCTCTTGACTAAAGATCAAACACTCATTCACACGCTCACCCCTCACTTCATTTGTCTCTTGTGCTATCTTCGAGGATATGAAGAGAACTGTATTGAAGTTTTACAGCAATAAGAATAACTAAAAATGTCCATGCCAAATGTCAAGGTAGCACAAATTTGATAAATTTTAAACTTATGAAATAAGTGGAATATGTCTTAGAGTTGGAAACTAGGGCCGGGGTATTGTACAAAAACATTACATTACAACAATAACTAATGACAATGATTGATGCCAGTACCTTACATAATAATGTTTAGTCAGCCTGCTTTACGTGCAAGATAATGTTTAATTGACATACTCTGAAGGTAAACTGGTGTATACAGCACCTCTAGAAAAAACATGCATCTTATTTTGATGAATGACATCACTGTAATGCTATACAGCCACCTGTTAAACTGATATACAGTACAGACCAAAAGTTTGGACACACTTTCTAATTGAATTCAATGAGAAGGTGTGTCCAAACTTTTGGTCTGTACTGTACATCCACACACATCTATGCAAACCATTATATAATGCCAACAACTGTGTTCATTCCTAATACCCACTTGACATTTGTCACAGAGTCCCCAGACTGGGTTTGTGAGTGAATTTATTATTAGATTTCTTAAGTGACAGATGCTGCTAAGGTAAACAGATTATTGACAGAACAGAAATTGGGATGTAAACACCTGTTTTGGGAACATCACTGGCAAAGGAGAGTGCTTAATAATAAAACCCAAGCCAGTGCCATGTTGAAAGGTGAAATCTCTACACATCAATTCTGTCCCGAGAAGCTCAGCGCAGCAGAGCTTATTACAGACTCTCAATCTGTCTCAAGTGTTCAGACTGTCTCAGTAATACGGGCCTGCCGGCTCCTTGAGATGCTTCATTAAAAAGCTTGGCTGTCCAGAGCACATCCATGGCAGCCAAATAAAGTGTCAGACCACATTTTTCATCTGTAGATTAAACCTATGTAAGTTCAAATTAAACCAAATTAGATCTGAAAATGAGAAATAAACCAAAGCCAAATGACTGGAGAGGCATGCAGGCTGTGAGCAGGAGGAACCACTTGTATGCCATCTGTAGAGCTGGTTGTGCTGGTTTGAGGGTTCCTCACTATTTTTTTCCCAGGAGTCTTATACAATGTCTCATGCTCAAACCCTCCAAGATAAGTATGCAGTTTGTAGATAATGCAGTTTGTAGATCATTTTTGCTCCATTTCTCAGTATTAATTCAACAATTCATAATAGATTTATGATAGATGTTTCGGTTACAATAACAAGCTATGATGGTTGGATGGATAAATGAATTTAATGGGCTATTTAGACAATTAAAAGATGAATACAATTATGAATTAAAAATAATTTGTCCATACCGTATTTTCTTTATCTACAAACAATAGGTCCTGGATCACATGAATTTCACAGTTTTCCACAATTTTCAAGACTGAAGGGAAACCCCTCTGGGGCTAACATCTTGTATATGGCAAAATATTATTCCTTTTTTCTTGGGAATGTTAATACAGAAGTTGAGGCCAACTTCCCTTAATCTTTCATCTTTTATGAAATCTCTCTGGACCAAAGGATCTGCTATTCCTGACCATGATGAGGATGCTTGTTCTATTACTGTGGATGTTTTTGTCAAGCTAACCGTGAATTTCAAATGATCAGTGTGGTCCATTGTGTGCTTGTGAATACATCATGACTGCAGAAAGCTGGCCTGAAAGATAAACTTTGCAACTCAATCATAGCCCACTGCTCCCTCCCATTCTATCGTTCTGTCTGGTCTCACACATAATATATTCCTGAACCGCAGACCACTTTTGTGAACATTTCAATTACATGCCGGTTGCATGACTACAGCGTGCCAAAATAAAATGTATCAATTCTGGATAACACAGTCGCAGCCGCTGACATACACAAGCCAGTCCATGATGGTGGAGAGAATGAGTCTGTGGAGAGGTTTGCAGAGGGAGCTTGTGGTCAGTGCTCTGTTACCCCTGGCGTGTTAGATTCTCAGCCAGCCCATTGTGCTGAAATTCAGTCACAATAGCACAGTATCTTCCCAGAGCAGGTTCCTTATCATGGCGCTGAAATGACTCGTCTCTCTGGACGCCCACATCACAGACGCTTTGGGTCTGCGCGCACAAAGCTCGAGGTGAGCAAGCGCAGCAATCTATTGCTTTTGTTCAGTGCGTGACAAAGATGCTCAAACTTTTCTTTTTGACATAATCTTAAATAACGTCATGCAATTTATTCCCTGAGTCACTGTAACAATGCTTAGCATAATAAAAAAGAAAAAAAAAACAACATCTCACTTCCTGGTGATTGACTTTGAAGAAAGAAAGTAACTGAGAATGAATAAAATAGCAAAATAACTTTAACGGAACAATATATTCAAGGATCTTATTCTGAATGCTAGTATTGATTGATTGCTCTACGCAGTAAACAGATGTCATCTCATTGTTTTTCATGACATGCTGCCTGAAATAGAATTGCGTCAGTTATCAATCACACTGACTCTAGTTGTGTCAATCGACAAAATGCTGCTGTGATAAATTGTATTTCTAAACATATCTGTGGTTGTCATCTTGATATTGTGGATGCAGCTCACTTGCACAACTACCAATGATGGCATTTTGCAATTTGATTGTTTATCAATCTGAATTCAGCTTTAAGCCAGCCTTTTCCTTCCAAGGTAAAAGAAACATAACTACTGTAAATACTTAAAACACCAAACTGTTTTCTCCAGATCACCTCTAAATCCATTCCAAGCATCCCAGAGTCTTAAGAACATGAGAAAGATGTAACCTTGATAGTAATGCTAAAAAAGCTGTCAGAAAGCTTGTCAAATTATAATAGAGTTCTTCTTTCAAGCTGCAAATGGAAACATTAAATAACTCCTGAATTAATTAATTAATGACTAAATAAACATTTAATTGACAACGATTGTGTTGAACCTTGATTTTGAGTTTTCAGTTAATTTGAATTTTTATTCTATAAATAGGAAACTATCAAGATAATCACTTATTCATTTACTGCCTCAAGCCTGTATCTTTTCCTGTCATGTAACTGTATTACCCCCAAAAAGGAGGAATGAATTGTAGTCCACCATTTACTGATCTGGCCAGTCTGAAAAAAATTACTCACCTTGACTACCAACTGTGCTGTCCTAACATCAGCGAAAGTTAGACTTTTTTGTAAACTTTCTGTGTCAACACCATGCCTTCATCCATTTTTGAGTGAAGGTCCTGAAAGGCTTTGTTCATTTTTCCTGTTCCCACTGTGAAGAGTCTTTCAACTATGCCAAGTCAGTTTTTTTTATGTGCACTATTTGATCTAAGTGGGAATCCAAAAATCCAAGATGCACCTGTGCCAGACAGACCACCATTTCTGGATCCCACCACTGCAAGAGTAAAGCTTTAACTGTCCCAAACAGATTCCCAATCAGCCAATCAAAGAGACTGAGTGAGGTCTGCCTTTCTGTCAAGATACTTATTGATCCAGATCAAGTAAAGTGCTTAATTCTGCCTAATATTGCTGTTGTCCTGAGCAATAAAGGATGATTGATCATACATACACTAAATTGTTTTTCCTAAGATTTCCTTTTACTTAAAAGTTAAGTTTTAAAACTGAAATTCCAACATTTACTTAAGTGCAACTCAAAAATCACAGCAATGTTTCGACATTAAACTTTGTCATATAACTTTTTGTTTGCACTAATGAAGATCAAATCACATCAGGAGGCCTGAAACTAAAAGTAAACTTGTTAGGTTTATTCTTCAAATAAACTCTGAAAGAATCACAAGGACACAAAGGCTTGTCTGCTGTCAGGGGAGAAGCCTGTCAGACTTAGCTACGTCAGACAAGCTAACTCCAACAGGCCAACTCCAACGGGATCTTGCAACCCTTCAATATTTATTCACTTCTAACCATAGCCGTGTCGTCATAGTGATAATTCAACACCAAAAACAAGTACAGGAAAATGCATTCCATATATGGTAGCCCTTTAGGAAAGCTGTGTTTGACATTTACACAGAATGTCACCTATCTTAGACAGCTGCGAAAGCGTCTGCACATTGTCTGGAAACTTCTTTTATAGGAAATCACATTTTGCAGAATTATAAAAACAGTAAATGAGTGGTAAAAAGTATCAATTCCATATCAGAACTGATGGCTTGACCTGTTATCTGATGAGTTCAGGTAATAGTTATCTGACTGCTTTGGGGCACTCATGGATCATTAGAAAGATTGACAGTTGATCCTTAAAAACAGAAAAAAAACATACTCAGAAGTAACATAGTCAATCCTGAGTGGTAGAACACTGAACTCCACACCCCTGAGCTCAACATACATGCACTATTTAAGCTAGGAGGATATGAAAAGTGGCACACATTTTTCAAAAACATAAAATACTGTATGTTCCAACTTCACATTGAGTCCTACATGGCAGGTTTTTAAAATGCCAATTTACGCAGCAAGATAAGAAACAGTTTGATAAAAGAGTTGACTTTTACTCAGATAAAAGTATTTTGAGCAATCAAACACTGTTGTTTAATTAGCTGAATAATATTTGATGATACTAAACTTGATTATTAATTTTATCCTTTTGTACATATTTCCATTTTAATAGAATAAAGTATTGATTATATTTGCTTTAACTCTATGCAAAATCTAGATTCTAAGAAGCTTCCTTTTATTTGAAATAAGTCTTCCTCAATGAAAAAGTATGTTATTTATTCTTCAGACAAATTTTTACACATTGTGGAACTAATTTTACTTTGAGAAGACTAATATAAATACATTTAATTCAAGGAATACTTTTTTTTACATTCCTTAAGGAATAAAGGCCTGGGATGCACCAGGAATTGTAAAGCATTGTGCAATAATGCATGAAGGGGAAATGGAAGCAATGACTCCTGATGTAACTCATTGCTCTGTGATTTGATCCAGTGTAGGAAAAATATTGCTGCACTTCTGGGTAAAGTACATCACTTTATTCTCTCTGATCTTGTTAAAAGCTTACTTGGTCTACTTAGAGTTACGTATTCACCATGTGTAACCAGACAGTTTTAACAAACCGTGTTTGGGCAGGCCTCTGCAGACCCCACTCACCACTTGAATTGTAAAATATTTTTGCTTGGCTTGCCCAAAGCAGAGATACCTATAAGTCAAAGCGATATAATATTGTGTCCTTTGATCAAGTGGCAATCTTAGATGTGGAACAACACAGCCACAAACGTCAGCTTCCCACATTACCTTTTTATTTACAGCCAACAATAAGCTGTATGAAACACACTTGATGCCAGAGAGCTGATGGATTCCACAACTGCATGTTACAGGAATCATCTGGCAGAGAACAAGTGCGGCAAACAGCTCATCAACTGCAAAGTAATCTACCAACTCTGTATCATTTGGCTGCCTGTTCACAGCATTCATAACCCCAGCTGAGGGATGCTGGAGCACATCAAATTGTAAGCTTTATAAAACATCTCAATCCGCTGTGACAGATAGATATAAACAGTTCTTCGGTAAATAGAGATGACCCCTGAAGGTTACCATCACTCACTCACACAGACTGATAAATGTTCCATAAAGACTCAAAGTGCCTCATGACAACTTGAAAAAGCGCTGGCATCATAAAACAAAAATGTATGATTGCTGTTCAACCTGTTAAACTCCATTTGACAGTCGCAATATATACTGATGAAAACATCTCAAACTTCCAGCAGTTTGTATAGCATTTATTGCCAGCTTTAGATTGGTTTCTCTTGAAGTGTAACCCTGTAAATTAGTGCTAAACATGTTGGAAAATAATAAAATATGAAAGTGTTGGCACTGTGGTAAATGCAACGTTAACAGCACAGCATTTTCTCTTGATAATCAGATCTAATCTGACATCACGGCCAAGACGCTATGATAACTGCACAATTTTTTTTCTGGTAAACACAACTATATTATGGCTGAACTGTTTAAGAAGCAAGGCTTTAAATGCATAGATAGAGATAATGCCACATACTGTATTTAAAGCTGTTGTATTTTCACATTTTGTTAAGTCACAACCACAAACCTCAATGTATTAAATTGGAATCCTGCATAGAACATTAGCAGGAAATGAAAGAAAATTATACATTATTTATTTTAGCAATAAAAATCTTATAACTGGAGCACACACATTTGTATTCAATGCCCCCAGAGATATTAGTAAATAAGTACATTTCATGTATATAGCACAGGATAAAAGGCAAAAAACCTTCACAAGTTAAAATATAAATGGCACACACAGACAAAAAAATGTGAAGAAATAAAAATATGAAACAAAAAATCTGTACTTGCTAAAAAAAATCTTTGCTAAATAAAAGTTTCTTTAGCTGCTTTTTCAAAGAATGGAGCAAATCAATGCAGTGTAAAGAAGGTGGCAACGTGTTCCCCAACTTGGGAGCCACAGCTTTAAAAAAAACCTGTCACCTGTGACTAGCTGATCTAAGGTTTTGGAATGTGTTATGGAGTACTTATAAGGCCAGAAATGTAAGCTGGGGCTACACTGTGCAAGTCTCTTTCTTGTTTTGTTTAAAAGCCTTGGAGCAGAGTTCTGTGCTTACTAATCACTGTTCACTACTTTTTTTAAAGCAGGTAAAAAGATTGTTATGGTGCTTCACTTGAGAAGAGATAAATGCATGAATAATCACCTCCATCTCAGTTTTTGACATGAAGTATCATGGTTTGGAGATATTCCTTAACTGAAAGGAGCTGTTTTTGATTTAAAAAAAAAAGAAAAAAAAAAGAATCTCAGAGTTAGAGTTGAAAATCACACCAAGGTTTCCGAGGCTTGGCAAGAAAGTCAAAGCCCACATACACCCAGGTGCTGCTTGATATCAGAACTGTGACTGTCAGGAGCAATGATCATAGTTTCTGTTTTATCCCAGTTTAATCTCAGGAACATACCAGAAAAGTCAGGGATAAAGTTCTAAAAAATTTTAAAGAAGAGCAAGGTAAAAAAAAATATATTCCAACATTCCACAGAGAAATGTTTAATCTGTGATCTGAAAATGTCCTATTAGTCCAGTAATTTACAGATTTAGCTTTATTGTGTCCAACAGATAAAATTTCAATAAAATACATTGGAGTTCATGGTTTTGCTGTGACAACACGTGAAAACGTACATGAGATTTAAATTCTGTTGCATAGCCCTGTAAATACGATTATTACTGCTGATGAGTTATGTAGTTCTGAGTTTAATAGCACTCTCCAGCAAAGACCAATTCAACAGTCAACAGACCATTTAAGCCTGATTAGTCCCAGACTGGCTTTTAATTTGATATGCATGCAGACCCCAAATTGCCAGGTGGGTAAGAGGTCTGTCATATACACAGATGCATAGCAAATGAGGTTGTGTGATTCAGCTGTGGACCAATCATTTATATTCAAAAATTAAGGAAAGTGAAAAAGGAAAAGGGCAATGGCTTCTTCTAAGCTGGAATTTACTTTTAACCCTGCAATGTGTTGTACCTTATCAGAGTTTTCTTCGATCCACTTCTTTACTGTGCCCAGAGCGATGTCCGCTGCAGGCTCGTTGGGATAGCCTGAGGAGACACAAACAGTGTAAACAGCGATTGTATTCAGCATGCAGATGTCAAATGGGAGATAAAAAAATCAGTCAGGCAAGCAAACAAAGAAAACTGATATCTCCACAGGTAGCAGCAGAATTCCTCTTGAACCAATGAAAAGCAACCTGCTTGTATCGGAGAGATGAGACCAACTGTCTGATCAACTGCTGTTGACGAGTGCTGCCAGATGCAGGGTGATGTGAAAACACAGACAGACAATATTACAGGGTCTTCAAACTGTGGATACAAGATACACACACACTCACGCCCACACTCATTACCACCTCAAGCAGAACTGATTAATGTTTTATCTTTATGGGGAAATTACACTTTGATGTGTGATCATGCACACCATTCCTTTGTTTTATCAGCTTGCCAACATGAACCTGGAGTCTAGGCACAATGTAGCAAACCATCATATTAACAGTTGTGTCAGCAGAGGAACCGTAACAGTTTGTTAACACTCTAAAGAAAAACTGTTCCTTGATTATTTTCTAATTAGACCAGGAAAAGGAAGGCTGCTGGATACTAATCTGTAGATCACTTACTGCCAGTGTAGATAACTTCACAGGACCTAACTCCACAGCGAGATATTGACTTAAAAATCCTCTGGGGCTGCTTTACTACCATGGTAGAGTAAATATGCCAGAACCAAAAGAGCTGACAAATTGCTACCGAGAAGTTCCTTAGTTGTCGTGATTTTAAACTAACTACACACTACCTGGCTGAATAAAAAAATATGTATATCACCTTTACAAAAACCTTAATGCTTCCCTCTGGAAAATTACTACAGAGAATAATAACTTTCTAATTACTATTCTTCTCCTGTCTGTGGAAAGTTCTTCTGGTTATATATGTTGTCTCTCTTTCATGGAATGAGCCATCCAGCTTTGTGCTCTTAGTTGTTTCCATAGTGAGTTCTGCTGGTCTAGTGACCCTGTATATAACTGTGTGTGTTTCCTCGACACAGCCATTGAGCCATTACTCTGTTTTTCTTTACATAGAAGGTACTCCTCATAGAAAGCTTTAGTTACCAATAAATATGCGTACCATGTTTGTTTTACTTTTATTCTCCCAGTGGATTTTGCATTTAGGTGGGTGTCTTACAGACGTAGCCATTGACATTGGTACAATAAACAATGAGTACTCATTTTTACTTCCTTAGAAAGTACCCTAATGACAGATCCGTTGGTGCCAATAGATAAATACTCTTACCTGAAAAAAGTGCCCTTGGACCATTTATTTAGACTCTGCTTCATTTTCTCTTAGCTCCAAGTCATTCATGACAACTGGCCACTCTGGAGGTTTCTCCCAGTTAAAGGATAATATTTCTTCCTCACTGTCACCCCATGCTTGCTCAGGATAATAAATTCCGACATAGTTAAATTGATAGAATCTGCTGAATTTTCTTAATTTGTTTTTTCCTATTTGTGATTAAATAACATAATTTGACTGAACTGCATGTGAACTTGACTGAATTTTTGACTAAGCTGTTAAACTTATCCAGATATGAACTGGAGCTGAATACCAGTTCTCAAAGTGTTTTGAGAAGCTATATAACTAAACTGAGTTTAATATTATATTTCTGCATTCAGTGATTTTAACTTCATCAGCCTCTCTTTATGATCCCAGATGTGTCAGAATATTGATGGACATCAAAGATGGGGATAAATAGAACACTTAAGCTACTAATGTATAGTAAAGAATTGTACAATACCTGAATAAATATGTGAAAAGACAGTGATTAACAATCATCTTGCCAGGGGAAAGATGGAGAGAAAATAGTGATCAAACAACACCCAAATTTTTATTCTATTTTGTAACGACGCAACTCTGTGTATTGCATGGTCTGAAGAAAATTGCTGTACATCAAGCCTATAGTCAAAAAGTAAAATTTAAGGTTTCCACAAGGGACAATAACTGAACTCCTAAATTATGAAAAAAGGTATTACATTTGGATGACTTCACATTAACCCTGCTCCAGCAGCATTGGGTGTATTGGAGTAAGAACTTAGGTGGAGGAAGTGATGCATGATGCCCTGAGCCCATCATTCAAGCTTGTGGGGGCAGTTTTATAATTTAAGGTTGCTTCAGTAGGTCAGGTCATGTTCAGCACTATTAGAAGTCCAAAAAAATTAGGTCAGCTGTCTACACAAAAAGACAGAATGATCACATTTTTCCATGAATACATGTATTTTATTTCCAGGCATATTATGAGAAGACAATGCCAGAAATCATTAAGTTCAAAGTAGAAAAAAGTGGATCTCAAGGAGATGAAGACATTTCTACATGAGTCCAGACCTTAACCCGATTAGGAATCATTAAGACAACAATATTGAAAGCTCTGACTATTTTGTCATCAATAGAGGATTGCAAATTTATGACTTAATGTTGCTGCTCGTGCTTTGATAATAAATATTTTAAGTTTTGACCGTATTCCATAAGGTAGTTAGTGGCTGTCCTGGAAGTGCAAGTATCCTGTTAGCAACATATGTCCAGTGCGAAATGTGATGCCAACAAACAAGCATGGCATGTTTTTTCAGTCGCTGTCACCCAGTACAGGATTTAAGACTCTGTTTAAAACCCTAAACCCCATAAAGAACTACAGGTTGTAGCAGACAGTCTAACAACAAAGGTTAACACCTCAATTTCAACCAGCATCAACTGATCCAATGGCTTGGTCACAGTTGTACCTTGTTCGTTAGCACATGGGTCATATTTTCAAATGTTTTTTTTTGTTCAGTCATTGACATCAGTGTGTGACCCATGAAACAGCTTTACAAGAACAACATCAACCTGTCCTTTCATACAGATGTAAAGGAAACTGAAAGGACGTAAAGACTTGACCTGAACATTTATTGATATTTTTTGTTTATCTGTGACTCCACCTGTCAAAGCTGCTCAGTAATTTATACCAAAATTCTCATAATTACCTACTTAAATAGTCAATAAACAACATATGCAGATTCATGCTCTAGATCTTCACCTATGTGACTGGTGTTGATGCCTCTCCCCTTTTCTCTGTTTTTCTCCTCCTCTTTCTCAGCTTGACAGGAGAGGCCGAGTTACACTGATGAGAGTAGAGGTGGCTGAGATACTGCCAAGCCCTCGCCAACTTCCCGTTCAAACTCACGGTGAGGCAGGATGTGAGCTGCATACCAGCCAGCAGTGACTGCCAGCCTGCTCCTACAGCTCTGTTCTGCAGCATCTGGAGACAGTGGAAAGTCTGTTCACAGCTCCTGTCCTTTAACAGGAACCCCCAAGAGCCATGAGCTCAGAAGCTAATCCAGAATGCCAAAATCTTCTAGTCACCTGACTTCTCTTACATCTCAAGCACACTTAACCTTTTTAGATGTATCGTTTTTTTTTTTTCCTGCTGATGCTTCCTTTTAAGAAGCTGTTCCCACACCTGTGCAGGTGTACCGACGCCCAACTTGCACATCAAGTAACATAGGCAAACAGATGTGCAGCAGACAGGAAAGCTGAGGAAAGTAGTTTTGGGGAGATGGGACCAGCTGTTCATTTAGCACAGACACAAAAAGTGTCAGAAGCACATAAACAAATGCAGAAAAAAATGTAAATAAAGAATTAAGTATCTACCTCGGTCCCTTGAGTCTGAACACAGGCTGGTAAACTTCTTGCAAAACGGAGACTAAAACATAATAATAGTTCCTCCATGTCACCATAAATGAGCTAAAGGTACAGAGAGCATTCAATCCGTTCAGAGCAGTTTCTATAAATTCTCTATTGATTTGACAACTACACCTATTAATCATAGCAGAGCTGGATGGAAAATGGATTGAAAGAAGAGAACCAGAGGGCTAATTTAAAAAAAAAGAAAACTATTAAACCAATACATTCACACTACCATAGATCAGAAAAGACATGATAAAATGAGATCTGGCAGGAAAAGAAGTATCAGTTGAGCTGCAGGTGGCCTGGCAGAGTAACTCAAAGTTACAAAGTTAACAGCACCAATTTAAGTGGATCAGCAGCTTTCTCTCATCATGCTACTTTAAACTTTCCTCTCCTCTCCTCTCCTCTCTTTTTGCCTCTCTGTCTCTTTCAGCTTGGCCAAGTATATTTAAACTGAGAGGAACGGATACAATAAAGTACTTTAAAACTCAACCTCTAGCACCACTCCTGGGCTTCCGAGTCCAGGCACCACCAGCAGCACTGCTGACACAATCCACTTTCTGAAAGATGTGCAGCACAGGTTTGAGTGAGCAGAGTCCTTTATATGGTGAAGTGCACACAAAATGCACAAATTCTGTGCTGCTCTTACATCTCTTGCCCTCAACCGCCTCCTTTCTAGGGCTTCCTGTGTGCAGCGTTTAGGAGAAGCCAATCTGTCAGGTGGTGAGGCGCTAGCATTAGCCACAGTGATGGTGGGCCCTCCAGGGTCTCTGCTCGATTTGGCTCGCCTCTCTACTATGCTGGGAATATGGCTGGCTCAGAGAGATTTGTCTTAGTGAGGTGCACTGATGGGAAATGTGCAGTGCAGCGCCCCTGATGAGGGCTCAGGTGGTGCAGTGTTATTTCAGCTGAAGGCTTCTATTCTTTATCACCCAGCAGAGAGCAGCATCCGGAGAAAAAGGATCCAATGGCACGTGCCATGTTTTATGAAGGCACTTTGTAAGAATGTTTGCACAAGAGACTGATAAAAACTAAAACAGATGTAAATGTCAAATTAAATTCATGGTATTTGATATCTTACAGGTAGAAGGCAGCCTCTGTCAATGCACCATTAGTACTCTTTAGCTAGTTCTGGAATACATTTAAATGCTAATTAAAAATATTTAAAGTGGTGTGGTTCAATTTTGCTTTATAAGGCAGATAATATTGTCTTACTCCTGTTAAAGAGATATAAAATTTTAATTTAAAACAAGTTTTTTCAAAACAAAAAAAGAAACATCTCTGTCCAATATTCTATGTTTAAACATGCTCATTAAATCTTCCTTCCTGCCATTAGTCACTCAGAAAATATAGTCTTAAATTATACAAATATAAAACAAGAAACAGTGTTTAAAGAGCGAAAAGTTTGTCTTCAGACTGAGTGAATTGATGGCGTCACAACACAGAAAGCAAGCACAACCATCATGGAAATATCTCAGTTATTTTTCATTAAATATTTTAATATATCTTCAGTAAGATGCATAATACGACGTCAAGACAACTTTAGGACGAGTCTCTCTTTTGGAAATCCAAGTCCTCAGAATGAACCATTTAAGGTATGGTTCAATACAACACAGATTAACTGACAGTAGTTTGAATGAGAAGAAGAAATCAGTAAGTGAAGGCAGCACTTTTGCGGGCTGCTCTAGGTGAGGGAAGCAGAGCTGCGTGTTCATGTGGAAAGCACGCTGGGAAGTAGGGTTGTCACCCCGTCAGGGCCCAGAGGAGAGGTGAGGTGACCCGGGGTGGAGGACAGAGTAGCGCCCCAGGACTCCATACGCCGAAGCGTGGGTGTCAAACTGCCCGGAGCAGCTCTTATACCAGCAGTGCAACACGACAGCGGGGCCGTGACCGACTTTGAAGCCCACAGAAGGTTACAGAGACAAAGAGAGATGGGAGGCTGCTGAATGAGGAAGAGAGACAGAAAAAGAGGTGGAAAGATGGAAAAGTAGCCTCCGTGGCAAAACAGTTTATGACCTTCCTTGGAAATATTCCATAAAGGTGAAGGCTGGAATGTCCTAAATGCTAAAACTGAACTTCCCTAATTAACTTTTTCAAAACATTCTCAACTCTGTGTGATCTGTAGGAGTTAAGCACAAACCACTCTTTGCAGAAGCCTGCATTTATTGACCTGAGATTACTCAGTACTTTTGCATTTGGCTTATCATCCATGACAATGTTGGAGCAAAGCAAGTGTTTAGTACAATGCGAGCTGTGTGACTCTATTAAATGGGCTTCAAAGTTCCTGTTACCACTCTGCTGCCCACAGATACCACATATTGCTCCGACGCACCTTGAAATTCCCAAACCCAGCTGGACTAAGCTCCGTGTAGTAAATCCTAGGCTTTAAGAGAGGGGTACATTTTCCCAAGCCATCTCTGGCTAGCATGCAGCAAGCCATCAACGTTAAGAGATAAGGTGCCATGAATATCTGCCACCCTCCTAATCCTAGACAAGGATGAAGAAAGCCAGAGCATGATGCTGGCGAAAGGAAAAAAAAAAAAATTGCTGTGAAACACCTTTGATCTGGACAGAGGAGCACTGTGGACATACGAGTAGAGCTTGGGTGGATTACAACCACATATCTCCCACAGGCACCAGCCAGTGCTGAAACTCCTTTGTCAACAATCTTCAGATCCGTCACGAAGACAGATGCACCAAAGGTGGAAGGTTGGCCATAAACAGGGAAATATTTGTCCAAAGAAGAGTGGCAGCTCTGCTGTGCTGAGCACCTCTGATTATTTTGATAGGGTTATAAATGCATGCTTCAGAGGGTATCTGTCAGCCAAACAGTACACGTAATCTTCATGTCCTTGCATTCACATTATACCCGTCAATCCTCAGCTCCATGAAAACATTAATCTGAACAGACGTCTCCTGGAGTGTACGAGTCATTACAAGGCTGCTGGAAAATGCTCTTTCAATGTCCAATGTGATCCTTGCAAAGCTAAGGTTGCTACAATAGGTTTATCTAACTTTCTATAATAAGCACAACCTCAGAAAATATACTGACTCAAATTAAAGCAGTAAAAGAGCTGGAATGTTAGTTTTTGTTAGCTTTGTTCATATTTTTCTTTAAAAGAGAAAATACTGCTATAGATTGGCCCTGAATGTTTAGCTGAATGCTCGGGCATCTGGTCAGGATGCCTCCTGGACGCCTCCCTGGTGAGGTGTTCCGGGCACGTCCCACCAGGAGGGGGCCTCAGGGAAGACCCAGGACACGCTGGAGGGACTGTCTCTCGGCTGGCCTGGGAACGCCTTGGGATTCCTCCTGAGGACCTGGTGGAAGTGGCTGGGGAGAGGGAAGTCTGGGCCTCCCTTCTGAAGCTGCTACCCCCGCGACCCGACCCCGGATAAGTGGAAGAAGATGGATGGATGGATGGATGGATGGATGTTTAGCTGAAAGATATGCTTTGATTTCCAATACCTTGTTCTAAGTTGAAATGTTGAAAATTTCAGTTTTAAGTGGAAAAGTCAGAGGTTTCTCTTCTGTCTCAACTTCAAAATCTGACATGCTTAGGAACATAAGTGTCATAGTAAACCATTAGTTATCATTAGCACTTCTCACTGCTTTTTGTTTATGAAAACAGGTACAAGTTAAACTGTGCAAACTTTACACACAAACATCTTGCTTTATATTTTCAGAATCAAAGAAAATGCAAGGAAAAAAAATGTTTCCCAATTAGTGTTATGGCAACAGAGTCAACTTAAATTTGAAATGAAGCATTTTTTTATATTTACTACAATAGCCTAATTGATATGTTTAAGTGTAGTAAGTTAGCTTTGGATTCACCTTGCAAGAAAAAGTTCTCCAAGTTTCTACTGAGCATTACAAAACAACTTGGGAAAAAAACATTTTTCTATGCCAGTGATTCCTTTCAATGCTCAGTGTGGAGCGCATTGAGCCAACAAACCATGATAAAGTCACATGAGCAGCTCACTAATGAAATTTGTACCAAAACTGGATTTAATTTTAATCAGAGCTACACTGAACTTTTAAAGTGTAGTTGAAATGTGGTCCCATGTTCTCAATATAATTGCAAAGTGCAGAAATGGACAATTTGTTGCATCCATTATGGAGCAATTACCTTTATTTCTATTGTCTGAGGGGAGTGCTGTTATTACTTGAGTGGTTCATAAAAACAAAAGAAAATAGTCCATGATGTTTTGTTCTTTTTTACTTTTTTGACAAAACTAAAAATGATGTAGGAGGAAATTAAATCAACATTACGGTTAACTAAAAATGACCTTGGCAATTTTTTTCCTGTCTTGCTGAGGTCATGGTGATAGTGTCAAGATTTTTTTCTTTTTCCTCTGCCGTTTTGGAAACCACTGGTCTATGCTGGATCCTAAAAAAGAACTTTATACAAGTGGATTTGACTGTGCTTCTAGTTTTTGTGAAAAAACAAAGAGGTAAAAGACAAAAATTGTCATGAGAATGTGTTAGAGGAAGGATAGAAAAGAACGAGACACTAAAAGAGAAAGTGACCTCTCTAAGTCGAGGTAGTTGGACCCTTGGCTCTTTTGCAGGGAGACATTGAGAGGTGTCTTCTCCTTGGAAGGAATAATCCATTTAAACCCGACTTGCACACCTGTGATTGATGTCCAAACAGAAGCAGCACTTAATAACCTCTATCATGCTGGGTGACCTCGTGGCCTACGGTGGGCACCAGTTTGTTTATGGGTGGTACCTCCGACACACTATCTGTGCAGAAATTTTGTTGTGGCTAATGGGCCGGACTGAGGGATTGGACTGTCAGTGCGCTGTGAGCCCTCATTTTTCTTTCCGAGCATCTGAGGTACAACCCGCGCTCCCTTACTACAACCCAACCTCCTTGTACTGCCGTCAGCTGTCAGTGGAGATGGAGTCCTTTGGAAGATGGAGGCGTGTTGGAGAGTGTCAATTAGCATTAGCTTGCCTGACAAATCTGTTCTTCCTCATCACACAAAGGCCTTGGATAACTTGCTCCTAATTTCTCTCTGTCACAACAAGGGGGGAAATGAATTTGCCTTCCAGCTGCAATTCAAGTCTAGAACTAGGACAGCAGGGTTGCTAACTTTGGAAGTTGAAATAAGGAATGAAGACACATCCAATCCATAATGTTTAATATTAACAACAACTAAGCAGTGATTTCAGCAATGTTTATGAAGCAAGCCATTATTATAGCAAGCAGACTTAAACTGAACAGACGGGAACTTAGTTGGACTGTGTTTTTAAAAATGAGAGAAATTTGTGGGTATCAGATTTTGATTACTGTCATTTTAAGGGGATTAATACAGTATTTATAAATTTTAATTTAGAAAAAATACACAGGTTTTCTTGTAATGTGGCTCAACAATAAGAATCCTCCTCTTGCAATTGGATGACTGTGGCTCCATCCAGCTACATGTCAATGTGTCCCCGGGCTAAGGCAATTAAACCCAAATTACCAACTGATCTACATATTAGTGTATGAATGCATGTACACTTATGAGTGCAATTGGGTCAATGTGACTCTATTGCAAAGCGATTTGATGGTGAATATAACCACAAACATGGTGTGTGTAAATAACTTAAGTCCAATTATCATGTATGGCTAATATACAGATTTTTACCAATGGGTTTTCAAACTGCTGTGTGAAAAAGAGGATAGGGTGAAATTGCCTGGAGACAAACGTGACATTGAGAGCAACAATGAAAGAGAAACTGAGAAAGTGTGCAGCGAATTCTGAAGTTGTTCAATTCCAACACTAAAGAAAACAGCATTAGTGGTTTTAGAGCCTAGAAAGAGGATGAACTTGGTGATCAATTACTTTTCCTGGTAGCAGGGCTCACGTTCACAGAATATTTTATATCTCGGATTGTTTTTGTTAACAGTTCTTCACCTCTGTCTCTCAGCTTAAGAAATGGTCAGGTTTCTGGGCAACAGTTGTGTGGTCGGCCAAAGGACAACCAAATCTGGAAAGAGTAGTTGATCCTTAATTGATTCTTAAAATAATTCTCAAAAGGTACTTATCTAATAATCAGAAGTGAGGTTGTCATATGAGAGCTTAGCTAAACAAACAACAATGATCAGATTATTATTTTTTTTTAAACAGACCGATTTTCAGTTCCACAAAGGTCATCAATCTATTTCACTGAAAAGCAGGTACATATTGAAATTGTGACACATTGTCAATTAATATTGAACTTTACAGTTCAAATTATAGTATATAATATCATTATGTACTATTGTATATCTTAATTCTCCTTAATAAAGTCTTTAATTTGTCTCTTCTTCTGAGAATAATAATAATATCATAATAATATTATAATGATAAATTAATGTGACCTGGCAAAAAAGAACAGTTGTAAGTGAAAGGTTCAATCAGAGGTGCACATTTCCAAATACTGGCTGTTGGTGACAATATGTAACTTACAATTACAGACAGTCAGCCATTTTGGATAAGCTATTTTTCTTCAAACAGCTTTGAACTTACTCTTAAAAACACAACACAAAGCCTCGTTAATTTAATATAGAGGGTTTCTATATTACCCTCTAAGTTTCAAACAATGGATGATTGCAGATTTCAATGGATTGTTGGCAAACCTAATCACTTGTTACTTGATTTACAGCTAAAGATGTACATTCCACAGAGGCAGATAAAAAACGAACACAGGAGGAAAGACATGAGGAAAATGTGACTTTTGTTTATGTTGCTGAAATGGTAGCTGACCTTAAAGGTTATCTAAAATGTACAGAAAATGTCAAACCTCCTGACAAGAGAGCAAGGCCTCTCTCAGAGCACAGCAGCACTCTGGGGGCACAGCGAGGAGCAAGAGAACAACATCACAGAGGCTGCAAAGCCGTATGCTCAAGTTACTTTCAAAGTCCCTCCTCTATTTGCCCTCTGCTGTGTGAGGATCTTTAGTCTTAATCAGCTGTATTGTTCTGTGAAGATGCAGTTATGGGAAGCGCTAAGCTGTTTATTTATTGAACAGGCTGTTTAATTCCTCCCCACTACTGCATGCTTGGCTCTGCAGACTCTATTCTTTGATGTTAGGGCGCTCCTGGTGGAGTGCTACGACAGGCTCCCACTGGTGAAGCAGCACATAGTACAACAATAAACAGCAATAAGTTGTGGCCTAGTCAGCAGCAGCAGTATACACAGCAAACTACAGCTCTCTTTGTCGTGCACGCTCTAGGACAGCCTTTGTGTTCCCACAGCAGAATGTGTGTAAGCAACTCTTTGGTATTTCATAACATCCATCATTGGATAAAATTAATGAGGATCTGTTGTACAATGTATGGAATCTGTCACTAACACCAAAGTTTTATAACAAAAACAGGACAAAAAAATGAGAAGCAACTAGAAAGATAAAGTGATTATATCCTTAGGTGTTCAGTAACAACATTTTCAGATGTGCTCATAAATAAAAAGTAAAAAAAAAGGTATGTTGTGCAGTGCGACAAAAAGAAATTACACATAAAAAAAAGCAAACACTGAAGAAAGTATTAACTGTGAAGATAATATAGGTATAAACATCTGGTAATTCAGAAGTATGTTTTACAACACACACTGGTTTATACTAATAAAAAAATTTAGCACTGCATGAGGCTGCGTGAACATTTTGTAGCCATTAACATTCAGGGAAGTTTCAGCCAGTTTAATGAGCACTGCCAAAGTCTGTCAGGCTGTGTAATCAGTGCTCCTCTGCGTTTAGTAATTCAGTGTTCCCCCGTGACAGCTGCTGGTTAGTTATAGTGCCGATTTAATAAAGGAGGAAAGGTGATGGCTTTGGTTGGAAATCGCATCTTTTTTTAATGACTATTAGGAAAAAATAAACAGATGTAGTCTGTCTGTGGACCCAGGCCCTTTTACTGGACCTTTGTGAGTGAGTCCAGTTTTGCACATTTAGCTGCATTATAATGGATGTGTATATCTGTAAATGTAAGCATTGCTTTTTTATTTTACAACATAGATAATCCCATGGTTAAATTTTCCCGTTAATTAATTAACATTATTAATTACAATTTGTCCTTCAAATTTAAGAGAGTGCATTGATTGGAAGTACAAATAGCACCAGTCACATTTATTTCATCCCCACTCCCTGTAAAGATATTTAAAGTACCATTATCTCACACAAAATTTACAGGAAAAATATGCTCTAAATTAATATTTTATAAGCTTACAGAAAGAGGAGAACTATGACCATTGCTGTTTGCACAGTCTCTCTTCTGGACATATAATTTGGATCACCATCTTGTTAAATGACCCAGAGATGGACCACTTCCTGATTTGGTTCAACAGTCATCCTTTCTTCAGTGTTTATTTAAAATCTCCTAATATTTCAATAATAATGATACCTCACACTTTACTATGGTTTTCTGTGTTTTTTTTGTTTTGTTTTGTTTTTTTAAATAAACAGGCCCATAGCATCATAAATCCATCACCATGTTGAGTAAGTTATTTGTTTTCCACATGTTTATTCTTTTCTTCACTCCTCACCCACATTAAGTGTTTATGGCTAAAAAGTTCAATTTAAGTTTTGTCTGGCCAAAGGACGCAGTTTCAACTGAAAATCTACCTAGTTTTGAGCAAAATCGGTATGCTTATTTTTTCTGATGATAGGCCAGGAAAAAAAAAAAATGGCATGCCTCCCAAACAACCAATTGGCATGTAAATATTATACAATAACTGTCATGGAGACGTGCAGCAATTCGCAAAGCGAGTTGGTTCTTTTGTTTGGTTGTTGTTTTTTTCCCCTTCTTGCTATTTTCCGCACTCTGAGCATGGGGAAGACAAACTTGTGTTAATGTTCAGCCTTATTGCCAGTGGCTCGAAGAAATTGGACTGTGTCACGTCCCTTTAATACCCCAGAGAAACGCAAAGAAATTCATTAATTGCTAATTGGAAATTCCAACAAACTGATCAGCTTAATAAATAAAATATGATGAATGTTTCAGTAGCATCTATTTTAAAAAGATAGAGGAATCAATAATTTTGCCAACAGTAATTTCAATAATTATTTGTATTTTAATTTGTCATTATGCTACAGTAGCAAAAGATGCCTTGCTAAATTAAACCAAGCTTTGGTGAAATATGAACGTATTCCAGCTAGTGGCACTGCAGTGTTTTTAACAAAGAGTTCATATATTTTTTAAAGAATTAGATTTAGTTTTATTTATTTATTTATTCATTTATTTATTTATTTATTATTCCTTACTCATTGTTGTGTTCAGAAATGTTGTTCTGGACTGACTAACATCTTGTTTTGCTTTTGTTTATTTCAAAATTGTGCTCAATTTTACAGAAGTTGTCACTGTCTACTTGAACTACAATAGAGCTGACTTACTGTCAATTACAGACAAGGAAGATTAGCCTGTTAATTAATCCATAAACATTTGGCTCCTGCTGATATTATTGAAGCTGTATGCTAATCCAATGCAAATAATAAACTGGATGATGACAAGGAAAGAAAAATCGTCTCCACAGGGGAAATTTAAATTTCACTAAACAGCAACAACTAATTTTCTTGTATCCAACTTTAATACAAAGAACTCCTAATTCAGTTTATCCCAACAGCTGTAAAGTTTTCTTCTGTGACTTTTTGCAAGTGACTTTGTTTAAGTACAATGAGCACACCTACTCTTTTCCAGGGATGCCTTCCAGCAAATTTGCTTTGGCCCCACGAGAGGACAAAAGCCATGTGTCTTTACTTTGTTAACCTTCTTCTACACTGCTTTTCCTCGTATATAATAAAAAAAAGTTTTTGGTTTAAAATGATAGCTATAATTTGTACTGAAACAAGAGTGTTTGCAAAGCTATATGAGAAAAATATATGTAGAACATGCAAAGGGAATAAATCATTTTGAGGAACATTTAAAGCTTACCATAGATGCCTGTGGAAATGCATGGGAAGGCCTGTGCAAAAAAGAACAAAGTAGTAATTAATATGCAACCAAAAAATAACCACATTTCAGTTTATGACAGGAGTGTGAAGAAGATGCCATGATTATGTTTATCTTTAATTCCAAACACAACAGTATGATTTCTGTTTGAAATCTGCAGCAGAGGAATTTAGACATAATGAACTATGTACCTGCCCATTATACATGTGCATTAAACTGCAGGCATTGTGGGACACACAACGTTTACCTTTGGGTAGAGACTGCTTACTGTTTGCCTTCACCTGTTAGTTCCCAGGAGAAGCAATTTACAGAACTCATTGCATAAATCCCTGCAATGCTAATGTACAACTATAATGCGAATACTGATGCAGCTCCCATTTACAATGCATACACAGTTATACAAGTTAAATTTGCTGTTTTTAAACAACAGGCTTCTAAATTCTATAATATACGTAGTTCAAAAATATATGTTAAGAAAAGTCAGGATCACAGTGTGTTAAATATGATGTCTGGTAAAATTTCATTTGGGACAGAGGCTATTAATAGTCAGTATCTATAACACTAGTAGTTAGCTTATTTTGCCAAAGGGGAACAGTGAAACCCACTCATGTAAATTTATAGGTACATTTACAGTAGAGCATGTTACCTAATAACACACGAATATCTAACTAAGGCCTGATTCTGTCTGTTGCCTACAGCTTAAACTTATACATAAATTTATGACATTTCTTTATTTAGACCGAGTAGACAAGATAGCAAACCTGAGAGTTTTCACTGCCAACTGTGATCCAAGTAGGTTTTTCCGTGCCTAACATAAACCCGAGTTACATCTAGAGCAACAACAGAACATTTAACTACTGCTTAACAGCAGAGACACATATTCACAAAAATGGATTGGGTTCCAATAACAATGTCTTAAAGTTATCTCTAACAGAGTCTGATTAAATTTAACTCACGTTTCCTGTTAATGATGTACTGTCTGTGATTTTATGCCAGCAAGACCCACAATGTTACCCAGCAAGCTATGCAGCTGTGCTTTGAAAAAAAAAAAAGTTTTTAAAAATGGCCTATTTGTGAGCGTGGCTTGCATATCTGTATTATAGGTCATGCATATTAATATAAGCAGTTCGTCCAAATAAACTAACCGTTGTTACCAATTAAAATGACAATCACAGGGCATCGGGTGCCTTAGTTAGTAAAGTCTGCAGAGGCTACAGTCCTCGAAGTCTTAGGCCATTTACGGCATGTCTTCCCTTTTTCTCTCAACCCCATTTTCTGTCAATTTACTTTTCAGTAAAGACCAGTAAAGCCTAAGAATGTGTAAAAATGTAAATAAAAATAATGTTCGCTGTAAAGAAAGACAATTTTGGCTGCTCCATTCTCTGGTCTCTCTTCAAACATCAAAGAACATCTGGAAAGTGACTTGAGTAAATTAATTGTTCTCTCACTCCTTAACAAGTAGGAGATGCTATGGAGAGCCACTAAGATGTTCAAAAGGATGCTGCTTGTTCTCCTTTTTCAGCAACAGTTAAGTAGCTGGACTAATGCTCTATGCCACACTACCATAGTTGGTATATTTGACTATGACATTTCAGCTGTTCACAGTTCACTGTTGACAGTGTGTGCCTATCCTTCAGAGACACAAAATTCAAAAAAAAAAAAAAAAAAGTTATATTTGACATGTCTAAAAATGTTTGTTTTACTCTGACTTGTGAGCTCCTATTTGGATCATAAGGTTTAACAACAGTAAAGAATATTGCTTTGTTACTAGCAGATTTACACAGAAAGCTGATGAAACACGAGACATTATATTTTAAAGAAGTCAACCAACTTTTTAAGTTTTGTCAGAACATAGTTAGATAGAAATGCTTTTGACATCAAAACATAAAGTACATATGCTAGTTTTGGCTTTCTGATGGAAATATTAACCCTTGCCAGTAGGGGCAAGGTATTAAATTGAGTCCAGTCAGACATACAAACATATATGTTAAAAGCAATTAAATCTCACATATTAGGTGACTTTTTATCAGAACTTCGCAGTAGCTTTCTTAACCTAGATAAACCCATGTGGATCAGCATATTTTTATCAGATAAAAGTTGGAAAAAGAAAACCCAAAAGTTTCGAGAAAAGCAGATAATGTGGCTTCTGCAACATTACTGGTGAGTGAATTAAGTGGGACACAATCATAATAATAATGTAGAATATGTAATATTAATGAAATCTAGTGTTATTTTACTGCCCTTTATAGCTAATGAGTTTCCAAGCATATATATAGCCTTGATAGTTTTCACTTACTAGACCGGGACTCCGATTTAGCAAATGTCTAATCTTAAGTGACTATTTACAAAACAAAAGAGACATTCACAAAAAAAAAACAGGAAAAATGCTAAACTATGACTATTTTTATAAACTAAAGAGCAAAAACACAACAAATATTTATGGATGTCTTTTCCAAAAAGATTATAATAAGTAACCACCTAGTAATAGTTCATGCTTTGTCGCATTTTGCAGCAAACATATTATTCAAGCGTGGCTTTATAGCTTAAAATAGTTTCATTATTCTTTACTTCTGTAAGCTAATATATTATGATGCATAGGTCTTGCTGTGTGCTTTTCTTTTTCACATTCATCTTTTTTAAGTACATTAATAAACACAAAAGATTTTTTTCAAAGATCCTATTTTGTCCTCAAAACAAGCTGAATGCATGCTTCAGTTCTTGCATTCATCAGAAGCTGTGGCAAGAGTATTAATATAATAATATAAAAAATAAAAGGTAAGTGGTCCACTAGAAGCTCAAGCAACTGAATGAATACAAAACAGCTCAGAGCTGTATCAAAGAACAACCCCATATGTCAATTTCTTCCACTGCCAAAAGTGAGCCAGCAGTTTGTTTTTCCACACTCGCCCTGTCAAGTTTTATTTAGAAATATGTAGCTGCTGGCAGCTATGTCAAGATCACCTCATTTCAGAGAGAAAAACACAATTAATAGATCTGAAGGGAGGGAGAATAGAAACAGGGTTTCTTGTGTGCTTTCTGAAATAATCATACAATCATATTAAGAAGGCACACAGCCCTCACTTTGAAATACAATACCCTGTTTGTCCTTGATATAAGTGATGAGGAATGAGTCTCTGTTTGCTTTCTTATTTACCAGTTTTCAGCCTCAGTCTGTCAGGGTAATTTTTTCTTCTTTGGGCTGATTTAAATCTTTTACCAAAGCTTTGACCTTTCCTGATGACTGTCTGGGTCTGACACAAACCACAGATGATGAAGCATGGAAGAGCGAGACTATTTCTACTCCAGTGCTAAATTCTGCCAGTGGCAAAGAGAGGGGCAGGATAAAAGAGCAAAAAGAAAAAAATAAACAAAAAAAAAATAATAATAAGTTAAGTAATTGAAAAAATTTAACTTTTAAGTTGCTGATAAGTTGAACAAAACAAATAATGCTTGATTATGATTTCTGTTCACCTGGAATAATCATATTAAAACAAGCGGGAACATAAATACTTCAGTCAGTTAAAATGAGTGACACTCTAATTCCTTCAGCAAGCCTTTGCTGCCAAAACTGTCACCCTATTTCAATTGAAAAACCACAATGTCAGTCACTTTAACTTGAATGCTTACTCTGACATCAGCTAATTCCTGGGATTGAGGCAATGACAACCCACCAGCATAATCAATTAAAATCTATTTTATTACTCTGCTGGCTAATCCATTAAAATCTATTGATTTTACTGGCGTGAAGAAATATCAGGTAATCACTTAAAGGGATGCTGTCACGATCTGATACATGTACTTGTTTTGTTTAAGGCCTGGTTTTTGATAGAATTAAAGAGAACTAGACAAATGTACAAAAAGTTTTGAGTACCAAAGATTTATATATATATATATATATATATATATATATATATATATATATATATATATATATATATATATATATATATATATATATATATATATATATATATATATATACAGTATATATAAACTAATCTTCAGCTTGAACTTACTAAGGAGCATGCAGTAAGAGTCAAAGGTATATGAGAAAGTAAATATCTCTCATTCCCATAAACCCAGCCTATGCACCATAACCTTAAAAATAAAATATTTATCTCTGTGAAATCAAACCATGTACCTTGTACATGTACCTTGTGCAACCAGAGCCCAGAGAAATGTTTAACAATCTACAAATATTATGTATAATAAATACTGTTGGCTGTTTTAAGCCCCTTACACAAAGAAACATGTACTACTCTGCAGACAGAGGAATAAGATTGTGAAATGTAGAGAAGCGCACACCTCCAAATTGCACATAGATTAGATGTTATTGACAAGCTCTAAAGATAAACTAAGGTAGATACTCAATAAGGGGCATACAATTCAATCTTGCAATAGCCACAGTGGGCCTCGTAAAAAGAACTTCAGGCTTCAAATCCTAATCATAGTCAGCAAAAATAAACAAAAAAACACTTTTGGATTTAGTTCATGCTATCTTCTGTCTTTGCTACAATTGAGCCTACTAATTAAAATTAGTATTACATTTATACCTGTTACGAATAGGTATTTTTTTACAAAATACCAATTTCACCTACATCTTCTCATGCAAATAGTGAATTGATTAAACTTACGCTGTTTATTTTTCAACAAAAAGACTAGGACAGAACGTTTATGTGAAGCAAACTGCTATTTAGATAGGGTAAACCAGACACTGACATAACATTATTTACACAGGAATAGGATGACTGACATAGAACTGTGGCAATAATAAAAACCTATGTACCAATTACTAAGAACAGAAGAGACAAGACTGACTTTACAACAGGAATGGAGTTGTGCAGATTTGCTGCAAAACAGCAATGTTTGAACAATTATGAAAGCTCTGTAAGCAATATATTGTGAAGGGGAACAACTCAATGATGTCAACTGCTAAATGTTAACAATATTTAAAACTTTCACTAACTTTTGCCAAATTTGGCCAAAAGGTGAACAGATACCTTTATTGCTAGGGTACCAGCTTCAATTCTGTATACATGAACAAGTATTTAAAATTTAAGAGTAAGCTTAAAAAATGGTGATGATGGAAAATGTCTAAGAAGAGATGGATTTTCTGCCACTAGAGACAAATAAATAAGTCAGATTGATTTTTATAAGAGAACCAAAGTCAGAAACTCCCTTCAAAATCTATATTAAAACTCATAAAACTAAACTTTTTATTTTATTTTATTTTGGATCAATCCTGTTGTAGTAAAAAAATTACAACAAGGTCACACCTGCTAGTTGTATTGTTATATGTTTATTCTAAGTTTCTGTATATTCCCACCAAGTTAAAGCTATTTTGGTTACATGTACAAGGTTGGATGTTGTTTTTAACAGCTGCATGGGAACCAGTCTGGTTCCCATGCTTAGGATCCCTTATCCCTTTGTATAAAACTGTCTCTGCCTGGCAGAGCTTTTCATCCAGAACTGCTTCATTACTGATTGTCCTACAAGCTCTCTGTATTTTGTACAATATGAGTGATTTTACCTGAACAGAGCTTGGAAATAGATTTTTTCCACGACACCTGTACAACCACTTCATGCAACTTTGCTTATACTATATGAGGGTTGGAGTTAATTAGGACAGTCAGTGGCATATATGGAATCATGACCTACGATTCCTGGTGTAAATTATTATTTCTATCTGCTGCTGCTCATTAGAAGTGACTCAGCATGTCCTCCTGCACTCATACCATAAGGCTTTGCCTGACACATCGGCTTGTTGCTGATTTTCTTTGCTTACCGTGTATCCGGAAATTGGTCACTAGGGAAATTATTTTGCTGCCCAGACTCCTCCCTAATCTATCACGTCACTTTTAAGTGGAGCATCTTTCCTCTAAGCATCTCAACACAAAGTCAGAATGCATCACAACACAAGATAGTTTCGGTATATCATTAGGGAAGCCACACTTCTGCGAAAAAGTATTTGCTTCCTTTGAGATATTTTGCTTGTCATACTTAAATGTTTCAGATCAAAACAAAAATTCATGATACAATAGGAAAGATACAATAGTAAAATTATGATTAACACATCATTCACTGATCTAAAGAAATTTATGCTCTATTTGGGAAGTGTCCGATAGTCATTTCTAAGGCTCAGAGACCAGTGAGCCATAGCAGGAGGCATCTTCTACAAACAGAGAAAACTTTGCTAACAAAATTACTTTAGAAGCACAGACATCGCTTAGAGAGGTTACAAAGGGTCAAGGTTACAAAATTAAAATCAATATTAATGATTCAAAAAAACAGTCCTAAACCTACTGCTTACCAAAAAAAATAAATAAAGGATTATCTCATATTGGCCACAAAATACACAAATAACCCACTTTTGGGAATGTCTATCTGGTAGACTGACAAGGCAAAAGATTATTATTTTAAAAAGTGTACCTGCAAGTACATCTGTCAAAATGAACAGCACTTCAGGAAAGGATCAGAAAATGTTATGGTGCTGGAAGTGTGATGGTCTGTTGGCTGCTTTGTTCTGTCTGGACCTGGACAAGTTAACATTATTTAAAAGCCTAACAGACAATCTGAAATATTTAACTGTGAAAAAAAGCAAAAAAAAAAATTGAGAAATGTATGATGTGCTTTTATTCATTTCTATTATTTAAAATTTTGAAGAAAGCACCCTTTTTAAGTAATGATTTATTAATTGGTGAGACTAACTCACTGAAGACAGTGTTCAATAAAGTCACCATTATTTCACTGCGAGATCTGATTCCCTGCAGTTTCCAGTCATTTGTTAAGCAGCAGGAAGTGACACAGTAAGGCTCAACCTGCAGTAAAATGCAAAAGAGTTCCACTGTAGGTTCTTCACTTTCCCATGCTGCTTGCACAGAAGAGTAGCCGTAAGCACATAGGTTAAAGGGAGAGAAAGACACGCCAAGTGACTACAGGATTCTGCCAGGGGAGTGCTCGGTCTCGGCTGGCTGAGTAAATAGCACTGGACCCGGGGTACTGCCCCTGTAGGCTGAGGCCTTGTAGCCTGTTTGCAGATGGAATCTATGCTTATAAATCACAGCAGCATGGGGAGACCCAGCGCAAATATGACCACAAGGCTGTTATTATTCACAAGTGTTTCCACAGCGTGGAATTACATCAGGGTAGAAAATGAATCCAAGACAATCTTCTTTGTTGACTGCTGTAAGTCTTAAGCCTGCTTCCTCTGCTGTAATCAGATACATGCTGCTGCTGCAAAATGCACATCACAGTTACAGATCAGGGTGTTTAAGTAGCACACATTAACACTCTTTTATTCAGCATAATACCTTGGCCTATATTCCAACACGAGCGCTGATTGTTTGAGTGTCATTATGCTAAATGGAGGATGGAGAAACACTTGGGATAGGAAACCTGGCACCTAATGGCCCGAGACACACCAACCGTTTTTATACCTGCTTTGATTAAATGAAACTATTATCCCAATGATATCTGTCCATAAGGACTCAGCACAGTTGGCTGTGCAGAAAGCAACACGCTGTCCATGATATCAGCATACAACAATTTATTCAATTTAAGATGCAAGTAGAAGAATGCTTGTTGTTTTGAGCCACAACTGGTTTTCCCCTTCTTCTTAGCAATACATGCGAAAAAAAAGCACCAACAAGTGTTTTCGATGTCATCTAATGAAAACGTAACATAAAAAAATCCAGCTAGAAAGAAACTGCTACCAGAGCTGATGAGAGTGTTTTTGTTGGCATAGGCATGTATCTGATTTCATCACATTGGTGTGAACTTTTATCAGCACAGAAAAAAAAAAACAAAAAAAAAAACTGTGAAACATCAAAGGAAAATACACAACATTGAAATATGAACACTCTCAGTTTGGTCCATAAGTGCAGTATTCACTTGCCTGATTTATTTCAACTAAACATAATGTTACACTATGGTTTTAACTATACAAAATGTGTAAAAGAAAGACGAAAAAAGTATTGAACCCTTCCAGATTTATACAGATTTTTTTCCCCTCTTGCTCTATCCATTGAATAATGAATTGAATTAAATTTTTAACAATTTTTTTTTCAGTTTCACAAGAAAGATGCTGTCTGACAACATAAAGTAAGCTAAAAGAGTCATCATAAGGAATTCAGAAACATATCAGAAAAAAGTTATGATATCCATCAGAAAAAACAAAGTTAGTCTAGTGAACCCCAGTAAGTGCCATTATCCACTCTTTCTGAGGGGTGGTCAGCTCAGAGAAATTACAAGAAAATTGTACCAACAAATGGAATTGTCATCTTCTGACATCCCGCCTTTGCCATTAGCAACTGTTCTTAGGAGAGTTGAATTGAGAAGTAGTTGGTATAAGAAGCTCAGCAGACTTGCAGTTCCACCAGGGCTTTGTTAATTGCTGCTGCCGCTAGTCTCGAGAATCTATGTGGTAGGATGCTCTAGAAACTCGGCTGAAGACTGTAGTCCCAAGAAGGTGCTTTGGGTACATAAGCAGATAGCAAGCGTTTAGGCACCCCAAGGGACTGCCACAGGAGATTCAATAATTTCTTCAAAGTGCATGAAAGAATCAAAGCAACACGAGCATAATTTAAGTGTGACATAAAAGCAGATGGGTGCAAATTCTTCTATGTAGCAATGTGTAACTTGTCTGTACAATCAGCAATGGCTGAGAGAAGTAGATTTCACAAATCAGAATTTTTCATTCCCACCTTTTATGGTGCTGTAAAAAGTAATTTGTGAAAGTTGTTTGAGAAAAGCTTGATGTGCTCCAACAAAAAGGAGGTCAGGCATACGAGGCTCAGAAAGCTAACAAGCAGCTTTACTGAAAACATATCTCTAATAACCACAGGAACATATCAAATCCTTGAGGATATTTTAAGAACTCAGACTGTGCTAAATACAAAAAGCTCGAAACATGTACATTTGAATCCAACAGATACAAGCAGTTTGCGCCTATTTTTGCATCCGGCCATTATAGAAGTGATCAAAGAAGTAAAAAATATTCCTCAATATGCAAGAAAACACAGAATGGTTTTAAGAATTGTGGACCAATAAGTGAATCATAAATTCAGGTTAAGCATATAGTACATATATATATATTTAGTGTGCAAAAATATAAACCATACTAATTTCTGACCTAGTTAGTAGGATAGAATTGTGAGTATGTCCTGTTATTTTCACTTAATAAAAAAATGCTCTAAGGTTTAATGGTTTTTTATTATTAATTAACACACCATCTGTTTGACAGCTCCATAATCTCTATGTCTGATTAATGCATTTTAAACATTAGTAAAGCAAGAAAAACAAAAGGATTATAAAGACAGTTTAAAAAATGTATTTAATTGAAGTGATTCAAAACAGCTCAAGATTGAATTAATTACAACTTTTAGAGAAGTTGTAATTTTGTAAACACTCTTCCGTTTTCTTCGACATGCAAAATAACAGCAGATTCCACTAGTCCATATTTTTCCCCATTCTATCTGCAACACACTACCAGCTCTAGTCTTTGAGAATGCCACAATATTCAGTCTGGCTTTACATACAGTATATGTAAAGGCAACGTTTGCTCAGTAGAGCTATTTCAGAAGCAGACCTTCCTTTGGGTGTAATTTGAAAATTGGAAAGACTCAAACTCCAGTTTTGAGATGTTAAGGGCCACAAATAGCTTAATCACTGAGAGTCTAAAAACAACTGGTAATAGCTGGACAGAATTACTCTCCTTGGTGATAAGGAAAATCAGGGTTTTCTATGATTGCTGTCATCACACTCAGTTCCACAACACTGACACTGCACATGCAATGGATGCTGTGTTGCAGGGGAAGAAAGACAGGTCACTACATGTTGGTGAGCCAAACAATGACAGCAGTGAGATGAATGGGCTGAAAGAAGGTGTAAAGGCTGCAAGTCTGCGGATGGTGCAGGGCAGTGGAGCCGATACAAGCAGATAGCAAAGTGATGGCTGCTGGAGTCGCTGGTCCATGACCACCTATATGCTTGATCAACCACAGTTCACCCAGAAGGCCAAGACTGTAGAGAGAAGCCAGAAGACTTTTTTAAAATACAATTTGTTCAAGCTTTGACAACAAAATGAAAGTTTAGAAATTTAACATGGATAATAGAATATAAACTAGGACAGGGAGTGTGGATTCACTCTTATCTCTGTAAAGTACATATGATTCTTTTCACTTTTAGCAATCTATGTTATTTCTAAGTTCACCTGATGACACTGACATTATCATCTTAAAGACATGAAATCATAGGAAACAAAATATAACTTAGCTCTGTGTGTGAGGTCTACTGTTTAGGTCAAATTAATATTTTACAACTGACCACCAGGCAAAAACCAAACAAGATTGACAAATGCTGAAGAGCATGGCAGCTTAGCTCCACTCTACACCTAATCAATACACCTGGAGTCATACAGGCTAAAAAAACACACTCCATTCATCAAATGTCTTTCAGTTATTTGAATGCACCAAATAGATTCATTCGGATGGCTGTGCCTGCTAATCTAAAATAGTCACCGGTGTAACTTCAGATTGACAGAGAGGCTGACAGACTGGTGGGTTTTTTTGTCTCATCAAACGTCAGTGTTATGAAATACCCTGAATTCAAAAATAGAGACTGCAACCTTTATTTGCTGAAGGGAACCCAACACAGAGGCTTTTGTTCGAGACAAAGAAGATCTCACCTGTTTTACCCTCAGTGCTCCAGTCAAAAGCTTTCCTTTGGTACATCCGTTTTATATCATTTGTAGAATATAATCTTAAACAGGATTTTATTCAGACACTAAAAAATATCTAAATACACACATCATTATTCCAACAAGATTATATTTTTATGATAAAACACAGCATTGTAATCAACCAGTCTGATCAGTGAACACAATCACTTAAAATCTATTGGAAATATTTTGAAAATCTTATTTTACATGGAACACATAGCTAGATTAACTGACCAAATCAATGTAAAAATACTGATAAAAAAAATCTCCTGGATGATTGACAATCAACACGAGCATATTTGATATATTATATTACGTACATTATGTTCTATTGTATTATATTGTATTATATTCTAGTACCAATACTGTACAATAGGTCACAGAATCTATAATTTTTAATGCTGACTTTTGACATCTTTTTCATCTCTCCAGCTTTGAAATGTGGTGCTTGATTAAAATCCTTAACCTCAACATGATTGTGATGATCCTATAAAGTCCTTACAATTGTATTCGTCACAAGAGCTGTGACATTATAAACTGTATTCTTATTGGAGCATAAGAATGAAGCAAAGAGTACATGCAGGAGAACGTAATAGGGGTAATCCTGAGGATAATGTTTGATTTGAATATCTGAACATTAACATGAAGCAACAGACGACATCATTCAATACGCCTCAGGGCCTGTAAGCCTGTGATTATTCCAGCAAGTGCTTAAAAAGTGTAACAGCATGTCTGCATGTTGTGTTGCAGAAGAAATCATATGCATGTTGGAAGCCTAAATTACAGGTGGTCATAAAAGACACAAAGAAGAAAATTGGTAGATTCTGTCATAATCCAACAAGGCATATGTTTATGTGCATTTGAAAAGCTGGAGGTAAAGACACCATCTATGCTGTATGCATCTTTGTGGAAGGCTAGACATGAACACAGATAAATTTTAAAATACCTATATTCCATTTATTCAATGGAGAATGGAGAAAACATAGAGCTGGAGAGTTAAAATGACCAATAGCTCCATAATTCAGCCCCTGATGTTCACAAATAAAAAAGATTATTCCCGAGTGGTTGATCCAAAGTGAAGTAAAGGAACCATTAAGGAGCAATTTTCAAGAGACATTAATTTCCATTTATAAATCAACTTCAATACCACATTTAATCAGAGAACCAAAAAAAAAAAAAAAAGGAACATTTCTGGTCTTTCAATGTGAAAGCTATCCTATGGTACCCTTCCAACATACGGCCACTAATTAAACTTTTCTTTTCCTTTTCAAAGCGTCCTTCAACATTTCAAAAGCACCATATCAAAGGGGCTTCAAAGTCAAAACCCCACTGAATTTTGAGTTGACAGAGCAGCATACATATGAAGACAAGTGACTTGCTACATGCCCCCCTTGTCTTTGAGCAGAACCAGTGTAAGACTAAAATCCTCACTGCTCCATTATGCATACTAATGTCTGCAGAAGAAAAACAACTTGGCTTTTCTGGGGTTGTCTCAGTAAAAAAAAAAGAGTGCTACCAGCATTTCCAAACTGACAAAAAGAGATTTAAACTCAGTAACTGTCAGCGTCTTCAACTAAAAACATTATGAACTTCTCATTTTCTGTTTGCACGTATTTATTTGACTGAAAGTTTATGAATAATCTAAAAAGTGGTGTATTTTGGGCTTAGCGTTTTTTTTTTGTGTCTTTTCTTACTTTTATTGTACAAAGTCAGTTTGGGACGTTGAAGGGCTAAAAGGCATCTGTTCATTAAAGATAGTTCTGCGAAGGCTCACATATTGCCTCACTGTAGTATCCCATCACCAGTAACAGGTAGGTGTGTCATGGGCACAGATTATCTAATGTTTAATATACTTGTTGGCCTTATTTTGAAGCTGAGTACAATAATGGGGTGCAAAAGAAACAGATTGTGGTAAAAGTTTTCTAGAAATTGTCTGCAAAGCCACTACACCCTACATTTTATTAAATGTACTTATTTCAAACAGATTTTTTAAAGGAAAGAAAACAACAAAACAGTAGGACAAGAGAAGGCATGTGCATACACAGCCAAGATCAAAATAACAAGTTTACCTCTACTTTTCTATTTGAAAAGGAGTATGAAGAACTAGTGAACTCTTATTTAATCCTACCATTTATGTCAATATTATTACATTTTGGTATTCATATGCCTGTTCAATTTTGCCCATATGCCATATCCCTGTTCTGTGCTAAACTACCAACAAATAAATTATATTACACAAAAACAAAATGATTACAAAATTTCTCTCCAAACAGAAAAAGCAACAATATTAGCAATAATCTTCAGTTGCTAAGATTCTTGTAACTGAAGTAACACTGTGAAAAAGTTACAGAATGGGCTTAATTAGAGAAATGTTGATTATTGAGAAGGAGGTAAGGTGGGAAGGTAATGTAGGAACCACTATTCTTGTAAGAACTACCACTGTGAAGAAATAGCGGACTACGGCTTCTGGATTAATCTATTAATAAAGAGTCTGGCACATCAAATAGATTAGATTGGTTCTATCTCTACCGTATCTCGTATACAATGATGTTCCCTTAATGCAATAGTAAACTATGATTAATTGTGTTTTGTTCAGCAGTTCTTTTTCTGCAGCTAATAAAACAAGTTTGTACTAAAAACATGTTTGGGAATTTTATCTTGTTATAAAGTAAAAATTACAATATAGTAGCTGGTTTTTACAACAAACAAAACGCAGATAAATAATCTGCTGAGAACCATAACAGATGTTTTAGAAAAACACAAATGAACTCTTCAAAGCACAAATACAGCATAAAAACTCAATATTTGTTTTGGAATTTGGCTCTATGTAGTGAACCATTAAAAGCAGAGTAAATACAAAATGATCTGTAAATCATGGGGGCATGATTTCCAATTTAGAAGAGTAAAAGCCTATTTCTTTAATAGCATAGAAAAAGAAATATAGCATACCACTGGGTGAGTCTGTTTCTTCTGATATCTTTATTGGCCCTGTGCTTCAGGAATAATTATTCCAGGACTTGAAGGTAGGGATGTTGTTGTCAGCAGGGAATTTAACGGACTTAATGAACTCTTTTCGTTAACAGAAGCTCAGGATGCTCAATGATTGCCTTCATCGCCCTCTGTAGTTTTACCCTGTTTGCACAATTCAAAGCTTTTTTTATGTGATGCAATGTTTTTAGAAGGAATAAAAGAGAGGAGGGAGAATGTTTATGAGCCAAGGTAGACTAGAGTGAGACAAATAAGCAGGGAAGAGGGAAATGCAGCAAGACAGACTGATAACTAGAACCCTAGATACCTGAAAGGCGTGTTTTTTAACTTTTGTTTGGAGGGACGAGATTTCCCTCTGCTGCCATGGTTTATGCTTGGCTAAGCTAAACACGTGACTGATCTATCTCTGTGCTGAATGTGCAGAGATGAAATTGATATTGATCCCCCTATGCAGTGCTCAATAAATCAACAACTAACCCAGAAAGAAATTCAAAGTTTCAAATTCAGTAGGATTCTTCTCAATTGTCAGCGAAATGTTTATTTTTGTGTTCCACCATCAACTATTTCAGGTTCGCATGAGCAGTCATACAAACCACAATGAGTGTTATAAAAACCTATTTGTTCGTGTAGTCTATGAGCTTGAGCAGTCCACCTTAAATCTTCCCGCAACCTAAACCCATAAATCTAAGTGTGCCCTGAGGTAAGAGCAAGCTTCGCTAATTAACAGTAGCAGGATGAGAGGTTAAGGCCTGTGTCGTATTAGCGTGAGAAAACACTATTTTTCAATTTAAAGTCCATACTCTTAAGTAATGAAGTTTGCTGTGCTGTGTGTACAAATACAAAAGCATTCAGTCCATTGAGCATTAAAAAAAAATAAGATTCCAGAAACGGTTTACCTCGGCAGTAGGACCATAACAGTGTTCAAAACGCTATGAGTGAACAGACTGTACAGAACTGACACCGAAGATATGATGTCTGCCTCGGGGAATGTCTATAAAACAAGATCACAGATCCAAACCAAAGCTCATTTCTAGCACACGGCACAGAATTGGTTTTCGTTGAATATCTTTCAGTCCTTAAAAGGACTTTTGACGAAGGACACAGTAAGCTCTGAGGAGGTCAGCCTTCCCTCTGTGCAGACCTATGAGCCATTTCTCCCTTACTTTGAACTGAGCTCTGAATATGGTGCAGCAGGGAAAGACTCGGGAGTGGACGGATTAGGGACAGGAGGGACCAGGAGAGAGGCGGGTCGGCTTGTATTCATTTTATCTTCATCTTGGCCAGGAAGGCAAACGGCATTCAAACCACTGACCTTTCTGAGGTGCTGAGTTTTTTTTATTATTTTTTTTCAAGCTAAGAAATCCTACAAAGCAGAAATTTAGCTTTATTAAAAGTTCTTCATGAGGGGAAAAAATAAAGCACAATCTGTTTAATTTTAATGTATGTTACTATCCTGTAAGATATGAACATTTACACTTCAAGTTGTTTTCCAATTTTTTTATATCTGTTAGTCTTCCACTGCTCTGAGGATTTAGTCACTTTCCCACAAAATCTCTGTGATAGGACATCTTTTCAAGAGGAGACATTTTGTAAAGTTGACTTTCTTTCAGCTTCAATTGTATTATGTTATTCACTAAAAGACATACATGGAATGTTGCTTTCACTCATTCATGCATGTTTGAAAAAATCCTTGAATGTCCCATGGCAGTCATTCGGGAGTGCTTTAACACCTGCTCTTTCAATGCTCTGCCTATTTACTCAAAGATCTGCCTTAGAGTTTCAGTTCCCAGCCCTGCTCTCCCAAATACATAATGTCATCTCTTTGACTACAGATGCGAGAAAAATGCTGTCAAACTGTTCATCTTGCCATATACGTTTATGTATTTGACAAAAATACATTTTCCATGTGTCTAAAAAGGAGCAAACAAAAAAATTAACTGGGTGAGGACTCCAGCAACATTTATAGAACTAAGAACCAAAATAATGTGTTTCAGCTTGTGGCATAACTATATCAAACCCTAAATTGGTCATTCAATGACCAGTTGAATGAGGGGTGTGATAATGTAGACTTTAATGTTTATTTGACACTATTTTGGGGAAATACAAATGTTACACATTTTATGATGGCCCTGATTAAACCTACAACTATATTTGTTGGTCCCTGAAATATAACAATGTAAGATTGTGTATTAGTTTAATCGTGTCATAAGCAGTAGTTAGTAGTTCACTCACACTTAATGCACTAACTGGAGCTCTAATGATATTTATACCTGCACTAAAAATAAAGGTGGTCTTGTGTTTTAGTTTCCATTTGACAAAGTTTGTGAAAGGTGGCAAGAGAGCATCTTTGTTTAATGTTTTTCTTCTAATGAGCCTTCAGCACCCTGCTTTGCTCAAGACGTGTGAAGCAAGACACAGATTCAGACCAATGTGCAGAAGGAAATATTATTTTTCTCCTTACAAATTGAAAATAAGACTTCAAATCAATTTTAGGATCTTAGGAGAATTACACAACAAATTATGGCACTTCTAAAATAACTATTAAAAAACACCTCTTGGAATATCCAATGAATAATTCAATTTTGACAGAAGGTCAGCAACGTATCAAGATTTGGAAAGAGCCTCCTGGAGGCTGCTTCTATGAGAATCAAGCAAATTAGGGTTGAGGAAAAACTGAAGAATAATTTAAGAATTGCACAATTTTTTACTAAAAGCCACGCTTAAAGACTTCTTTTAAGCAATTTTGTAACAGCCATCAGTACCGAGTGGTGCTGTGTGAAAGGGTCAGTGCTGCCATTAAATTAAAAGGCTTGTTATTTGATCAGTAAAACCCAAATCACAATTTACAAAAGTACTACTATAAATTAAACAGACCTTTACATTTAAGGACATATTAAAACAACTTAAAGGAGGAATATTTTCATTGTTAATATAATAAGGCCACTATTTTAGGGACTACAGGGCCGTAGCAGTTGGGGCTCTTACAGTTCTCTAAATCTCTTTGGGTCATCCAGTGATGGTAAACTGAGGAGGCATTTAACATAACTTATCTTTTGTGTCCACATTTTCATTCATTTGTAAGTGTACATGCAGCAAATCCTTTCACAGTCATCTAAGCATTGTTGAGCATTCTCTATAGCCTGAAGGCATCCCATAATAAATGTGCAGTGTCACATGGAGAGCTACTTTTATTTATGGCAGTTATTCGGATAATAGAGATAAGCAGATGGGAGACTCCTGGAGGCTTGCTGTCATGAAGTAGCAGACTCACCTGTAAACTTGTACAGATTTAACACCAAAGTGGTTCTAGTGTTTAACCAGAGCATGTGATAGGTCAGTTCTTTATCATTTTCAATAAAGGAACAAGTATATTTCTCATCAGCCAGACGAGGCGGAGTCACTTTCTTACATCTTTGAAAAACTCTTTCCCAATAAACATTTGACCTTTCCACAATTGTATTCTGTATTCTGTTTTTTTGGTATTGAATTGGATCAATACAAACAGCTCTGGAAATGGGCTTATATTCAGCCATGCTAAAAAGGAATAACATTATATCATGATAAAAATAAAAAGATTTTGAAAAGCTGTTTTTGCTTAATACCACCTCTTTAAGAGAGCAGTTCATAGTTGTGGACTACAAGTAAAATGTCAGTAATTATTTTGGGTGCTCATTAGGAAGTCGAGAGCATTTATACAAGTCCTTTTTAGTGCAACACTTGAAAAAATGATAAATAATTTAATATTATATTTCATATTGCACATTCATAAAACCTTACAAAAGTTAAAAGAAAAATATCTGAAGACATTTTCATCACCAAAATGAAAAAAAAAAATAAATAAAAAAAATAAGTTGAACATTTCTTTGATGTTTTTAAGATCCTTTTTAAAGGTTTTTACCTCTCCTTTAAGAGACCAGTCCATAGTTGTGGACTACAAGTAAATTCAATCTGGATAGACTCACACAGAGAAAGAGAAACAGTTAGAGGATTTAATGATCCGAAATTTTTGGCACTCGAACCCGGCGGAAGACTTGTGAGCTGAGGATCACCAGGCAGGTGATCGGTCCAGGTTTAGCTCAGGGTAGTCTTCCCCCCGGTCCGAATACTGGTGGTGGAACGGAGCCTTGAACGAAGGAGCAGAGAGGGAGCTAGGAAGATGTCCCTGGGATGATGGTGGAGATGGGGAGGAGGTGGGTTGAAGCACGGCTGACGGCGAGAAGATCCGGGAAAGCTTGTCCTTTGAAGGGATCCGTGAACGACGATTGGCTGAAGCGGTGCGGCGCACCTGTCCCGATTGGCTGCAGCGGGGGCGTGGTGAGTGTCTGATGTGGGACAGCTGTGTTTTGTCTCCCAGCTTGAATTTTCGCCTAGGCTTCATTTCAATCTGGATAGACTCACACAGAGAAAGAGAAACAGTTAGAGGATTTAATGATCCGAAATTTTTGGCGCTCGAACCCGGCGGAAGACTTGTGAGCTGAGGATCACCAGGCAGGTGATCGGTCCAGGTTTAGCTCAGGGTAGTCTTCCCCCCAAAAGAGGGTGCCGGGTTGAGGCCTAGCTGGCCTGCAGTCTGCAAGACTTGTTAGCACAGCTACGTTGGGGGCCTGCAGTCTGATAGACTTGTTAGGCGTGCGTGCGGCGGGGGCCTGCAGTCTGATAGACTTGTTAGGCGCGTGCGGCGTGGCGGGGCCTGCAGTCTGATAGACTTGTTAGGCGCGTGCCGCGTTGGCGGGGGCTGCAGTCTGATAGACTTGTTAGGCGCGTGCCGCGTTGGCGGGGGCCTGCAGTCTGATAGACTTGTTAGGCGCGTGCCGCTTGGTGACCTGTGGAGGATGGAATGGCTGCTGTCGAGCCGAGGGCTGAGGACCGATGGTCCGGCCGGATCTCCTAGCAGAATGAGATGTTAGAAATGGGAGAACGCTCCACCACCAGATATGACGAGATGCTCACCTGCAGTTATGGAACGTTGAGCTTTGAGTAGGATTGAGAGATCGGGTCTGATGTAAGATGAGAAGGCTGAGGACGCCAAGCGTCCGAGCTGAAGGAGAGAAGCTAAAGGGACGCCTTGAACGGCAGTAGATGTAGCGGCGCCTATTCTAAAGAATGGCCTGAAAAGTGACTAGGTGGAAGACCGCAAGCTGCTAACGTCAGTCTGAGGTGGTGAGTGAACCAGTTAGCAGTCACGGCGAAGCATTCAGGTGTGAGAAACAGAGATTTGGATTCGTGGCAGAGTTGATGTCTTTACATGTGAATTTGAGCAAAAAGGACAGAACGGACCGATCATGCGTGCGATAGCAATAGTACACAACCTTTCGTTTTGGTGTGTTTGATGTGAAGGATTGTAGTGGTCCACGAAGAATTTTAGATCAGATATAGATAAATCTCATGACAAACTGAATACTTCCGATGCAGACGTAAACTCACTCAGCCCAAGAAATCCATGGAAGGCTAGCAGGAAAGCGCATGGAGGAGCGCTTAGGTGTAGGAGGAGAAAGCTCTGGACGGAGCAGGTGATGAGACTCCTAGGTAGTAGGAGTGTGATCAGTCTCTGCTATCGGGAATAGAGGGGCTGTGCTTAGCAATCCCTTTGAGAAGGAGCTTCGCAGCAGAGTTCGAGAAGAGGCTAGGTGATTAACTAGGTTTCTGTAGCTTCACGTGAAAACTGATGCCCGTGAACGGACTGCGGATGTAGGACAGTACGAATCGACGGTGGTCGAAACAGTAGGTGATGAAAGCGAGAACTGTGGATATACTACCAGGGTAAAGGGGAGAATTGATAGCAGAGCAGAACTTGGTGAAGGTTTGCCAGGCGAGAGTATGTGAAGAGGGTAGATGGGGCGGAGCCCGACTTTATGTAGTGGCGTGATGAACGCGAGAGGGAGTGGAAAGAGCCATTTATAAAGCGTCAGATCTTCGAAGGTTTGCGTTAGCTCGGGTTGAGCGTCGGCAGCAAGACATGGACAGCGAAACCTGAAACTTAGAACGGGACGGAGAGTCGGCGATAGCATTGTAATAACCGGAAACGTGCTGAGCTGAGATGATGAAATGTTGTTGACAGCTTGCCATGTGCAGCGGCGAATGAAAGGCATAATGGAGCTAACGGATGGGCGGCCTTTATTAATGCTTGGACCATGGTAATATTATCGCAGCGCGCTATAAACGCATTCTGCTCCGAGGATGGCCCCAGAGGCGGCAAGCTACGGCAAAGGGAAATATTTCATAAAATGTAGAGGATTCGGACTGAGGAAAATAGGAAGGCAACTTTCCAGCAACCATTTACCTTTTAAAGCCCCCAAAACCAGAGGATGGGGCGGCGTCCGTGAAGACCTGAAGCGAGTCGGTCGAGAGAATAACGTTGGCTGAATGCGAGCCGCGTGGTGGGGTGTGCAGTCTGCGAGACTTGTTGGGCGCGAGCCGCTTTGCGGGGGCCTGCAGTCTGATAGACTTGTTAGGCGCGAGCCGCTTTGCGGGGGCCTGCAGTCTGATAGACTTGTTAGGCGCGAGCCGCGTGGACAGGGACCTTCAGTCTGTGAGACTTGATGGCCGTAAGCTGCGTTGTCTCCCCACGACGAACAGCCCTGCGCCTGATTACTCTTCTGTAAGGAACACATCCTACCTTCACACATACAACATGACACAACGCAGAGCCCGTAGGGTGTCTCCACCAGCTGCAGGTTTGAAGAGGGAAAGCCTGGGTTACGTTTGCAACCGACAGGGAGGGACAAACGATAACGGTTTTAGGTAAACGGCCACATGCCAGGGAAGTTAGATCTTTGTAAGCTTTATCGCAGGCGACGTGTGTTGCCACAAGGTTAATTTCGCTGATTTCACTCGTGTGTTTGAGGAGGAAAAACAAAACTTCCACAGCGCTCCGATGTAAAGATGTAAAACAAAAAGATTTATTCCACAGTTTCTTGTGTTATCCTTTACATGAGCAGTCAAATCTTAAATAACCTCCATAATACAAACTACGGTTGAAACTGTGTGGCTCTGACAATTCTCACTGCAGCGACCTCGCCTTTTTCCCTCTCTTCCCTTCCGTTAACACCAGGCTCCTCGCCTCTTTTGCATAAATTGCAAAGTGGCCAATGAAGTTATAAGGCATACAAACTTAAAATAAAACACTTAAAACACTATGAATTTAGCTACATGCAATATAATAATACTTCCTAAACCTCAACAAATTCTCTTATTAAATTACTAATTAAACGAATAAGTTTTTTACAGTAACTGAATATTTTCTACATTAACTTGGCCTCCACACGATGGTTAGACTTGGTGATAAGCCGTCAGGCTATCAAGGACGACGCTTGTTTATGCGAGTGCGCTTTGTGGTTCACTGCGAATAGCTCCAGCAGAGATTACGTAGCAATTGTGACAAACATGAGAGATCGTGCATTTATCAAAACGCTGGCTAGTCGTATCCTGACGCGTTTGTTGGACTGGCGACTGTGCAGATGGCACGGACCTCTTAGAGCGCATGCCTGCTTATTCGCTGCATGAGTGCCTCCTTGAAAGGAGTCGGAACCATTGAATGAGGAGGAAAGGAAGCGGGTGGTATTGCCACGTGTGAATGACTTGAAAGAGGACGCTCGTGAAGTTCGGATTGCTGTGCAGGTGAAAACTGACTGTTAGAGGGTTGAGGTTGACGCAGGTGTGACCGGTGCACTTCTGCGTTTTGTGTGGTAATCAGACAAACCACAAAACTCCGAATCAGGGTTTGGAGGCGGTCTCCGTTTATTTATCCTGTCAATCGGGAGACATTAGCATTAGCACATAGCATGTGCTCTAGTTCGCCAGCCCAATCTCTCCCCAGTGGAACAAGTAACAAAAGGGCGCGCTAACATACCTGTCAATCGGGAGACATTAGCATTAGCACATAGCATGTGCTCTAGTTCGCCAGCCCGATCTGTACAAAATAACAGTATTAACATGCATCAAATGTTATAAAGGCGTAATAGCAACTAAACTGAAAATAGCCATCATTAATACAGGCGGAAAAATAAACATTCGAACAATGTAAATGAAAGGAATACAACGGATTATAAAACTTGCCTCTCCCCAGTGGAACAAGTAGCAAAAGGGAAGAGGAAATTAATAACTGAGTATATATAATGGTCCTGGAGGACCCTGAACAAAAGAAGAAGAAAGAAGGGCGGAGCTGGAGGGCCAAACCCCTAATAGCAGACACAGAGGAACACAAGAATAGACAAATATAAGAGGACAAATAAATTAAAGAAAACATTTTGTGGAAATATATAACTAACAATATAAACCCAGTTACACAGGCGACTGGAACTACGTGGATGAAAGACGGGCAAGCACGTCTCCTTTGACCCTGATAAAAGGAGTGTGAAACTAGACGAGAGCGGCAGGTCCAACGTGTGTTTTTTTTTTTGTTTTTTTTTCTCTCCCTCCAATAAAAGAGGAATTTGTAAATAAAAGATTGCACCAAACTCGTTTGTTTTCAGGTGCGTTTCATGTGTAGCTTTAAGAGAATCCTCTCTATTAGTGAAAAAGCTTAAAGAAATATGGTGCTGTGATTAGGAGACCCGCAGCTGGGCTGGAGGGCAGAATGTGCTGAGATACAAACTGGGACTTCTGACAGAATTTGGAGCGAGCTAAGCAACAGAGGAAAGAGAGGGCTACGGCGGCCTGAGCGGGGAAATAACGGAATGAGGTTGACAAAGAGCGTCCGCCATTAAATGGCGGGGCCGTGAGAACCCCGGCTCTTCTAACAAATTGAGCTACTCGAGACCCTGAAGATGCCGACTGACCAGCAATAGGAGGCGAGATAAACTGAATTAAAGGTACTGGTGCGCTGACGGTGACATGATGCATATCAAATGAACGAATCAGGAGTAGTACGTCTTACCTGAGCGGCGCCCGATGGGCGTAAACGAAGTTCCCGGTTGATGGGGCTGAAGAGTCAGCTGCGAGCTGAGATACGCGGAGGTGAGCGTAGCGGTCTGATTTCGGTTTTCTCCTGGAGGTGGACTGGTAGAGAAGATGGGGCAACGGATCGAGTCCATGATGGGACGAGGAGGAAGAGCCGACGTGCGTCAATGGAGCCACGGCGAATCGTGGAGACAACCAGCGCTTGGCTGCAGGTTGACAGCACCAGTGAGGCGTAGCAGCTGACGATGGTGAGCGGAGCGGGAACCAGGCGGATGCCAGAGGACGCCTGCGTCATCAATGAGGGAAAGACATCAATGGAGGCCGAATGCAGGCTTGATGGGGTGGTTAGATCGGTGAGGAATGACTGGGAGTCGACAGGAGCGCAGCCGGCAGGTGAGGGACACTCCCTGTACCTGGTTCTGAAAGAGGGCGAAGATGATCGGAAGGTGCTTCTGCGAGCTGAATTAGGGACTGAAGGACCGGTATTGCTGGCGGACGGGAGGCAGCTGACTAGCTGACTGAATGTGGGAGAGGTTGGAAAGCGCATACGTGGAATTGAAGCACGGCTGACGAGCGAGAAGATCCGGGAAAGCTTGTCCTTTGAAGGGATCCGTGAACGACGATTGGCTGAAGCGGTGCGGCGCACCTGTCCCGATTGGCTGCAGCGGGGGCGTGGTGAGTGTCTGATGTGGGACAGCTGTGTTTTGTCTCCCAGCTTGAATTTTCGCCTAGGCTTCATATGTCTTAGTAATTATTTTGGGTGCTCATTTTTCTAATTAAATACTTTTAAATCCCCAAAGAACTTTTATTTCATTCAGTACAAGCAATTATGCTTGTTTTACTTACTTGAGTGTCAACTGTGTGTCACCAATGTAGAGTCCAATACCAAGGTGTTTATGTAAATTACATTGGAACTGTTACATCCTGGGTAACAGAAAATCCCCAGCACCTACCCTGGACTCTTAAGGGTTAAATGCAGAGAAAATGTTAGATTACTTCATTAATTAATGCTGAACCAGAGAAAATGTACAAACATGCACAAATATTTAACTTGGTGAGGATCTGTTATGTCGATGCATTTGACACTGGTCATCATTAAAGTGCCTAATAGACCATGTAGGACGTGACAGACAGGCTGGCCAGAGGGGAGGATCCTGGGAAAGCGTGACCTTCATGTGGAGACAGCTCTGTCACACCAGGTTCAGGAAGGTAGCCAGCATCGCCTGAGCCAGACAATGCATTGCTACAGCCAACCAAGCAGAACAACAAACCCCCGACTGCGGACTAAATGTAAAAAAAAAATAAAAATAAATACACATATATATATATATATATATATATGTGTATTTATTTTTATTTTTTATATATATATATATATATATATATATATATATATATATATATATATATATATATATATATATATATATATATATAGGCTCCTGCATGAGATAAATATTATCTGGGTGGTTACCAGAGATTATTTCCAAACTAATATCAAGAATCACAGATATTGAACAATAATCAGCAGAAAGATACAGGGGCAGCCATCAATCTACTCAATGAGTCTACAGAATATTTGTTAAATGTTGCAAAATATAAGAGCAATTTTTAAAAAAAAGGGGGTAAAAACTCAGAAAGGCCACAGGTGCATTTTGAAATGAGAAAGAATGAGGGTGAACTAAAACTCCCCAGACATCAACGAGGAAAGAGAAGAGAGCTGCCACTCAAGGTCATGGTGAATTGCTGCGCTGCTCTGCAGATTGATTGGAATTATGGGGAGCAGCTGGCTGAAAGGAAACCGGAAGGTGACTGAGGAAATCACCAGGTGGCTCCCATGAATTTATGACACCATCAACCCGGCCTCTATTTTCAGTGCAAAAGCAGTTTTTGAAGTGGTGCTGAGACATCTGGACTGATTCCCATGTCAGGTAATGTACAACTGTGTACAATGTGGTCAGTGAACAGATTAATGGCGTTGGTTTGAAATAACTTTCCGGATAACTTTTTCATAAATGGCCAGAGGATAATGCAGCTAATTACAGTTTTCTAAATGTGGAGTTCGTCATGAATATTGATAAAGAATTAATTAGTTGCTAAAACTAGAAAACCATTTTCTCTGCACCAAATACATCACATGTTTTCATAGCAAAATTGCTTTGTACAACTACATGAGAAAATGTAGGAAATAGGAAATGTGTAGATTAATATACAACCTCCCATCCCTCTACTTCATAGTTAACAATTCTTGATTTTGGGCCAGGAAATTGGCAAGCTAGATTTAGCTGTAAAATCAATTAAGGACAAATCAGATAGATTTCCAGTTTTCCTTTTTTAAATTTTGCTGTAAATAAGTGAATATAATTGGAAAAAATCCACAAAAAAAAGTAATTTTGGGATTCTATGTAGTTACACTGACACCACACCTGCTTTTAGTATCAAGGTACAGCAACATTTTAAAAAGTTAGGATTTTAAAATTGCTAACATTTTTCATCATATTACTACATTGGATCATGTGACTCTTCAGGGCGATAGGACAAGCTCAATGTGCCATTTGCGAGTGCCACATGGAATTAAGTGGAAAGCTTCAAGTGGTAAAATAAATGGATTTATACAAGTTTGTGTTCTGAAGCCTAACGTGTGCCTCCAGCTGCAACATCCAACATGGTTTTGGGATCTTAAAAAGCAAAATCTGACCCAAGCAAGCTCAACACCCCAATGCATTTCTCTTTATCTGATTTCTATTCTATAGGGGAAAAAGCTGACAGACTAGACTAACAACTCTGCATCTGATCACCCTAAAACTGGTCTTGGAACAAATTATGATAGTTGTCCTCTGTGGTGTTTTTTTTCCAGTATATTTTATTCATCTTTGAGTTTTTTAGTGGCATGTCATGCTTTAGCTGTTTTTTATTATAAGTTCTTATATCTTTGGAATAAAACACATCTGGCTTGTAATTTTAAATGTCAGAGAGAAAACGCAGGAACCAGAGTTATTGAACCTTTAGAAGTTCTGCTGCTCAATAATTTAAGCACCAAACATCTATACGCCACCTAAATGGTATTTAGAGTGGATCACAATATTGCTTAGGTAAGATGGCATGATCTAAGCTATCATCATTATGCTTGGCAAGGCTCTATGTCAAACTTAAAGACTTCCTTATCAGTCAGGCCACACTGTGACTCTTGCAGCACTGTGCTCAGGTGGGAAAGCCAATAACTTGTCATGGTGCAATTCTGAAGACATGGCAGTTTTGATTAAGCCAAGTCACTTGCTGTATCACTTGCTACGTTTTCCTCGCAATAATGTCTTTTCATTGACTTGCTGAAGGGAGGAGGGACACAGATGTGGACTCATTCTTATGATTTCTTAATGACTTTGCTTTGCTGAGTCCAGATAAAAGCAAAGCTTCCTGTCAGGGATATTATCAATAGAATTGCTTTCTCAATATCTTGGTTGATTGCTGTGCTCTGCATTCAATGCTATCCATATTAAAAAAGTGAACTCTTTTCCCAAACTTGTGCTGCAAACATACAACATTTTATGAGCCCAATTTCTAAAACAAACCAATTTGGTAGATCTAGTAAATTAATCTTTTTAACTTATTCTGAAATAAAATAGCTAAATAATTAAATTTTTTTCTTCTCCACATTCACCGGATCAGGTTTCTGAACGTAAAAGCAGGGCCCATGCCCAACGACAGAGAACCTAAACTAATATTCCATGCATTTTGTCACGCAGGGGTTTATGGATGTGACATTAGATATAAAGATGAGGGAGATTTGGAGGTTATCTGGAATTACAAGCTGCACACAAGAAGTCAAAGCATGAAACAGGATTCACTGCTCTGTGTTCTCTCCGGCAGGCATCTCATTCAGGATAGAGCATGACGACTAAACTTTCGAGCTCTCCAGATGAATCTATACGTGAAATGAAAAAGATTAATATCGGCACACAAACTGCACATTTGAATTAAAATCTTTTTTTTTCTGGTTCTGACAGTTGCAGTATCATAAATTAAAAGGCGAGTCTAACATTTATAGAATTAAGGTTACTACTAGACAATGAAAGAAATGCTTAATCTTCCAAATTACCCTACGGAATGATTGCTTCATTCGGCCTACTTCATAATGATTTAGTGCCAACATGTCGTATAATTTTTAATTAACTTGGAGGGGTATGAATGTAGAACGTGTGGGTGTTACTTAGGGACTGGCTGCAATTTTAAAATCATGAGTCTCACACAGAGTTGTTCCACGCTTTATCTACAAGAAATTAAATCAAAAGTAAATGGATATCAAGTACTGAGGTGAATACAGCCGAATCATCTGCTTCATGAGAATTGTAGCACTGAAACAAATCTTCGTCCTGAACCAAACAAAAGGCCGTGCCTCTTTTTTTTCCACCCCAACTCAACTCAAAGCTGAAGTAATCTTAAAAAGTTTATCTAAAGGGCATATTTAAGGATTTTTACAACTTTTTCTTGCAGCTCTCATCAGCCTTGAAGGTCAAATTCTATTTATTTCTGTGACCAAATTGAGAAATTATTTAAAGGAGCATAAGGACAAAACAAAGCACAAGGCAGCTATGAATATTATGTATTGAATGCCAAAGAATTAATTAACGATCAGCTATATCCTTACGACTGGGGTTAGTCAAACTGAATGCAACATTGTCTTTACTCTGTTAAAAATATTTTTAAATGTTTAAAATACATACAATAATTTTAAATCTTGCTATAATAAACATGTAACCAACTCCTTCACACCTGATGTCATTGTGGTGGGGTTGGTTCTGGGTGCAGGTTAACGGTAAGTCAATGCCAAAGTGCAGCAAGAGGCAGAGAAAATGATAAACAAACATAGAGAAACTATTAAGAGTCAGCCAAATCAAATTATTGAACTTTGGCTTTGCTTCACTGTGCCTTTGTCCTTAAATAAGCTTATTCAGAAGGATAATTACTTTCTTCTCCAAATTGGTCTCAATTTGGTTCTTAAACCCAAACAGAAGAAACTTTTTCAGGGTTGTCAATAATTGGCCACACATCCATAAAACGTGCTCCTTTTAAAAAAGGACCTTTTTATAAACAGGTAAAGGGTGTAGCTAGGTAAAAGGTGCTGCAACAGAAGAAAGTCATTGCTCATATATGGTAAAGCCTTCCTTCAGAAAATTGTGTTTTAAAATTCTCTATCTGCTTTGAAATCCAACAGAAATGCTGAATATGGTGTATTTATGGATGACACTTTCAAGATTTGGAGGGGTTTTGCCTCTGAAATATGATAATATATGCCCTTCAAGCTGTCCGTCCACACAAACACAAGCAAAACAAACAAAATAAATATCTGCTAACATCTCTTTGGCAATCGCCAGCGTCATTTGAATACAACGCAGCAGTAGCACAACCCAACATCTCTCTGTTATAATCCTGTGCAAGGTGCTGCTTTGCCTCTTGAATTGCTGAGTAGGATGAAATTGAGCCAGTTTAACATCGCAAGTCAATCAGCTGAGGCCAGACACAGTGCATCAGCCCTTGTTAGCAGTGACCTTGGAAGATAATAATGGCACTAAAGCAGATATATGTGCTGGGTAATGACACAGTGATTAGCAAAATATGCAGAAGATCATAAACACTGACATGTCTGTCTGCAGTATCTGTACAATTCTTCATTTCTGCTTCCAAGAAACCCTGCTCTGTTTTCTGATAACAAAATGACAAAAGGGGCAAGAAAGTAATGAGAGATTTGTTCTTGGTTGGCATGAGATCTTCATTGTAAGATAACTTTGAGAGAATATAGAACAGTTTCACATTGCCTAAGTTTTTACAGCAAGATTTAAAAAATGCCTGATATGATTTTGCTTTTCTTCTAACAAAGATGAGAGAGAATAAAATGCCTGTGAATTTAGTATAAGGTTTTATGTGCCTAATCCAAACAATCTTCCGCTTTAGGTAGTTAGCCTCCTTTCAGTTACTTATACTGTTTATATAGTCAAAGTCATTACAAATCCTTTGTGATTTAAACATAAATGTTTAAAACCGTGGTGTATCAAGGTAACCTGTATTACCTAGTTCTTAGGTTACATAAGTGTTTCCATATCAGTTAGCCACATAGTGTACAATAAAGCTTAATTTCCAAATTTGTAAGAAAAAAAATTCAACAACATTAAAGATAAACATTTGGGATATTTTGGTTATGTGTACTTCAATAGTTACTCAACACAGTGGTATTGTTGGCAAATAAGTTTTACAGACAACATGAAAACATGCTAATACAATACTTTCTGTAGGGAGATGGTAGATTTGCAGAAAAACAGCTCTGCATTTTTCTGAACAAGTGTAGGATTTTATGATCTCTCTTTGGGATGTTCTTTAAAGTTAAAGGTTCAAAATCATCAGTGACAACAAAATAATATAGTTACATCCTTTATAAAAATAAATACAGGCAAATGGTCTCATATGACAACCAAAGAGCACCAATAATTCTGGGGACAGGCAGCAGATGAATGGGCTAGTGGCCATTTCCAGTGGACATCTCTCACTTTTATGTGGATTGGTCTGGAAAACAATTTCTGTTGCTGCATGGTGCTGCTCTATGCTGTCTGAGACATATGAAAGAGTAAATACGGCCTTTATAAAGGAAATGTATTATTATTGACTTTGTTTTTGATTCACATTCCTTAAGAGGAAGTGAAAACTTGTAAATCACTTGAGTCACACATTTTACATATTTAAAAGTATTTGAACATTTTCTCCCACTACAGTCATAGGAGTAAAGTGATCTTCCAGGTTTTCCAGCTAGTGTGTTTCAGTATCCCTCAGAAAGATTGATTCTAAACTCCCTAATTACTCTATTATAAGTGGCTTTGTGCCAAATTTTGCTAAAATGATTGCAAGGAAAAACCTAATGTAGTTTCAATTGCACCGGTTCTCTCTTGAGTCAGTACATTTTATCTCACTGTATTATGTTTATATATTAAGTCCAATTATGTGATGTAAAAACTTCAAATGACTATCTTAAGATCCATCTTGATTTGTGATGTTATCTTATTTCTTCCCTTGAAACCATCTCATGTTTAGTGAGAAAAGATACCCCCCATTGTGACAAACCTCAATAGGTAGGCCTTGTACTCAAACCAATCCCATCTGTAAGGCCTTGGGTGATTATTGAAGGATAATTGGGTGCAAGCTTGTTGAAATGGAATCCTGTGATAGAGCAGGAAATTCCAGATTCATGGACATAAGCCTGGCACACATCCATGAAAGGTTCAACACCTGGTTTCATAAAAGCCACAAAGGAAAAAATGAGCACATGAGAGAGCTTTGAGGCTAATAAAAACATGAAGTGACCCTGGGTTTCATATTTCTACGTGATTCTGCCAGTAAACTTCACACATAAAGACATTTCTCAACATGTTTCTTAGAATTTTAGAATTTACTCTATAAAGAGTACTTTAGGAAAAGCCACACTTTGTTAAGGATCCTGTTTTATTCAAATAAAACTCTGGAATGTGTTTTGTTCATCCACAATAACTTTTCACAACAATGTATGACAATGAAATGAGCTGAGTCGTTCAAGGGTATTTATTTTTGATTTCAGTATTGATCATCACTGGTGTAACACTCAGTGTGGCCATGAAAATGATAAAATAATCTGAAGCAACATGGGCGTTACCATAGGGATACAGCTGCATACCTAATGTGGCAACCAAGACTGAGAAGACTTTCTAGCTGACACAACTACACACATGTTCACACACAAACAAACAGCACTGTCGCTGCCGGCTGGCTGGATCATGTATGGTAATTAACTGTAATGATGTAAACAAGAATTCATTCCACTACCGATGAACAGCTACCTGGTACGTTAGCAGTAGGACAGCAGAGATTTGGAGATTTAAAGTACCAGAGGAAAGAGCACCTGTCAGGTAATGAGAGCTGCATCATTTGCATATACAAGAATGTATTTTCTATCCTCCTGCTACACTCAGTTTCTTTGATCAAAGCAGAGGCATTTATCAGGTAGGGGAGGAAATATCAGAAGACACTGAGTGTTTCCGACTCAGGGACAACTCCTAATAGATGGAGCCATGCCAGAGAAAAAGAAGCAGGCTTTCTGACAAGATTGCATCATTTAATGTATTAGTTTAACTTCTGAGACTTCAAAGCTAACCAGAAATCACCATCTACACACAGTTTGCTCTTTAGTTTCTTCTCTGTCAGACACAATAAGAATCATCCTCAACTTGTTAAGGTCACAACCAGATAACTTAGGACTCCACTTTGAAAATCTCCACTAGATTATTTTCTGCCAAACAGTTCTAAGGTCTAATTAAAGGGTTTCAAGAACCGAACTGTTAGTTCCCATAAGGAGCAGTTAAGCATACTACAGTTGTTCCTTTTGATTTTCTTGGCCAAGTCAAAGGCTGTGGTTCTCCACCAGCTGATTGCTGTTACTTATGAGGGGAACATTCACCAAAATAATCAAGGGCTTCAACCAGTTTGAGCACTAGACCAATGTTCAAGTTTACCCAAGTTTGCTGCAGGAAAGTATTGAGCAAAGAACGAGTACCATACCAGCAGTATTTGACAGTTAAAAACTGGTCAAAAACTGGTCAACTATTCTTTGCAACCTTGCTGCTACTGATCACCACTGATCCAATGGTTCTGAAAAATAATAATCACTACAACCCTAAACCATCTCCAGAAGATAAGCAGATTTTCTTCTGTGTGACAGTAGTTTAGGCTAAAACAGACCTATACATAAATTTTACTTTAGTAGATAATTTTATTTTTCAGTACTATAGAAAGAAAACCAAGATCAAATACAATGTGAGTGTCTCTCTCTGGATCTTCCACACAAATAAATATAACAGAGTTGTGAAACAACTGTAATGTCTACAAACTGCTCTTTACCAGTTTTATAACAAAAATAAATTAATTGTTCTGAGAGACATTTTTGCTTAGTGAATTAAAAAAAATAAATAATCTGAGTATAAAAATAAGCATTTTTAAACCCTCTCAAAAATAATGGATGTCAACAATTGTTATAAATATTTTTGTCACCAAAACTGAATTTATTTATTTGTGCCTATAATCAATTGATGCTTTTTTAAATTAAAGCCATTCCTAAATCCTCAATCTCTTTCTTGCAACTCAATACTAATTGTTCTTTTTATTTTGGTCTTTTCAGTATCTACATTGTTCCAAAGTCCAGAGATTAAATTAATCCTGGGGTTTTAGTTGTCTTTGTAAGTGTGAACTTCTTCTGCACAAGAAGCTGTTTGCTGTACAAGTGAAGTGGGTGATGATCAATTAACTTATGCATACCATTGGATCAACCACATCTCCTAATGCAAAAGCGACACAAAATTATGAGTTCTGTACCATTTAAGAGCAGTTATAGAAACTGTGCACAGCCAAAATTTCTGCAATCCAAAACCACAAATTGAACTGGTCACAAATGCTACAGGAAGAGTGAAAATGGTTTCTGTGGTCAGCAAAAATCTATTGTTTCAGCATCAATTGTCACCAACTATTATCCCTGTACGTCCTGTTTCTTTGAACATATCTATAAGTGGAACCAGAGGTGAAAATGTGACACCTTTACATTCTTGCTGTGGAGAAACAGTAAAAATAGACCGAAATGCCTTTTGTTTTTCTACATTTCCTACATTCTTCAGGTCGGTTCAATTAATGTATGCTTACTCTGATGTTTTTTTGTCTCATGGCGCTTGGCAGGAACAACATCTGTTTAATCAACAACTTCCTATGACAGTCCCTCAGTTGGGTGCAAGCTGTCGTATCTATTCTCAGATGGTACCGCAGAGGGATACGAGCCTCATAGATATGCAAAAGAATCTTCACAGCCAGGTAGAGCAGCTGAGAAAAAGATGATGTGAAACTACCTTGAGAGCTGAGGGACTTTTCTACTGCTTGACTGTGCTTTAGTACTTAACTTTTTGAAGAGCATTTATTATCATCAGTAAATTTTAACATAAAATGGAAGTGCTGATATTCTTCTGTAGAATAACTGGAAGGCCTTTCAGATGATTGTGAGGGGCTTGCTTTGCTTATAATCAAGACAGTAGCATGTTCACATCAACCCACATAGAAGATAATTTCTCTCAGGTCCCATCAACATTGATTACTCCTCTCAAGTTGTATGAAAATGTCATATTTTACATATCCTACAGTTTCATCTCACATAACGTTCTGCATCTCTCCTGGAATTAAGACAATGTTGAGGGAAACTGGTGTGGGAGGGATGTTACCTTTACCCACACCTGAAGCGTCTTATCCTGCTGTGGCTGCTTCTTTCTGAATTAGGTCACTGAGGTAATTGGGGTTCCAGTGGTCATTAATTCAAAGCTAGATGGCAGACCACCACTACCACTACGGGTATAATTGGGTCTAATTTGCCCAGTGTTGCCAATGATTTGGATCAGACAAACAGAAATGACTAATTTAAATGGCTGTGTGACCTTTTCAAAAGCTTCCGTCTAATTAACCTTTGTCGATGCATGCAGGAATGTTAAAGTAGGCTACAAAACAAATGACAACTCACTGAAAAAGGGCTTGTATAAACTTGCTTATAGTGCACAATGCCCTACATGTTTTCCTTTCACTCTGTTTGACCTATGCCATGTTTAATTATATGATTGACTAATAATTTCCTAACAGAACAGCACAATTTGCATTAATAATGGAGCAATGGCAATCTTCACCAACAAACATTTAGACCTGAAAATTTGGCTTTTGGAAAATATGACTTTTTGACACATCTGGTGTCTACAAAACAAGTCCAAATAATTAGCCCTGAAGCCCATGGCTTGAAAACTGGTGTGAGGTGTTTACATTGACATGCTCTGTTTCGGTTTTGTCAAACATGATATCACTGCTGAAGTCTTTCTGTTTTGACATTGTGCTAAGCGACTCCTGTATGCTCCAGACCCACAAACTACCAAAAACTAACTTGTTTTCACGGAGGTGGTCACACCAATCCTCGTGATTTTCATTAGTTAAAGATTAACTTTAATATGCATCTGGATGCATTTTTATATTAAGTCAAAAGAAAGACTTTCCACTAACGGCTCCAATTTATGTTCAGTATTGATAAATAGAGAAACTCCTAAATGTTTTTGTACATACTACTTTATTTTGATGTAATATTCATAAAAATCAGTTGAAGGTATAAAAAATTAAATTAGCAAAGACAATCTGGTGCTAATGCACAACAGTAAGCATTTGCACATGTGAAAGAAATAGTACTTATACCGCAATCAGTGCAGGGGATCAGGCACCGCTTGTCAAACACACAAGACAATCTTGTGTACATAGAGTGGTGCAGGATTTTCGACTGTTAATGGCTGATTTTGTACACTCAGCAGCAGGCATACACCTGGCTTAGGCTACTTCACAACCAATGGCCTTTACTGCAAAAATGTTCTTAATGGCAAAACATATTAGTTTGACACCTCTTATCAACAGCTCTTAACAGTTATACCCCCATTGAAGAAAATTAAGACTTTTGAACTGTCGGCAAACAACTTCCATTAGTGTACTCCCAACAGGCTTTTTTTACTTAATTTTAAAATTTTAAACTGATTGGTTGAGTTTTATTTCAAAAACGTTCCATCTGTTTTAAAAGCAAACCCTCAGTGTTGCTTGCATACTTGGCAGAGAATCTAAGACATCTGAAGGGTTAATAAAACGTATTTACAAATTAGAAGCACTGCATTAAAACTTTTAATATTTACTGTGGACAGAGTGAAGATGGATGCATTTCAGCTCTAAGCCGTCAGCAGTATGCAAAGGTTGGAAACACATCCATCTTCTTCTTGTCCATAATAAATCAGACCAATGCTGATGCACTAAGTACTGGTTCTTATTATTTTTGATTCCCATCCATTATTGTGCACTTCACCTAATATTCTAAAATGGTTTACAAACCTTTTCACATCTTTTCAACTTTTTCTTTTTGTCACATGGAAAAGGCTATTTTCAATGTATTTTACAGAGATTTTATATGACAACCTAATGCAAAGTATAGTAAAAAAAAAACTTTTGAAAAGTCTGACTTGTAATCAGCCTTAATTACTCTGAATACAATCTAATGCAACTAAAAGTCATCCAATTAATAAACTGTCCACCTGTGCCCTCTATAGAACTCCAGAGGGTTTTTTTATTAGAGAACATTAATAGACCAAGGAAAGCTTCTGACAGGTCAGTAAAAAAGGTTGTATACAAGTTTAAAGCAGTATTAGATTAGAAAACAATATTCACATTTTTATGTCATCATTTGAATAATGAAAGAGTATAGGGCAACTGCCCTACCAAGGCATGATTGTCAACCTAAACATAGAGACTAAACAATGAGAACACTAATTAAAGAGCCAAGAAGCCAATGGTACCTCAACACCTCAGCTGGAAGAAAGTCTTGACAGGATATTTGGTGTGAAAACTTCCCTTTAGGGGCAAGAAGCCCATAACATGTCCTGTTTGCAGTTTGAATCTAATGTAGTCCTTTAACAGATACACAAATTGTTATTTCATAAATAAATATGGTAAACAAATATACTGGCAAGTTGAGGACGGAAAGACAGACTGACAGACAGGGGAAACTGTGGTCAAATATTCTAAGAAGATGAAAATAAAGCTGAACAGAAGTAAGAAAAGCCCCAAAATAATCAAAACTAAACACAAAACTAAGCTGTATAGGCATGTAAAAAGTGGCTACATTGTGCAAGCAGAGCAGCAGTAATCCTCTCATTATCCTATCCCAGTTAATGGCACGGTTTACTTTGCAATGACAACAACCCAAGTTTGTGCATTATCAAATTTCCCTTCTGCCAGTCATTACAAAATAGGACCAGAAGCTGCTTGCATTCTCAAATAATAATGTACCACAAAACAGGGAGAAAAGCAGGTAGAGGGGAGATGTGTGCACGATCTGTTCAGGGGATACATAAATGATGACTAATTAATCATCTGGGGAGCTTGCAAGGATGAGGGACTAAATCACTGGAGTTTGACATGACAGCATTTGGAAACATGATAAAATGAAAGAGTCTCTAATGGACCCACTGTACAATAGTAAAAACAAATATTTTCTAAGCAAGAATCGATTCACAGAAATAAGAAGGAAACAAGAAAACTCAGGGCATAGAGTTTCTGAGAATCCTTTTAAAAAGCTGAAAAAAAGGTAAATGACAAGGTTACCTCCAGTAACACCTTGGAATCACCTTGCTTTACTCCTTTCATACTGCATTTTATTATTTTTTTTTTGTTCCTTTCATGTCAAACATGTTTCAGTCTGGGCTATCAGCTATCATCTTCAAGCAGAATGTGCATCCTGATTTGTGTCACTGAGCGATATTGTTTTTTGGGGAATGCATTCTGGGAACACCGTTGAGCAGGATGAATGAAAGCTAATGCTTCTAGCAGCCTTGGAATGAGCCCACAGAGAAGGGTGGATAATCCTATCATTCTACACCATTCATGTGCAATCCACTTGGCTTTCAGCTTTTTTTTCCCTCAACAGGCAATTTGTGGCTTCCCTGCTGGATCGCTCCAAAGCCACTGTGTTATGACTACAAAACACTTCCAAGGCCGCCTGGGAGTCAGACAGGAGGCCACTAAATACAGTCTGCGACCCTGTCACGGCCCGTGCTGGCAGCTGCCCACCCTGCTGCCTGCTGCCAAGAAGAGCTTAATGACAAATACTTTCAGAAAACATCCCATTGTCAAAGTCATGATTGGATTAAGTTAAATGCTTGTGTCTTATTTTAACAATCTCAGTAAAGCTGGAATTATGATCAAACATAATGATTTGGAAAAACTTTGAGAATACTGCTTTTCTTAGCAGCAATGCAAAAGGAACATTTGATATGATCTGTAAAGTAAAACATCCAACAGTCTAACGCTGAATAACTTCCAGATGGTGGCATCCCTGTTTTCATACCTTGTCTTTTTTCTGTGACAGAAGCCAAAGTTGCTTCCCAGGAAGAATCTGAGCAGCCTTCCATAACTAACCAAGGCAGAAGACCCATGTTTATGGTTCCATCTGTCTTAGTATTACTGGATTTCGGTGCTGTGTTAGGCACAGCTGATCACATACTGACTGGTAGACTGGATATGTGGGTGAGATCATCTGGTACTGTGCTAAATTGGTTTAGATTTTTCTTGGCAGATCAGAACTACGTAGAGTCAGTTGCCACGCATAAACCTAAGGGAACAAAGGTGGGGTTCAACCAGGCTGAGTTCTCAGGCCACTTTTATTGAAGACTAACGTGCTCTACCAACATAAGGATTTTTTTTTTTTACTTTATCCAAAGCTGAACAGTCAGTGCACAGTGACATGGTTGAGGACTGTTTCTTTCAGTTGCATACGGTCCTAGATAATTTTCCTTTTACTTAAGGCTTACATTTAACTGTCGCTTTAAAAAAAACAACAACAAAAAACAACAACATTCTTTGTTTTGGTAATTTCTTAAGCCATGTTCCTTCATTTTCCTGGTAAGCACTTCTAGCTACATATCAATAATGCTTTACAAATAAACTTGCCTTGCTTTCACCTATTACAAGTTTGCATCACTTCTAGGCTATTTGGAGGAGGAAGACATTCCCTTTTGCACAGGTAAAGATTTGTTACCCAAAGGATCAGTTCAGGCCTGTGCAGAGCTGAACAGTAAGCATATCTAAGAGGTAGGATTGTACCATTACACCCAAAGCAAATACAGAAAATCACTGTTTTCTGCTTCCTGTCATGTATAAATTCATACATGATTTTCCTATTACAAAGAACTCTTAGCAAACAGACCATAATATCCAGTATGCTGTATCCATCTCAGCAATCATTATTAGCCTTGTTAAATATGTCTAGGCTCAAGCAAATATTGACAACCTGCTACAGCCTCTTCATGCTTATTGACTGCCAAAGTAGCATGATTATCTCTATTCGCACATTCATATCTGCTGCAAAAAAAAAAAATAAAAAAATAAAAAAATCCATATTTCTCACTAGATGTTGTATTTGGATCTGTTGAGGAGACCAAAAATAAAGTGTAGCATGATATGAACTGAACAGTGGAGGAGGCTGTTTAACAATGTGCTGCTCACAGTCCCAGAGCTGCAACTGTACTCCCAATGCTGCACAGCTCCACACGAGTCCTCTCTTATGATGCTGCAGAACCCACCCATCAAATATGACTGTGGAGGTTGTGGTCAGTCAAGAGCTCAGGGAGTGGTACCATCCTGAGGCGCTTTCAACCATAAACAAAAACACTAAAGCATAAGAGTGTTCCAGGGAAAAAGGAAATGACTAAAGAACTCTGAAATTACACAAGCTACAATAATACTTATTCCTGTAAGACACACAGAGAAAACATGAACGCACACATGCACTAATGCACGTCACAGGTCAAAAAATGAGCTTTAGGCAAATGATCTGGAAAACCAACCACAATAGACCACAGACCTTTACATGCAAATTACTTTTGGACAGTTTTTTTTTTTTATATAACATCTCATAAGTGAAGTTATGCACATAAAGAAAATGCAGAGTGAATTCAAAAGTGAAATCAGATGCAGCTTCACACAGGAATGTGGATGTAAATGATTGATAAAATTTTATATGTAAAAAATATGAGATGCGCAATGACCTTGATTATTAGTAGATGTATTCAAGAAGCTCAGTTGTCCTGTTTTATACTTAGAACGCAATGCTAGCAATGCTACCATTAAAAAGAGATAACCACACCACAATCCTGCTGATACCAACCAGTGACATGCATTGTGTCATGAAAAAGATTGTGCTGCTTCTCAAATTCAAAAATAACTTGACTAAATTCAAAAAGCAGTTTGAAAATTATATTATCATTTATAAGGAAGAAAAAAACTATTCGAACCAAACTGGCTCCATATTAAAAAGCAATTTTGGAGGAGCTCATTTTATCTTTAATGTTTTATGATCTGAAACATTCCAGAATCAGAAGCAAAACCAAAATATATCAGTAAGAAGGAAAACACTTTTTCAAATCTCTGTAGACCCTGACTGTAATCTTTTTTTTTACTTAGAAAATTACTGTGATACAGAAGACGCTGGGTGGCAGAAATGAGAAGCGTTTTGAAATCAAACAACCACAGTTTAAATGTAAAAATGGTAAGACAGAGCAAATTTACAGTCTGGATCATCTTGTACAGCACAGAGCATCACTGCCAGCGTTAAACAGCAGGCCTCTTGGCTCAGCCTAATTGTAATTTTTCACATGGAGGCAATCCTCAGGAAGTCCTAGACCCACATAGCATGCACTTGCCTTTGAGCCAAGGAACTGAGTCTAAATAAAATCTTTACATCTTTCTTTACATTCTAGCAAAAATGGGCTTGGTGAATCACTTGTATAAAAACCTGCACATGTTTAAGATATTGGACATATACTTAAATAATTTAAGACTATCAAAGTTTTACTCAAGTGACTAAAACTGAAGGAATCTAGAGTAGAAAAAAAAATACAAAAGAGCTACATTGGATTGAGATCAAGAATCTCCTCAAATGTGAGATGCTGCTTCACATGCTGCTATTCTCACAGCTGTAAACTACTTTTCAACAAAAACGAGGAAATAAGTGACAGAATTTTTAGCAACCATTCAAATTATAAGAAAATAGCAGAAGCTCCAAACTCTCACACTGCATCTTCAATCTTTTCAAATAAACATCTTCACAGCAGATTCAACACAGTTATTGGCAAATATATTTTTACATTTAGTCAAACTAGAAACACAAACATGTGATAGACATGTGGAATCTCTTAGACAGAATGCATGATGTCTGTTAACATCCTTTTCCAAGACTTACTACGCATTTTCAATTGTATCCAATTTTATCCATTCTAACACATGAAGGTGATTTAGACCACTGTATCTGTGGCTGAAGGTTTAGGATTGTTATCTCTACCAAAGATATTGCTTTACATGTAGGCCAAAAAATTCCTTTTTGGTGTCATCAGGTTGATTCTCTGGTTACTGCTCTTTCTGTCAGTTTGCCTCATGTGCACAACACTCCCTGCAAAGCTACACTAAAGGTTTACTGCAGTTTATAAACTACAAGGAGCATTAATATTACAGCCTTGGTCAATCTAATACAGGTTTGCAGCTTTGTCATTCTTTTCTATTTTAGGATAATGGATTGAACAGCGAATGGTGAGATGGTTAAATCTTGGTTTATTTTTTTTATAAACTAAGTGTGCTTTAAACTTCCTCACAATTTTGTCCCTGATGAGCCTGCTGTGATTAATAAAACAAGACTCCTTATCAATCTTAAAGACCTTCACAGAACATCTGCACTTATAGTGAGATAAAATTACATATAGGTAAGCTCAATTTCTACTTTGGAAGCATATGAAGAGAGTAGAGTTATCAAATTTTGTCTTATTTTCAGCACAAGTTTTCCTTTTTCATCCACAGGTGTTTGTCATAACAAATTTTAAAATATATTGAAGTTTGTGGCTGTAACCTGGAAAAATTCAAGAAAGTTTAAGCAATGTGAATACTTTTCCAATGTGTTAAAAAGCACGTTCAGCATCTGAACCTGTGCATTCTGCCCGTGTGCACAAGAAGAAAAGTGAAATTTGCTGCCCTGGTTAATTCAAATGCATTTGTCCCATTTCATGCCAAACCGTCTGTGTTACTGGGAGTCTTTGATCCCACTGTGACTAACGCAGCACGACATAAAAGGGTAGAAATTAGCTTTTTTTTTTCTTTGTATGCTAATTTATTAATTCTAAGAATAATGTTAAAAGTTCATTCAAAGATGAATGAACTTTTCATTCATCTTTGAATGAAACATGAATGTTTTCTTCTTTAAGGTAAAGAAGAAAACATTTTCAGTCAAGAGATTTGGTGTTATTCTTATTAACAAGATCTTCACAAATCTGACAACAGTAAAGTTTTGCTACCTGAAGCGAAACTGTACTCTAACAGATTAACTAACAATCACTAAATCTTAATACATAAATTTATTTGTGAAATTTATTTGTCTCGACTCCTATTACTATTTAAAGCCCTGAAATCCTCATTAAGAAGGCAGATATTTAAGATTTTCAAATGAACTCTCTCTCGCTATTTTATTCACCCCATAGTCCTACTTAGTAGGGTGCCCATTTTGCAAACTGCAGCTTATTTCTATCAAACTGAGATATTTTTGGATTAGTTGATAAGAGGTTAGGGCTGATAAACTAACAGAATATTGACCAAAGTGTGCTTCGCAACTGGAAGCTGCACAATTGTTAGCTAAGAATAAGTAGAAGGCCTTAGGATGCCTACCCCACAAAGATCATGGATACTAACGTAGAAGCTAAATGTAGGCCACACACATTTGAAGTAAGAACCAGCTACTTTTTTCTTTTCTGACCAAGAGACTCCACTGTTGTTGAAGACACAGTAGTATAAGTTAGTATAACAAAATGAACAGTGCCCCAGATGATTTAAGGATCAGTTATATTCTACAAGGACAGTCGATCACAGAACATCACTGTTTTCACTGAAGCCTGGTTCAGTACATTTCAACTTTATAAATACAAGACAGAACCCCGGCTGCTCCCAGTGAAACAGGATCACTGTTTCTTGTATATGGATTATTGAATAAATAAATCAAGAGATGGGCCCGCAGTAACTAATGCTTTGGAATGTGCAAGAAACAAGAAGAGCACTGGGTCGATTATGGACTGAAGCACACAAGTTGTTATGATATTGTTGTGAGGAAGCATGGTGGACTGGACCCAGTGCTTCACTGTAGGAGCTCTCATTTGCTTTTAAATCTCAGAATGTATCCAAATAAAATAGCATTTTTACCTGGTGTTTGTTGTGGATCTTGCCCAAATATTTTTTTCCAAAAACAATACATTTTTGAGACATTAAAAACTAGAAAATATGATGCTGAATCTTCAATCTTCTCAAATATGCCTGTTGCACAATGACTTGCAAGCACATTTTTCTATGTCACAGACACAAACTTCAACATATTTTGTTGGGATTCAGAATGATTGATCAACACAAAACGGCACATAACTGTGAAGTGAAAGGATGTGTTTGAAATCTTTTACATATAGAAATCTGACTTGTGGGGCTTTCAATTATTTATCTCTCTTTTCTCTGATTATTTGCTGTCAATTACCTTCAGAATTTAACTACGGTGTAAGCAGAGTACACCTGTGTGTAAATTAATCTCAGGATAAATACCAGTGTTCTGTGAAGGCCTCGGAGGTTCCTTAGTGGAAATTGTGCAACTTCTTTGAGCTTTATATCATGTTATGTGATATTACCTCAGTAAAAACATACGAGGGGTGTAAATTGATTCATTCGTGCATTTAAAGAAAAATATCCTAGAATCTCCCACGGTAGCCATTTGAGGGTGCCTAAGCACTTGCTCATTCAATGCACCGCCTGTTTAGCCAAAGCACCGCATTAGCACTTCAGTATTCAACTGAGCTCTTGACCCACAGAGCACCCCTCGCCGCACCTTCCCCACACAGCTCTACCAGACTAGAGGCAGCAACAATAATCAAACAGCTGATAGGACTGCACATTTGCTGAGCTCTTCACAGAAAAAAAACATGTTTCCTAAGAACAACTGTAAACAGCATCATGGAGTGTTGTGATGATTTGCTGAGGGGGCAGTGTCAGAAACTGCATTAACCTCTTAAAAACACAGAGGCCAATTTCAAGGCATCAGTTACAGCTATGATGCAAATTCAAATTTATTTTATGTTAAGTTTGATATATAAAGCATTTTCATAAAAACTGAACATAGAATAGTTACAGAATGGCACTATGTGTCTGGAAAATGCAACCCACTGACCTCCACAGTTGTTCATCTAAACCAGTGGTGCCCAAAGTCAGTTCTTGAGGGCCGGCATTTGCATGTTTTAGTTCTCTCCCTGGTTTAACGCACCTGGATCAAATGATGGCTCATTAGAAGGCCTAAGAAGAACATTGACATGCTGAAAAGGTTGTTACTACCACCAGGGAGAGAACTAAAACATGCAAGATGCCGGCCCTCGAGGACCGACTTTGGGCACCCCTGATCTAAACCAATATACCAGGCAAGTATAACATTAATCAGAGAACGATCCAAGAGCCCCATGGTATCTCTGAATGTGCTGCAGAGATCTACAATTCAGGTGAGAGGATATGCTAGCTAGTCAATACAAATGCTGTTTGTATTGACACCATTTGTATTGTCAATACAATACAGTCTGATGAATACCTCTTTGGCACAAGACATGTAGGGGACAGAGAAATTCTGGGAAAAGCTGTCCGGGTCAAATGAGAGCAAAAAAACCTAATAAACTAAAAATTCCCTATGCAAATATTATGTGTGATGAAGCAAAATTGGACAGCCTGGCTAGTCCAGTGAGACTAGCTTATGCATGGAATGCCATAAGCTTTGAAATAGAGGCTGGGCAGCAGCACTGTTAGTGGAACAAGATTTACAGCTCAGCTGACCATCAGAATCCAGCTGAAGGTACTACAGAGCTTACAACTATGCACTACCCAAACAACAAAGCTGGGGATCTGTTGTGATACACCTTGATACTATGACGGATTTCTAATTGATGTAATACACTAACGGGCATTATCACCAACAATAAGTAAGTACCACAGTTTGTTATATTGTCCTATTGTAAATGGCTACTTGTATAGCACTTTGTCAAATTCAAATTCATTCATGTACCATTAATACACACTTTTACCTGCTAATCGTGATAAACTAATGGATTATAGCCACAGCAACCTCAACATTGTAGATTCAATGCAGAATGGTGGACTGACATCACTGTTTACCATTGAATCACCAATGACATCTTCGGGATGTGGAGTACATATATATTTATAGAAATTACAATACTTACTTCTACTTCAAAATCAGAAGACAAACTCGCTTCTAAACATCATATGTCAGACATTTAGTTTCACAGCCCGTTTAATTGCCACCAAGGAGTTTGTAAAGGATTCCGTATCACTAACAATAAGTCATTTGTTGAGCAGTGGTTTGTCACATTCATTTTTAATGAGACTGGCAGTCATCTATGTCTCTCTGTAGGGGAGTGCCTCCTCTGATTGGCCTCTGATGAGGCAGCAGGGCAGTAGGTTGGCTCCGAAAATGTGATTTCTGGCTCTTCAGTGTGATACTGATTGGTCTAATGTCTAAAACACTGCATCGCCAAGTTCAGACTGAAACAGAGATTAAGGTTTAAGGAGGTATAGAAGGAATATGGAAATGGAAAATGGAAATTTTACTTGCATAATCTATCAGATGCCTCCCATAAAAAACACCACATATTGCACAACATCATAAACTTGTTAGGTGGTCTCCACCAATGTTGTCCTCATTTCCCCATAATTTCCTATAATTCAATGATGATTTTAAGTGTGTGTGTTTAGAAGAAAAGAAAAGAAAAGAAAAGAAAAGAAGTTTGAAGGGTTGAAAGATTGCAAGAATTATGCACTCTTAATCACATTCTTTTTGTTGCACATTGTTAACCATTTAAAAAAAAATAATAATCTAACACCGTTTGAAAATTTGACAAGCGGTAACGTTTTAAAAGTCGCTTCTCAAACAAAGAGAAAAACAAACAGCTATTTACAGTTGAAAGACAGATAGGCTTAAACAAAAGCTTATGATTTATTTGAACATCTTCCAAGTGCCATGCCAAAGTTTTCCACATGAAAAGCTTTCATTTGACAACACATTACCATTCTGCTTTGTTTTCTGTTTCTTTTGTTTAAGCAAATAAGATTAAGCCAATTTTCAGAACTGTATCTAAAATTAAAAGTGCTAAATCCTTCTGCTGCCGTACTTTTTTCAAATTTAAATGCTACTTTTTGTGCTATTTAAACTATGAAGAATTTAAACATATTGTTTCTCTTCCTAGGGTGAAAATCCAAAATATTGTACTCACCACAGTCCTCAAGTCATACTCCTTCACCAAATCCAGGGAGTTTTTATAGCAGGAGGTAAGATCTTTTATCTCTTTATCGCCAACATGACCTCTAGCCACTGGACCTACAGTGTGGATCACATCTGTTGAAGGAAAAGCAAATATTTTCTGTAACAATAGCCAACACCAATCATAAAAGAAAAATTGGAAGTATTTTGTGTGACAGTAGAATTTACAACTAAAGCCATTCTTTCAACAAACCATAGTGGGCATACTGGATGTGATCTGACTGAGTTGAAGCCATTTTGGGTAGAAGACTTTGCAAAAAGATTTCATCCTTTAAATGTGCAAATTAGTAGATACATCCCCAAAAGACTTGCAGTTGTAATCAACTTTGTGTTGTCTGTTATTTAAAAGTCCAATAAAATACACTGTGATTTGTGGTTATAACAATGGGTATTAAGTGTTTTTGTAAACCCCTACAAGGCAGCTGAACAGTTGAGCTTGAATCTATAAGATCATCAAAATAAATGATAAGACAATAAAGTTTGTCCTCGCAATGAGACAATCACTCATGTAGACAATTTAAGCAATTCTGCCTCAAAAGAATGCATTAATTGAGATGCTTTGATAGGAAATCAATTACATATTCTTTCATCCCATCTTCTCAATTATTGATGTCTCCACATACTCTTTTCCCCTCACAAAGTAATATCTTCACCTGTCAGTCACTAGCTGTGCTACTGGCTTGGCCGGTTTGAGGAATGCAGCTTCTTAATTGAATCATAGGAGTGATTACAGGAAAATCAGAGTCGAAGCAGTGACTTGACAGAAATGTAACCTTCTGCATTCTGCCTTGCAACATTGCCATTGTCAGTGTCATATAGGTCGGGTCAATGTCAATAAAAAAAAAAAAAAAAACGTATTCTGCAGCAACTGTAAATCACAACAGAACATTCCTCCACCAACATTACAACACAACTCGTACTCGTGCAGAATTCATCTAAACCCACTTTCCTTTTACACCTGTAAACAAACCTACATATCTACTAAACCGCTTACTATTTTCTCTATGTAGTTTCTCTAAGTGCGTTGATTATTTGAGTACATTTTTTTAACAACGCATAAACAAGTTTATATCTAAAGCATTATTTGTCTTGTTCATTAGTTTCTGCCTCTTTCCCAGTGAACGATAGGCACTAGCAGTAGGCTCTGTAAGTTAAGCAAGAACAGACAACAGATTTATGGATAGATATTTGTTTTTAAAGACTTTTTAATCAGCAGAGATTCACAAATTATTGTTCTGATCTCATTTTGGATGCACTCATTTTCATAAGCATATAATGCTTATGAAATTTAATCAAAATGACTCTCAATGACTTGTACTATTAGATACAATTTATTGTAGTCAAATTTCCTTTCATTTCCTTTCCATAGATAGTCAGTAGATTACAGTAAATTATATAGGACAGGTACAAATTGACACATGGTCTCTACAAACTGTTCAGTGAGTGATGGCTGTTTCTTATGCAAAACGTTTTTGGATTTGAAAAGACAAAACCTGCAAAAGGCTCTCACACTCAATAATTTGTAGTCAGTATTTGATTGTAAACCATAATTCATGTCTCTGCATTTTTGTGTGTATTATCAATTTTAGTCAAAAGGGGATTTTGTTTCCAAATGTAAAGCAGCATCTAACTTAACTACCTGGTAAAACTCACCGCATGTTGAATTAAATATAGATCAACTCTAGCCTATATTTGCATTTTACTATATCAAGCTCTTCTGTTTTTGCTACTGCAATATTGAATGTATCAGAATTTAGATCTGGTTTAGGTGAGGTTACTCATGGTAACACCATCGAATAACACCAAAGACTACACATTACATTCAGCTCTTTTTATGTTTTCTAGGGGCCATTAGGACAAAATGCGGGGACTGTTGTGTTGCTTTCAGGCTAAGATTTTGTTTCGGCGAGAGGTAAAACAACAAGAGGGCTTGAGGCATTCCAAGATGAGTCATTACAGGAAGGGAGCCGTCTGTTTCATTTTCTTTTTTTTCCCCCACAATAGCAGGTGGAAAACTGGCACAACATTGTTATAATGGGACAAGTGGTAAGTTGTTTTTTCTGCATATTTCATGTACTTCTACACTACAGAAAAGGCAATATGCCAATTAGAGAGTGGACAAGTGCCAAAAACCAGAGTAGTAGTGAATTCATGAAAATTTAAACACCTCAAAAGGTTGGAAAACTCCTCTTGGTTGTTTTTTTTTAAGGAATTTAACGTTAAATAAATATTTATACGGCCTTGTATCAAGGGAGGGCTACCAAAGAAGGGGCAGTCAGTCAACTAGTACTGTGAAAGGTTCTTCAGGATCTATGTAAAAATCCAGAAGGAATTACATTCCAACCTGTAGGAAAAAATAAATAAAAATAAATATTTGTCATTCACAGAAAAAAAACAAAAAACAAGACTTTTTTATATCTTTAATGGTCAATGCTCTACTGAAAAATATGAAATACAATATTGATGAGCACCTAAATTTGATGACATTTTTCTTGGTAGATCTCCTTAATCAAAACCACATTTTGTCAAAAAAGTCAAGGGATATTGGATGTATTTGTTATTAAACACTATAGAACTGTTCTGATTTGCATGATAGTCTCATGTCACAGTGCTGGTACTGTGTATTAGCGGTTATCACTATTACAAAACATGCATATTAGGTCAATTTATGATTTTAAACTGGCTGTAGGAGTGGGTGTGTCTCTTTTGTGTGTCCATGTTATAAACTGGTGGTCTGTTCGGGCTGTAGTCCAAAGTTCACTGTACAGCAAGCCTGGACAATCATTCTTGAGGAGAATTCATCATACAAGAACAAAGTATGTATTTATGTAGTTTTATTACAACAGGCCTTTCACTTTTCATTAAAAGCTATGAAGTTCTCATCTATTGTCAATTATGTTGGTTTATTGAAACGTTTGTTATCCTTTTGTGAACATCTTTGGAGTGTATGCGTGGCTTTGATGTGCTTCAGTACTGAAAGTTCACGTGTTTAGGGATCAAAGATCACAGTTGTGCCAGAACTGTTTGTTACTTTTACATTGAATTCATTAAGCTTTGTTTTGGGGTTCGTATCTAAGAATCATAGGACTGAGTCTATCATCATCATCATGACATTGCCTAAAAATGTCAAATGTTAGCATTTAAATAGTATTATTGGTTCATTGCAGCAAAATATGAGTTGTAGTCATGTTAGTTCTGTAGCAGTGGCAGTCATAGAGTTGTCTGGTGATGAAAATGAAAGGTAGATGTTTATTCACATCACATTAGTATTGTTTGTGCTTCAGTTTGGTTTTAGTTATCTGAAGAACATTGCTGACAAAGAAAAACTACTGAGCAGAAGGCATTATAAAAAATAAAAAAATGTTACAAAACATATGGTGTTATGATAGAGACCGGAAAAAAAGTGTTTCAGTAGATGATTGATTGTGCCTTAACTAATGTTTCTGATATTTCTATATTTCTGATGGTCATGTAAAACATAATTCAGTCTTTTAAGTAGCATATTAGGAATTAAAAAGGTAAAGATCTGTAACATTTGTATTTTACCAGCTAATTAGTTCAGTTTGCCTGTACAATACACCTGAAAACATACATTTTCTTTATTATGATGTCAAAACAGAACCCCAAGAACTGCTCAAGCAAATTCTAGCATGACAAAATATGACATACGGTTAAACTAATTCAGCATCCAGCTTCCAAATGTCAAATACTCCAGTTCATGTTAAGTGTTTCCTGGCATTTAGCTGCTGAACTGTAAAGGGGATTATGAATATCAAATGTGGTATACTAGTGCATTCTTATTTTTTATTTTATTTTATTTTTTCTCCTCCCCTCCAGGGGGTCTTTTTGGGGGCTTTAGTCTCCCTTATATGAAAGTAGGCTGACAGGAAAGAGGGATGGAGAGGGGGGAAGACATGTGGTAAATGTCGCCGGGTCCGGGAATCGAACCCACGACGGCCGCGTTGAGGACTCAAGGCCTCCATACATAGTTTACACTATCTCCTACGCCACCACAGCACGCCAGGAAGACTAGTACATTCTTAACCGTAAAAGGCTACGACAAGAAGGAGGATTTTTTTTTCTTTCAAAATGATAGAGACATCCCCAGTAGAAAGTGATTTTTTACTTGGACAGGACACACTGGACACTGAATGACCCCTTAATATACCAACTGCAGAGCATGTGTGAGAACATCTTAGACAAGCCTACTAAAATATTCCTCCACTCCTCCCAGAGCTGAGGAATAACTACCAAGGGGACATGCTCACTTCAAAGATGCCACTTTCTTCGCAGCTAAAAAATCTTTTGAAATAGCTAGACTTCATTTAGAAGTGAAGCACTGTGCTATTTCAGGGACTGAACGAACACTTCAGAGTCTAATCAATCTTTCATTTTTACTTGCCGTTTCTGACTTTGAGGCTGTTACCATTTCTCATCATAACAATCCTAAAGAGCTCCAAAAGCTGCACTTTTCTCTCACCACCAAGATTATCCTACAATGCTATTTTTGAAACAACTGGTAACATACTGGACATTGGTATTTTAAATCAGAACATGTAACTGCCTCTGAACACCTAAATCTAAATCAATTATGAACTAAAGTAGCATTTTGCTTATTCGTTAGAGTCCTGTAAGGTAAAAGGGATTTCTAGTTTATACTATATTGTTATTGATCAAAATGAGTAAAATATCCATGACAAAGTGATATTGAAAAAATAATGGGAATGTTTCATGAAAGCTGAATCTGCAGAAAACAAAAAGCATTTTGTGGTGTGAAACTTTGTGGTGTGAAACAATGGGACTTTTTTAAATTTAAAAGATAGATCATGTTCCTCAGCAACTGTTTGTCTTCTTTATGACTGAAATAAATTACAATACCGTAATGCTTCAGAGCAAATTGGACCAAAAAGATCAATAAATAGGACAACACATGCTGCAGTTTGCCATTCATATTGATGTTTCTTAAGTTCCTTTCTCTAAAAACATCAAACCAAAACAAATGACTGAAGAGGAAACATAATTTAGAGAGAAGTTTAAAAATGAGGTACACAATAGCAGAAATTTGTTTCCATCCGCTGCAGTTTAACTTCTGAACAATACTTAATCGGAAGGCCTACTCTAATCTGTCAAATCACGTACTTTTACTTCAGAGTTAGATAATAATAACTGTCTCATTCACTTAAAATAAAGGCAGTCTAAGTATTCTGAAAATAATAACTTCTATGTAGGCTGCATTTATTACAAATCATAAAAACATAAAACTCACTGAGGCAAGATATTCCTATAAGTAGTAGTATAAGATGAAACCCTTCTCTCTCACTCTCCTATTTCCTGTCAAGCTACTACTGAATGGCAAAAAAAAGCTTAAAACTGAAAATGAAAGAAAACAAATGCATGTATCCATAGACATAATACTCTGTGGCAATGACTCTCCACATTGGTAACACTTCAAAGCTATGTTACCAGCTTATTGACCTCGTCATGGAGATCAATGTTTCAGTGAAATTTCTAAGAGTTTGATACATCTGAACAGCATTGTGTAACGTGAATGGAGCACCATGATTCCAAACAACTGTCAACGATTGCAAATCCTTCTCAGTAAAAGTGAACTTTCTGGGGGAAAAAAAAGTACAATACCAAGTAAGGGTATACATAACATGTATTTTTATATGATTGCTTATCAAGACCCTGTCAGCATGAGCACAGCTGTCTCCCATGTTGGTCGCAGAGGATTACCAAATGAAGTGTGTACACCCACTCGGACATGGACCCAGTGTTGTCATGGTGATGGGAGTGCAAAGTGATCCCCCAGACGGCCACTGAAACACTCGTATAAAACAAGGTTTTTTGATTTTTTTTTTCTATTTTTAGAGATCTGGAATTATCTGCTGCATACTGAGCAGGTACAGATGTTAGTGCATTAATATTCCCTTTTAAAAATGGATTAAGGATTTCTTAGTGATTATTCATACTTTTCAAATTTCAAAGTGCTTTTCCGTTGCGAGTGTCACTGATGTGCTTTCACACTAAAATGGGCTGAAGTGTAAAGAGCAAAAGGGGGTGCAGGTACAAAAGGATGATGACAGACCATCACACTCTTATGCAATATGACAGTAATGCTTTTTCCTCAGTGACCAATGATTACTTTATATACTGAAAAAAGAACAAAAATTGTTTTCACTGACCTGTTTCAGATCTTGCTGTTTGTTGCAGAACTATTATTTTAACATGAAATATTACACTGACAATATAAAAGTGCCATTCTTTTTGCTATGAGAGTGGACGACCCTTCTCCACGAAAAAAATGTAAAAAAATTATGTTTCTATTGATTGTGAGACATGGCAATGAAATGAAATAAAATAAAATTTTCCAATCATAGAGATTTAAAACTAGACAGGAATATATATATATATAGCATGTGAACACATTCAAAGGGAAGTGAGGTAGAGTACAATACAGACTGCACAGCATTCAAATGTCAAGAAGCTCTTTGAGCGAAAGAAAAGACCACTTAATGTGAAAGCCATCTCTCAGCCTGCAGGCTTTTATTTCTACAGCTTTTACTAAACTGAAAAAAGTGAGAAGTGTAAATGCGTGCATGCGTGTGTGTATGGGTGTACACGTTGACCACATGCTGAAGGACACCAGGGTTGCACTGATTGTTTTGCTGTACACATGCTGTAAGAACGGCCTGTGTAGCGTCTGCAGGGACGAGGGAGAGCAGAGCGAAGACAAAGGCAGAAAGTCACCAAGTAGCACTGCCAGCTGTTTCCACTGCTCTGAGCTTACCGTAACATTTCCCAGAGCATGAATGAGCTGCCAGGTGACATCGCTCCTAACAGCTTGCTGCATGATCGTTTTCCACCCTTTCAAAGCATTTACTAAATGTTTGCAATGACACAATATCTTATAGTATTTTTTTTTTTAGAAAAAAGCAACAAAACAAAAAAGGAAGTAATCGAATGAGAAATTTCTGAGAATGTCTGAATTCTCATCTACTTGAATTTAAATTTCTTGAATAGTATCAATAGTTTTACCAGTTTTTTTTTTTTTAGAAATTTGTGCTAATCATGTCAGGACAAGATGTACAATGTCAGGACGGGATGTTCACCATCCTGACCATGTTTTGAACAACAACTCAGTTGACTTGATTTATCAGTGGTTGGATAAAAATCTGAGGCAGTCAGAGCTGGAGGAGGATAAATATGTTACAGTATATACACTCAAAAGTAAGCAGTTATAGAAGTAAGAGGATGAGAGACAGGATTCGCCATCAGTGGCCACAAATCAACAGCGATGTATGCTGGCTGATGGTCTCTGTGATGCATCCTGGGTTGAGAGATGTGAAGCACTTTCCTATTTATTAGCTGGAATAGCTTTTTTGCTTTAGTTCTAAAATGAAGATGATATTGGAAAGATTATTGAAGCTTTAGGGCATATTGACATGACATTGTCATGTAGTTCCTGCAGATTTGTCCACTTGACATCTGTGATATAAATCTCCCATTCCAACATGTCTCAAAGGTGCTCAGTGGGACAAATATCTGGTGCAGTCATTTGATTACATTACACGTGTCATGTTTAAGAAACCAGTTGGTATAGTTTCTTTATGACATGGTGCATTATCCCACTGGACGTTACTGAGGATAAATAAAGGGACAAATATGGTCAGCAGAAATATTCAGGCAATGTGTGGCATTCAAATAGTGCTACTACTAGCAGACTTGCGTTTGGTCGAGAAAATATCCCCCAGATAATACCCCGTCATCACTAGCTTGACACATTGATACAAGGTAAGACAGAGCCATGTTATAATGCTGTTTTCACACCAAGTTCTGACACTAAACAAATTTCATAGTCCCTTTGATTGTTTATTAGAGCAAAAATAATGCAGTCATGAAGCTCAAATCATCTGAAACTGATTTCTTGAACATGACAGTAGTGTTCTCCAATGGCCTGGAGAGTCACCAGACATCAATCCAACAGAGTAGTTTCATGATGAGGAGGAACAGGAGATTCACATTGTGGATGTGAAGCTGATGAATGTGCCTGAACTGAGATGCTTTTGTGTAAATATAGAACAAAATCTCTAAGGAATGGGTTTTGAAGATTTCTTGGCACTAGTGACCTTTATTTGCAGTATCTTGGACTTGGACTGAGAGACAAGGAGAAAAGATCTGTAGCGAAGGCAGTCATCTGAACTACAGATGACTGCATTGATGACTAATAGAGTCCGTATAGTGAGCGGCTGCGCTATCTCTAAATCATATACCGCCCCAATCTTTGAGGAAAGTTTGATTTACTGCTATTCCAAAAGCAGAAGTTCAATCTGATATGTGTATTGTGTATCTACTAAAATATGACTGAGTGTATACCAAAATAATCCTAAAAACATTTTTCAAACCACAATTTGAGCTGTTATTTTCCACCACTGGTGCGCTCAGAAAGTGGTGGTTGTGACCTTACAGGGTCTCAAAGAAATGCTGTGCCTGGCCTCTTATTTTTTCAGCAGGGAAACTGTAACATTGGAGGTCAAATACCACAATAGCTTTGCCATTAAATCAGAAAAAGGAAATCTCTGAAACTGTTTGTAATACATCTGCTGGAATTACATGGCTACCCACAGTATAAAGTCCTGTGATGTAAAATCAGAGCAGCCTTCCATCTTTGCTAGTGAAACATTAGACAGTGGTGTTACTACCTGACTTCGGCTGCATCAAATATTATTTTCTGATTAAGGGACTAAACAACCGCAGCCATACATCATAATTCTGTGAGGTTATGTGCAAGCTCCTTGAGCTGGTGAGCTGGGCTTCATGAATCTTTAAATGTCAAAAAGATTTACAAGTACGCAAAAAATATATACACAGTTGTGGTGGCACAGCTGCAGGGAAGACCAAAAGTGATGTGGCCTTCACAGATGTTATAGCCCATCATTTCAATTAGGACATGTGTGCCCAATGTGAATCTGATGAAGAGAAAGACACAGCATGGAAACACATTAAGCATGCTTTCATTGCAGCAACATGTGCCACACACTCTCCAAATTATCCTAATGATAGTAATTACAAAGGCACATTCAAATCTGTGTTTGGTTAAGTAATGGTTACGGAATGTGTACAAATATTCTTCTGTGGAACTGCCTCTTTTTACAATCACCAGTTGGTAATTTTCCATTACAACACCAAAGAGTTTGATTAACTTAGTAATCTAAATACTTTCCCACATATCTAGATACATAATCAGTATTTGGTCTCTGCATGAATTTAAACCAGCATAAATTAGTATGATGTACAATTATGGGTACATCTCAATAAATTAAAATGTCAATAAAAGGTTAATTACTTTCTGTAATTCCATTTTAAAAGCTAATGTCACTATATACATTCATTATACACAAAAATATATTCATATTTCATTTCAGGACATTTTATGGTTATGGCTTAAACCTTTTTAGATAATTACAATAACACCAATGACAGATGAAATAAAAATATTTTTTTTAATATAAAAATGGCCTAGACAAGCATGGGAAAGACTGCTAACTTGACAGATGACCATCAGCCTGTCATTACACCACCCACAGGGAGAACAAGGAACAAAATGTCACTGCTAAAAAACCTGGATACCAACCAACAGTTATATATACGCTCATGGAAAGTTGAGTGGAAGGAGAAAGAATGGTGGTAAAAGAGGCACAAGCAACAGGCATAGTCTCAGCCTAGAGAGGATTGTGAAACAAAGCACACATACATGTTTAGGGGAATTGACATGGAATGGATATAATCTGAGTTAATATTCGACACCCAGTATTTGTTAGAAGTAAGCCTTGCTTATAAAAATTCACAGTTTCAAAGCATGAATGATTTAATATTCTGTAAAAACCTAAACTGAATTACTGAAGTTAACTTTTTGAAATTTTGTTAAGATGTAACTAAAATCTTAATTATTTTATTAGTTAGGACAAAGTATTCTGACATTGTGCTGATGATCTTTGTAATAATCACTATGAAAAGTTATTTTAAACAATAAAGCTGTATTTCTTCAAAAAGTGAAACAAAAAAAAAAAGGAGAACAGATGTGAAAATAATTAAATGTTGGAAACTTGTGCCATGAAAGGGGATTCTATTTTGTTTTTACAGCAGTTTAACACATTGACAGGTTTACTCCCACAGTAAACACAATATTCAAACAGGCTGAAAGTTATAAAAACACATCAATTTTCATTATTCGATATTTATGCGTCTTTCAACTTTTGCAGGATTCCTGCTTTAGTTTGCAATTTTTAAAACATGGGGAATTTTTATAAGCAGCCTGAAGCGAATAACTGGTTTTGTTAATCAGAGCTTCTGACCTAAAGCTTTTTTCAAATGGATGACGAACTTGACAATCTTGGGAAATGTAGACCCAAAGTATGGCCCTAAACCACTGAGGAGGACCTTTTCTTTCTTCAGTTCACTCTCATTTTGGAAGTTCAAAGTGGTATGATGCCACAAGGCCTTTGAAAATCCTGTTACCACATATTAGAAAAAAGGCAAGTGGTTACTAACGTTCTGACATTCACAAGGCTTCAATAAGAAAAACTGCAGGGGGCTGCAACTGCTCATGCTTAAAGAGCTCTGCTCTCCCTGGGGCTGGACGGAGGCTTGTCGCTACGAGAATGGGACACAGTTATTTAAATGAAAAAGGTTCTGAAAGGTTCTTGTGTTTTATTAGTGTGAAGAAAAATATATTTCATATGAGTCCACACAGAAAAGGGAAGAGGAAGACAAATAGCATTTGCTACTATCATAAATAACATTTTGCCTACTGGTTTTCAGAGTTCAATAAAGAAACAAACAATTAGACAGCAAGGTTAGGGAAGAAATGTTCGGTCATTCAAGCCAACTCTTTTTTTCCTGGTCTCAGTTTCAAACAAATGAAAGCTTCGTCAAACCGATAACCTGTTTATAAGCTATTTTCACATCTAGGTTGTACTTCATTTCTCACTTATTTCTAGTGTCTCCAGTTTACTTACAAAACTAATCTCAACAAACTATCTCCCTCAACACCAAACCAGTTTGCTGAATAACGTGGACTAAGTTTTTCTTCCACATCACCAGAGAACACCATTTGTTGGTTAGAAACTATCTCCTTTTGACCACACACACAGAGAAAGAAGCTACTGTTAACTTACCTTTTTTTTAAATTTCACTGCATGCTATTTTCCAGGAAACATCAAAACCTTTTGAATCAATAAAACTCTAAAGCTCAAACTGCAGTGCTAAAAAGATGGAGTCCTGCAACTTTTAGATCTATCTCTTGTCTTACATACAGGAGCTAATATTGGAGCCATGTGTGCTGAAGTATAGATACATCTAAACGTTTCTATGTGTGCATCACCTGTGAGAGATTTGTGTTTACTTCTGATATGATCCAGTTCTCAAAAACACAACATTTTAATTAGGGGCATCAGAGAAAAGGGGACTCCCTGCTGCTTGCTCGAATCATGGATTCCCACAACATGATGCTCCGACCACCATGTTTCCTCATGGGCATGGTGTTTGTTCGCTGACATGTTTTTTGCATGTGGACCAAAATATGAATATATACTGATATTAAATTCTGCACCTAAATACGTTCATTCTAAGGGCAGTTGGTTTCATTGGCATATATATAAGAGTATCTGAGTAAAGAGGGGCTGATATGCATCCATGCCACATTTTTTCAGGGTTTAGTTGGTCAAAACAATTAAAGGCCATGCGTTATTTTCCTTCCACTTTATGATTATTAGCTACCTTTAGTTTGTCTTGCACACAAATTCCCCAAGATATATGTTGAGACTTACAGTTGAAATGCAAAAAAAAAGTTAGACATGAATCTGTTTGCTAGGCACTGTGTGAAAACAGTTTCTGCCATAACTCCATCTGAAGAAAAAGTGGCAATTTTCAAGCTCCTCCTCCTCTCTCGCAACCCTCCTTATCCTTCCTTCCTATCACCCACAGAGACAGTTTCAGGGCCCCATGTGGAAGACGCAGAACTGAGACCAAACTCCTCTGGGGAGTAGCTACCTAGCAGTGGTACACCTGCCACATAATATTTCAAAGGGTACAGAACACATACACACTGTAGTGAATGTTTTCTAGTGCAACACCACTGAAACCTACAAGAAACATGATCTTATGGGAATACATTACTCATATAAAACATGGCCATATGGTACGGTACAGATCAAACATGGTGGAAGACTTTTGAGGTTACCACACAGTAAGTAAGCGCACATGCACTGTGAGGTTGAAAAGATTGTGTGGCAGATTTTTATCAAAGACTGAATCTCTTGCAATTATATATAAGAAAAAAAAACATCTTAAATCAGGCGAAAGTACTAACTTCAAATTCTTCATATAAGGTGTTTTAAATAATAAGTGGCTCACTTCACTGTATATTTTAAGTTGTTGGATACCTGCTGAGAAAAGGAATTTTCTCTTCAAAACTTAGAAAATGAAGCCAAATATCTCATACTGACTTCAGAGTAAAATTAGATAATACTTTCAAAATTTTCTGTTAAATAATTAAAAAAAACATTCTTTTTCACACTAAGAAGAACGTTGACATGTTTCATCAAAGTTTCATTTTTGTGTCACAGCAGTGATGCTGCTCTCAAAAGATGTCATATTAAAACTTGCATTAGTATTGGCATAATTGAATCTACTTACAGTGTTATTAAATATCTGAATATTTGTTTTTTGGATAATTAAGAGGTTGGTGACTTTTATTTTGGCCAGGCAGTGTGACAAACACTGTATCCAGCTTACCATTTTAAGAACTTTGAACTCAACGATGCTATTTGATGATTGGTGACAAATTTCTTCCATGATTTAAACTCAGCAATTTAAACTGAAAGATCATGTCCTAAATATCTAAGTAGATTAAATTGTTTCATTTTTGCGTTTCAATTTTTTTGCTACTAAGCATGAATCTCCATGTTAGTTTGCGGCTAAAGGGAAGAGCACACGGGCTGATTGCTACAACTTAATGGATTATTCCACTTCCAACTTTTCTTTCAGGTCAATTTACAAGTAAGCAGCTGAACAGGTCAGCAGCTAAAATAACAACCGAAATGCTTAAACTTAATGAATATTTTGCTAAAGAAATGCACTGACTTTGTAATGCTTTTAAAATTACAATAATTATATATTCTTAATAGGCTGTTTTCAAGCAAAAAGTTCTAGATTCGCCTTACTTCTTTTCACCTATTTTGGGATTTTTGAGTATAAAAAGATACAGTTTAAGAAAATCAAATGGACAGGTTACAAGCACCTCAAAATAAGATGAACAAAACACATGTAAATAATCTCACACTATTATATATTTTTCAATCCTTTTGCAAACAAAATAAAATAAATAAAGAAGAAAAGAGCTGTGGAGTCATTTCAGAATATTTAGACATTTTAAAATGGGTGCACTGGACTAGCTAGTTCTTATGAGTCAACAGGTACAGCAGTTCTTACACTGTTTTTCAATTTGAAACAAGAACAAAAAGTTATTTAAAAAATTTAATCATGTTTAGAGGATTTAAACCTTGTGAGAAAGGAGGTTTGCTCATTCATCTTTGATTTGTAATATCTGAATATTGGAGAAGATTAGTGATGACCTTCCAAGTAAAACCATGAGGTATTCATAAAATATTTAAAATACATTGTAACAACACAAAAACAAAACAAAAAAATACTCTTTTTCCACTGGCTTCTTATTAAGGGCCAATTAATCCTAAATCAAGGTCTACTCATAATTAGTCGTTCATGTTTTTCTATGTTAGGAGCCTAAAATTGGGGTTTATTTAATTCATGCCTGAGTCCATGTGACTTTTAACCATTATACTGTTCTCTAGCTCATTTCATCTCAAGCCATGTTTAATAAACTTCATCACCGAAGAACCGTTTATCCCATACTTTTAATTATTTTTATTGAATTAACTGTGTAATTTAGTTTTCTTAGTTCATTAATTGTCATTTTATTTCTTGTTTCAGGAAAAAACAGTTCAACCCTTTTACTATTGTTATTTACATGTCTCCACGGGCTTGGTGTGAATAATAACCTTTGCATGTGAATAGACCACTTTTGGAAACCGACCAATTGCTGTTTGTTTTTCAAAATCTTTTTCCTTTATTGTTTTACATCCCCGTCTTTTGTTCACATTTTTTCTGAATCACTCTTTTGGCTGGGTCATAAAATGAAATACACTCAGATGCTGAATTTAGCGAACATTTATGTCTAGAAAATGCAAGGTCATGCATAGCATTGGTTGACTTCCCAACTGCTTTACTGCAGCCTGGTTGCCGTGTGTATTTATCAAAGATGCAGCCATTTCCGCACCGAAGGCTGGGCCATGCTGTGCATATGCTCACTTTGTTACCCCCTGACATAAATGCCTCACCAGGGAGAAGCTTTTATTAAAGCACATACTGTATAAACTCTTTCTTTTTAGTAGCAGTGGAAAAAGTTGAAATGCATCTATTTATGGAGTCTTTCTAAGCATTACACTAAACTTAGAGTTTGACCTTGTAACTGAATGAAACGTGCATTAACGATAATTATAAGACGACTTGTAAAAAGAGTATTTAATTGCTATTTGCATAATTGTATGCAGGTTAAAATGTAAAATCAATAACTCATGTCATAAAAATAAAAATGACTGAGTGGGAAGCTTTAATGCAAAAAAGGAAGCAAGTAGCTGGGTTCTTTGTTTTCAGCTGTTTCACAAACACACTGAATCCCTGAACTTTTCAAGACATTCTCTGGAGGACAAAGAAAGCAAACAGCACATAACAGACTGGGGCTCCGACTACTAACATGTCTGGATTAATGCTCCTAATGCAGGGTGCACTTTAGGGTGAGCTTTGATGGGACAGGCAGTCCAGTGATGTTTCCATGTGATTAACAAACACAGGGGAGCCTAGCAGCACACACATATATACACTACAAGGACTATGAGATTAAGGTTTGGACAAAGATGGACCTGAGTCTGTTGCTCTTTTCAGCCTCAGCTCCTATAATTTATTGCAGTCCTGTCTTCTGCACAACAGCCTCTTGTTCTTTGGAGCATTTTGGCAATGAGAGACACATGGTGCATGAACATTTGTCTTACTTTGAAACGACGCCTGGGATTAATGAGATAATTTGGACTACTATACAAGATTGGCACGGACATTTTCTGTATGTGTGGTCTTTGTAGAGCTGTAGGACCGGTTATTACAGGGTATTAACAAAACTAAATAGTACATATTCAATGGTAGGAATTCCTTCAGTGGAAAATGCTGAATGTTAACACTATTATACTTTGAAATGTGTGAAAAAATATTACAAGCTGAATGTAGTAAATTAAAAGTGGAATTTTAGTTTTCCAGCAACAAAAAGTTGTTATAAGTATTATCATTATTAATTGTACAGGAATATTTTCCCTACTCTCAGTCACACGTGTCTCAACAACAGAGAGAGGTCCTCTTTTAAATACTTGAGGCAATTAGTCAAAATACTTTATTTGACTACAGAAAAACTTGAGTTTTGTTCCTGATTTTTTTTTTGTCTAACAAATTTCTGACTTTACAATGTCAGAGAATATCATACATTAATGCATTTAATCATAGATTGTTTTATTTTTTCTTTTGACAGAGTACTTTTCTCATAATCATGCAACATTGATCTAGAAATGTCTAAGCCTATTAATTGAAATTTACTCCTCTGTGGTCAGATTATTGTTTTTTTTAATTTTTATCTGCATATTCCTAATACACACATACATATGCCTTCTGAATAGATTGGGGGTGGGGGAAGGTTTTTTTTCATCTGAACACGTCGTTGTAGTTGTTAAAATTGGTAATCTTTTCAGTCGTACTTAATAAACATAAACTGGCTCCTAAATTACATGTGCACATTAGATCAGGATGGTAGACAGAAGATGGAGAGTTTATTTATTTTTCGTTTTACTTCCAAGTTTCACAAGGTGAGCTGAGTAATCAGTCATCAGTTTGAACTCTCCTATAAAAATCATTTAGCCTAAAGCCTCCAAGCACACAAGAAGATTTCATTCTGCCAGATCTAGCAGATGCCTATACTAAAGTAGTGACCTTTAAAATATGCCTTCCCATCTGATTTCCGTTTTAAACAAACACATTAAGAAAACGGAAAAAAAAAAAAAAAAAAAAACAGTGGATACACATAAAATCACTAATTACTTTGGGGTTATATGCTTGTCTTAGCATAAGAGGATATTTATTTTGATTTATGTCACCCATAACCTTTCCTTCCAACAAGTAATTAATAGTGCTCAAAAAGGACACGTCTTAGATATTTTATCTTTTAAGACTAGACTATTTTCTATCAAGGTAAGATTTGGCTGTCAGACCATGCTTTGGGGGAAAAAAAAATTCTTTAATCCAGGCTGAAGCACCCAAACACAGAGACAGATCGGCCAGATACTGCATTTTCAAAGCAAATCAGTCCTGGATATAAAATGAAACGCTGAGGAGCAAGTTAAAACCATTTTATATAGCAGTGCGGCTGCTCAGGCAGAACCGAAAATGGTTCTTCACAGCTGACTGAAGAGAAAGGGAATCTAACGACGGATAGAAACTCAAGGTTGCTGTCAGTGTGCCTCTACACTGCAGGATAAATGATAGAAATAGATGAGTTTACACTCTGCAGCCCCTTGGCTGACAAATATATAACTCAGTGAGGTTAGGTAAAGAAGATGCAAAACGTGAGATGTAAGATTACATTTATAACTTCACTCTATACTAAAGCAGACAGTTAAAATCGTTTTGGGGGATTTCAGATGCATGTCCCACAGTACCTGTTACTGAAATATCTGCCTGTCTTTGACACACACTTACGTCTTTCAAGGCCAGCCGCATTTTTCACCCACTGTTTTCACAACAGCGTGTCACATTTCTCTTTGCAGGCAGAAAAGATGCATTCTTTATGTCATCAGTGTTAAAAATTTACTATCAGTGCCACTGACAGGTAACATTGGCTCATTTTGAAAAGGTATCTAGAATACTGTAAAGTTTCCCCCGAAGCACTTCCACTTGTGATGCAATTTATATAAGACCACTAATTAGGCTTGGGGTGGTATACGTTCTCTGATAACCTTCAGTAAAAATATCATAGTTTTAAAATTAAAAGAAAAAAATTAATCATGAACTAATTATTTTTACTTAAACAAGAAGACAAACAATTAGTCCTGGTCCAACTTAACTTAACTTTGTCCAATTTAAAATCCAACTGATTTTTTTTTTTTTTTATATTTCAATTAATCAATCAATCAAACTTTATTTGTATAGCACATTTCAGCAGCAAGGCATTTCAAAGTGCTTTACATCAAATCAAACACAAAAACACAATGCAACATAGAATCAACAACAAAAACACAACATCAAGTCAGATTCCGTCAATAAACTTGCAATTGATTACGTTTCAAATACAACTCTAAACAAGTGGGTTTTTAGTTGAGTTTAGATTAATGTCTAAAGCAGTCTTTGCCCCTGGCACATTTTTCCAAATTTGCCATAGCAGGCCACTCCCATCTATGGTCCCCAGCAGGCTAATGGCAGAAGTGGGTAGAGTACTACAAAAATTGTAGTCAAGTAAAAATAACACTACTTAAACAAATTTAACATTGCAGAAAACAGCCTTCCAACAACAAGGTTTGCTTATAAATCAGAAGTGTCACTTCAACATAAGTTGTAGGTGTGGTTACTTGTTACTCGTGGTAGATTATCCAGAAAACTAACTTGAGAGTAGCAATATTTAATAACACTACTCAAGTAAAACTAAAATGGTATGATGCAGTAAATCTACTCCTACAAGTACTTATACCCAAAATGTTACTCAAGTAAATGTAGCTTGTTACTACTCACATCTAAAAAAAGGCATGGAACAAGCGAACTGGTACTACAGAAAGCAGCTATGGCGGAAGTATTTATTATACATTTTATTGCTAATGGTTATTTGCACAACTTCATTGTTAATATTAAAATTACAGAAAAATTATGCATGTAGTTGTATATAGATTGCAACTATAGGGTTAAAATTATGCCACTACAAGTGTTGTCAAATGAATAGTAGCTAAGTAAATCATAATCTAGACACACAATGTTGAATTAGATTCGTATTCAAAGTAGATTTGTAAGCAACACTCGACAATCATTAATTCAGAGCTGTACATTGCTCCATTAGTGTGCATGCATATTCATGCACACTATCTAAGCATAATTTACATTTTTGTACATCATCTGATAAAATGCAGGAATGAGGAGCTACGCCTCGATGAGGGTCTAATCTCACAACCTGTTGACAAAAAACTGTTCCTTTGAGAAAACTGATCAAAGATTTCTCTTTACTGCCTGTGACATAATGTATAATCAACTAGCTCTGTGGAGGGTGTCTGTGGGAGTTGGTGTTTGTGCATCTTTTAAAAGGCAAGACTGGAGGCAGGGGCCTTCTCCCATGTTGAGACTTGGATGAAAATTTTTTGTGTTTATACAGCAAAAAGTCAGTGACAGCATGCTTAATTATTTTTGGCTGCAGCAGGTCCTTCCAAAGCGTAGTGGTGCACAGCGGTGTCTGCCTCACAGGGGGCAGACGCCTGCCGCCATCTGGGGGTGTCTTTACCTTGGTCTTGTTAGCATAAACTTAACTACAGATTTGCAAATTTACCTCGGAGATATCTTTAAAATAAACACTGATCTGCTGTTCTGTCGAATTCACTCCTCTAATTGCAAATCTCACAAATAAACAGGTTGCATACAATTTTCACCTTGCAGTGAAGAAGAAGATGGAAAAAGGAACCTCAGTGGACATGAAAATGAAATATGAGAGTGTGAAATGGGGGTAAAAGCAACTGCTGTTTTTTTTTTTTTTTCTTAAAGCAACTTCTCAGGTTGGGTATGACATTGCTGAGCAAGACTACAGGAAGGGCACAATGTCTCCCTGATGACTTGCTCTCCACACAACAGGAAAACAAAAAAATATATCTCCCAACATTTCCAACAATTCTAAAAATATTTTCATGAAAACTGGTTTCTTACATTCCCTCCAAAAGTATTTTATCACACTACAAACACCAACATTTATGTATTTAACTGAGAAGTGGCAGAAAAGTGATGCAAGTCTTTACAATTTTTTAAACTGAAAAATCTTAAGTGTGGTTTCCCTGTTTTGCAAGTCTTTTGGGGAATATCTCTACAAAAGTCTTATGTGTGTCAGGTGACTGAAATTTCTGCCAGCCCTTCTTCACAAAATATTTCAAATTCAGTAATCTATGGATATATATGTACAAGTTTTGCCAACTGCTTCTGAGTCGTTGACTCAACAACTCAATGACTCTGAATCAGTTGGGTTAAAGTCTGAACTTTAACTAGACTATTGTAACACATCTTTATACTTAGATCTTGGCCATCCTATGTTACTCTGGCTCATTTGTTAGGGGTGTGTCATACTGGACAGATGTTTCAGGTTTGCATCATAATTGGCTCATCCAACCTGCAATCCCTCCACTTATGATCTGCATTTTTTCTGTCTTTACCTGGACTCCTTCATGTACATGATACTGTTTGTTCATTATGGTTTTCAAAAGAGTACAAACAAAAAAAAAAAACCTCTGAGGCCTTCAAAAAACAGATTGATTCATACAGAGACTGCATTGTACACACATGGACTCTATTTACTAATAATTTGAGGGCAACTGATTGAATTGGACTTTACTTAATTATTTATTTTTTTCATATTTTGTAAAACTACAAAAAAAGTTCCAGAACAAAAATGTTTGCAAGATACCATAAATTTGATCTTGTTAGCAGTTGTGGTCCCAAAAGAAAATAAGGGGAAATGGAAGGTTGCTTCAAGTTTCTTCATATAGAAAGTAACCTCTTTCCTCTTCTGCTACCCTCCCACTGAGCTAAAAGGAGAAGCAGGTTGTCAGGCACCCACCACTGACCTGGGAAATAAATCCTTTAACAGGTGGCCAGCATAGAGGGGAAGGGCTAAATCAGCAGCACACCTTCCTGCTGCTGCTGGCGAGGCTGGCTGCTTTATGTGCTTTAATTACGCAGCCCTCCAAAACCATCACCCCATCCTCTCATTCCACGCAACCACCTCTGCCCTTCATTCACCCTCCATTTTGGCAAAGCAAACGTAAACAAGCACGATGAAGTACAAGCGATGTGCTTGACTTACATACTCTAACTCAGGGATGTTTTAGTCAAAAAAACTAAATGTGGGGCCTGTAAAGTTCTCACTTAAGTTGTACAAGTAGGAGAATGTTGCTCTGACATACATTCCTGTACGCCACCATTCATTGATCCATTTCATGTGATGTTAGTGAATTTTGGCCCTCTACTCCATTAGTCTCTGTAGCTAAGCAACTGAGTGTTACAGTGAAAAAGCAGCGCTTCTGGCGGTTGCTAGGGAACTGCTGGCGAGTGTTACCACTTGTTAACGGCACTTCGATAGATCAGCCTCTAATGGTTCAGGTCTGATGGAGCTTTGCCTAAAAGGAGATGAGAGATCGGCGAGTAGGCAGCATCCACCATCTAGCCGGCTGCAGCATATGTCACAGCTGACATGTCCCCAGAGTGCCTCACATCAGCACGCATAACAACCAGTTGAAAATAACGTTAGGGTTTTTCCCTCAATAGAAAACCTTTTGCATAAAAGTGGAGACTGAATAATTGAGAGGTGTAAGAGGGGGAGGGGTGGAGGACAAGGGGGGCGTAGGGTGCCTAAGTTGGGGAGGAGGGAAGTATGCCTGCCAGCCAAATCCATTAGCCAGGCCCTGCTTGGGCAAGGCAGGCGGCTGATGGGAAGGCTCTGTTATCGGACACTAAAGGACACTAGGGCTGGCCATCACCACGCCTGCCCTCTCTACTCTTTGCCGCAGGGAGAGGGAGACAGAGAGGGGAGAGGAAATGAGGGAAAATGACAGAGACAAAAAGAAACTGAGAGAGACCAGTGAGGTTCAATAACAGAAAGAATGAGGAGGTGTTGCCCTACTACAGCTTTATAATTGGCCTGCAAGGACGGTCAAATGAGAGGCTACTTATCGCACATAGCAGTTGTACAGGAATACCAGCCCATCGCTATAGCCAGAACTCATTTAAAAGCGCATTAGGACAAATGCATGGGAAAAAGCAGACACCCCCTCTATTTAAGCTATGATTGAAAAAAAAGGGCTAGGGGGTTTATTGCCATAAAAAAAATCTGATGCCTTAGGTCCTTTTGGGAGCATAATTGGCACTCAGAATATCTCCAGTGGATCCTCAACCCACAGTAAGTCCCACAAAGATCGTTTTAAGATTGTAGAATCTCTAATACCGTAATACAAAGGTTTAGGCCCATTAATTTATGATGTGTGTAAATTGTTCTAAAAAGCAGTTCAAAAATGATTAAATGCCATATGTGGTGTGCTGACAAGAAAAGGATGGGAAGCACAGCTGGGTTTTTGTTTTAATCTGCTAATACTACAGGTATCCTGTCTTCTTCAAGTTGTGGGAGAGGCTTTTGCTTCAATTATAAAATTTTATACTGTGCAAAACTGGGAGCAGCAAAACCAATACAGAGTACAGATGATTTGGTTTATAGTGTCATACCATACTGTAGTTTTGGTTTCAAAGCTAAGATTTTCCAAAAAACTGATAAGTTTGTTTAATAAGAATCCAGGAAACAACTCTAGAGGATCACAGTAGTTTTTATGGTTATATGCATCAAAGACTATTCCCCTTTCCCCAGTTGTGGTTCTAAAATGTGAATCAGGTAGTAGAAATAAAGCAACAACACTTTCCACTCAACCTACAAAACAAGAGAAGTTTCACTTTTTGGAATTTTTTTTCAATTTGCAAATTACAGGAAGTGATCTATCACAAGATATGTGTATGCTGCTTTAAACTACAAGTTCCATGCTCAACTAATTAATCAGATAATAAACCAAACTTTATTTGTAGAGCACTTTTTATTCAGTCAAATGTAACAGAAAGTGCCTTACAGAACAACAACATGACTCATTTTGGTATGTCTATTTTCCAACCCTCACCTATTGTCATGAGACACGGATAATGACTGGACGAATGACATCACAAATACAAGAGCCTGAAATGAGCTTCCTCCAGAGAAAGACCACACATTGATGATGTGCTGAACAGCTAAAGGATAAGAAATGCTGCTCTGTGAGGAGGGAAAAAATTACATTTAAAAGAAAGCTAAAATAAAGTGAAACTGAAAATTGTGAATAAAATACAGTACATTTTTCTGGTAAAATTTTTGACTTTTTTTCAGAGAATACAGGAAATGTCCCGTCCGGTGCTACTTGCTAGGGAGAGAGAGGCCAAAACGTCTGCCATAAGACAACATTTTGTCTTTCTGACCTTTTTAATGCAATGAATTTGTTTGGATATCTGTGCTGCTGTTTTGTGCTTCAACAGAAAATGTTTTAGGAAAGTCAAAAGAAATAAAGAACAGAAGCTAGTTGTATACTGATCATAGTATTGGAATACAGGGGATGAATCCTCCAGCCGTAGGACACCAAGGAAGGAGAGACAAAAAATGAAAGATGGAGGAAAACAAAACTATAAAACATAAGTAAGGACTTGAGTTTAGTTTCCCTACCCTCCAAGGGCAGCTGACATGTCAAGGCATCAAAATCAATATTTCCCAACATTTCTATTAATTTCTCCAAGATAACCGAGCACAGAAGGGGACTGTAAACACTGACTGAAACCCTAAAGTTTCAGCTTTTCAACACATTTGTTCTAAGATTGTACATCATTTGGGGCCAGTGAAGACTGCCTGAAATTGGGCTGCACAGTGGTGCAGTTGGTAGCACTGTTGCCCTGCAGCAAGAAGGTCCTGTTACCAGGTATGCCAGGAGGAATGGGGTAAAATTCCTGCCAACCATTATGTGATGCTTATAGAGGGATATCAAAATATTTGATCTTGGCTATTTTTTACAATTAAAAGCCAATATTACCTAATTAGTGTTACTAACACTAATACTAATGTTGAATTTAAAGAAGTTAAAGAAAAACACCGACCAAAAACAGGATATATACTGATTTAACATAAAAACAAAAGCTAAAGGACAGTTATAACAGTAGATGAATAAATATATTTTATTCTGAAACTTTCCACTCCTTGTATGGTCTCTTAATACAACAACAGATTAAATGATATTCTACACCTAATGTTCAAAAATAGTGTTTAAGTGTTAATAGATGTTATTCAGTGGCAGCAAATTGCTAACTGTGGGTACTCCCATAGTCTTATAATGCCCTGTGTGATTCAATGACAGGAGAACATTTAACAGCCCAGCATGAGTATATCCAACAGAAAACACAAGACATATTATTAATGCTGTTTTACCAATTACTTTACATAAGACCACATGCTGAAACTCTAACCACACTAAAAATGCAATTAAAATTCCCCTGTGTCAACAAACCGACAATAATTCCCTATGATTGCAGCGTTTTAAACCTTTTCACGATTTATCATCATTCCGCAGTCCCAGAATATTGTCTAGAAAATCTCAGTCCATATTAAAACAGACATTCTGCAAGTACAAATAGCATCTATCACACACTAGTGACACTGCATCACAATGAGCTTGTTATAGTGCTAAAGGAAGTGCATCCCTCGCAGGCTCCGAACCTCATTTGCATGTTTTCATATTTAATTCTGGACAGCAGAGACAGGTTTTGATGTGCCCTAATGTGGCGCCTGACATTCTCTGAGACCTGTAATTATTTCCCTGACCTGCCCAACAATCATCTTTCCTCTGCTTAATTGGTAACATAAACAAATCCTGAAGTAGTCCCAGATCTCTGGGAGTATTTTTCATGCATAGCTGCAACGGCAAAGACTAGAGAACTGTTAAATTCCCCCGTGACTTATCACAACTCGTTCCAGTGCTGCTTCATGATGTGCTAAATTACCGTTCCTCTCAAACAGCATGTTTAAAAAACTGACTGATAATTGTTGCACAATGGAAAGCTTTTTCTAGAGAGAAGATTAAAGTTTTTAGTAAGAAAAAACTGTTCGGCTGAAAATGAATAATTAATATAACTCAAACCTGTATTATCAAGCCTATTCACCTATGGAAGTCATTGTTGCTGACTGCATGTTCAATATTTTAAAGGACTTGAGGATGAGGTGAATGTCCTATTCCCTGGATATAGCTGCATGCTCCGTTCAGATATCTGCACTGTGTCACTTTTATTGCAGCTTTCTTGTTGGTGTGTGCTTCATGTTTGGTGTGTTGTCACTGTGACTGAATATTTAATGAAGCAATGGCAAGCTCTCCACTGCTGTTCATCCGGGCACAGAGTCAGCGGAAAAGCTTTCTCTCTCTGGTTTGGCCATCTGTTGGAATCAATAAGGGGGCTAGAAACCCCCAGCCACCATTCAGGGCTCAGGCAAGCTGATGATTAAAGGTAACCCCTTCTATGTTCCTGCAAGTCCTGCTCACCACCAAGCAAGGTTAAATGGCAGGTGTTGAAAGAAGAATATTATACCCTGCACAGTAATGCTAATCCCTCAATTAAATTACAGCTCCCGAGCAGACAGGCTGTTCTTCATGCTGCAACTCCAAAAGTAAAGCTCTGCGACATGTTTGAGCACTACAGTCCGCAATTCATGCTGAGGCTTTGGATGGATTTATGGAGGGAATGATACTGTGCAGAAAGACAACAGTACACAATCTGTCTGTGCAGTGTAACTAGACATTAAAAGCTTTGTGATGTGTTTGTTTAGGATGGCAGACACATTATGAAGCTCTCAAACAACTGGAACACACTAAAATCCTCTTTGTCCTGTTTGCCTTCCACTGATGTTTACAGTACGTGGCAGACATGAGTGCACAGTAATGTCTGACTGAGGCAGATGGGGAAATGAGCGGATCGGTGTCTTTCTTCTCCGAGCCGGAGGGGTGCTCGTCTAATGGGGAAAAATAGTGTTGTTTAATTGTAGTTTATTTCAGACCCTGATTGCTTTTATTGAGTTCCATTATTCTTGTTAATGAGCCCGTAATGTGAACACTGATGATTTGGGGGCAAGCCTCTCCCCTCACAATGTGAGATCTGAGCATTTTCTTTGGTCACTAAATCCTTGGCTGCATTTTGTTCCAGTGCAAACATCTGTTTGCTGCTCTCTGCATCTCTCTCATTGACCCAGCAATCAGTCAGGAGTGAAACTTTATCTCCAGCGGCTAATGTTTCTTACCTGCAAACAGCTCCAGATGTGCAGTGTCTTGCAAAAATATTTTTACCCCTCAAAGTTTTTCACATTTTTCAGTGTTATAGCCATAAGCGTGGATGTAATTTATTGGGATTTTACTTAATGAATGAATACAAAGTAGGAAATAATAGTTAAGAAGAAAATTATACATGGAACCACCATGCTGCAAGTGCAGATATTGTGGGTTTTGTCTCTGTAAGCCTAAAACATCAAAAAACAGATTTGTTTTTTCATCTTTCTTTGCAAAACAGTTCTGTGCCTGAAAATGTCAATATTCCAGTCTTGTCACTGATTCATAACTGGCTTATGTCTGTGCTATTATTAGCCCATTCTAAAACAGGGGTATGTTTTAGTCCTTGTCATTGAATTGTAGTTCTGGTTGCATGTTTAGGATTGTTCCTGAGAGGAAAAGTGAAACTCTGCAAAGTTTTAGCAGAAAGCATTTTTCCTCTGGTTTTATCCTGTGTTTAGTTCTATCTGTCTTCCAGATGAGTTTCCTCCAAATGTTTTCCATGTCTACAGCACTGCAAACAGGAATTCTTATAAATTTCCTTCAACAGTGGCTTATTTTCACCGTTATGTCATAAAGGTTACATTTCTAAAGTGAAGAAGTTGTAGTCAAAGTCAACAGTTTCTCGCACCTGAGCTGTGAATCTCTGCAACTCCACCAGAGTTGTCAGAAGTTTCTAGGTTGCTTCTCTGAATAATGTTTTCTTTGCCCGGCATGTCAGTTTGGGTGAACTGACAGGTCTAGTAACAGTCATGTGTTGGTAGGTTTGCAATCATCCCATCGCCTTTCCATCTTTAGCTGCCAGCCCGACAGGAGCTCTGTGCAGTGTTCAAAGCTTAGAATATTGTTTCCTAACCCACACCGTAAACTTCTCTACAATGTTAATCCAGAGCTTTTCTAATAAACTTTGAGACCTAGTCTGAATATCTGGATTAAATTACACACAGGTGAACTCCATTTCCTAATTAGAGAACTGCTGAAGATGTTTTGTTGTCCTATATTATGTTTTAGTCTATCGGAGGCAGTTCTCAGATTTGCATTTGTAAAATATTTTTGAAAAATATACATCATTGTCCCCCCACTTTCCATTTATTTGCCACTTTGTGCCGGTGTATCAAATAAAATCCCAATGAAATACATGGACGTACGTGGGTGTAAAGCAATAAAATGTGAAAAAATATTTTGCAAGGCACTGTTATAGACACAAAGCAGTAAAAAATCTGCCTCCAACCAAGGTAAGCCAAAAACAATGATGGCCAAAACCCCATCTGGAAACTGAAAAAAAAAAAAATTATTTTGTGAGAGAAGAACATTTTGTCTGCCAATGTGATATTAGCCTAGCAGAATGTCATTAAATAGGGTTATAAAGTGACAAGTGTGCTAAAATGTCATTGGCATTTGGAACAGGGAAAAAGCATTAGCATTGCACAAAGAGTGCATTATGAGTGAATAATGCACTGTGCTACCAGTTTGGACATGCAGCAAAGTGAATGTCAAAACTCATTCAAACACACATTCTTCAGGACATAGTGCTGCATATCATGCTTAAACAAGGATACAAGGAATCCTATCTCCTGCTCATTCCTTCATTATGAGAAGCACAGCAACAGCACCGGAGGAGGGAATCACAGATATAGATGATAGCAGACAGTCAACATGACGGAGGGCCGCTTATCATTGGTCAAAGGAACTTCAGCGCTTAGAACACAGTCCATCATGTGAGATTTTCACATTCATGGAGCAACAATGGAGGACTACATACTTTACAGCTGCAAATAAAATTAGCAACACATTGCGCTATGATGATGTAACTCCAAGTATTCCTGAGGCGTTCACTCATCTGATTAATGCAAAGAGAATAACAAAGAGGATAACAACTGTCATCAAGTCTTAGAAAGGATAACAACGCCTCACATTATTTCTCCCCATGTATGTAGCTCTGCTCTGATAAGAGTGACACTTTCTGTTCTGGGAGAATAATCTATTGTTTTCTGCTCTGTATCAGCATGGCGCCTGATCAAACAGAGCAACGCAGGGGATCATATGATTTGGGAGATATTAGAAAAATTGGAAACTGATAATGACTCCCAAATATAATGACAGCCTTTTTGGGGAAGTTATTTCATACTTATGAGAGCGGCGCTTGCTCCACAAGATCAAGTCCTATTCTTTGAATAAGCCATTAAACAGTCTCCAGGCTGTCAGAACTATCAAGCTTAAATCTCTAAAATTATTATGATTAACTTGTCCTACAAAAACTCAGAGTCCATGTTTTCCAGCTGAAGGAGAAAAACTTGAAGACAGAAATCAACTGCTAACCAACTAAAAAGAACTGCTAAATTATTTTAGATTTTGTCACTTTTGCACAAAGCAAATCTTTTTCCAGCTTTTCCATCAGCTATAACTCCTGTCATGACTGAACAATAACATCCCAACATTTGCACAAAGCCTGCAAAAAAGGAGGCCTCTCTCTTTGTTGCTGAGTGCTCTGTAACTTCTGAGAAAATGTAATAGCTGATATAATCTCACACCGCCTGAGTCACAAGAAATAATAGGGTCCTCTCCATTAAAGTCCACATGCACAGTATTTCTTGTTAATGCGTGTTTAAGAAACACATTAGGTAATGCACAAAATCTTGCGGCTCTGAATTTGCTGCCACATAATATCCGCATTTTTTTTTCCCTGTGAACTAGACCCTATTCTCTTTTGCAGAGGGTTTATCAGTGATGACATGCTGTGTTCTTGTGTTGACAGAACAGGAGGTTGCTGCACTGCATGAGGCCAACAGAGTACGACCATGCCCTGGCTGTTTCTAAGCCCAGAGGTGGAAAAAACTTTCCTTTCTTCCCTCTTTGCTGCTTTCTTCCCTCTGTGTCTCTCAACAGTGCATCTTTAATGAGTTGGCATCTTTGCTTTGAGTTTTATAGCAACCCCTCTGCACTCATCACCTATTGTGCCATACCCTCGCACTCACCATTTCTTTTTAATCTTTTTCTTCTCCATCCAATGCTCTTCCTGCTGGCATTCACAAACCTCCAGAAGGGATAGAGAAACAGCTCCTTCATTTCCTACCATGAAACATTTTCTGCACATTTCTTGAGCTGACATTCACTGTGCCTTATTCAAACTCAACATTTGGAGTATGGAAGCAGACAAAAATCTGGGGAGGATATAATGAAGGGAATAAAAGCTCAAGAAATCTGTCGATAATCAGAAAAAGAGCTATATCTTGCAATTCCATTTAAGTACAATAGTTTTACAATAGTCGTAATAAGAACCAACATCATTTTTGGCACCATTAAAATAATGTAATTATTTCTTTGTCCGTTAGAACTGCAAAGCAGATGGAGAGAAAGGCGCAATTAAAAAGCCCATCTTTCCTGGACGATTGAGTTTTTCCATTCGGCTCCTTTCTGTCAAAGGCAGTACTCCATAAAATGGGACAAATGAGATTTCATGAATAGATGAATGGCTTCTTTACGCATGTTCAATATAAATCTATTATTAATGAGTTAATTTATCAGTAGGATGGGATAAAGCCTCATAACACAGATCACAATGATTATTATTTTTTTTTACATGGAGAGACTTCAGGGACGGCTGGCTAACTGTCACCTACCAAGTGTTGGAGTGTTCAGCAACTTCAGCGTCAAAAAAAAAAAAAAAAAAACTGCATGTGAAGCAATTTAGGAGACATGCTGACATGTTGGCTGTGAACCTCGTGCTGTAATTAGCAACCTCCTGCTTCTATTCCCCCCATGAAGCAGAGACACCCAAAACCTGCTGCATTTCTGTCCAACCTCTGTCAGCTGAGAGACGCAGAGTAACTTCTGTCATATCAGGGCTACAGGGCATCAAAAAATACAAGTACATCTTAATGACTTCGAATATAATTTCAATAATTACATTTAAAATAAATATGTATTTATTACATACTTTAAATGTTTAAGTTCATTTATACAGAAATGCTATTTTACATCAGACATGACAGTTGTGCAGCAGTAAGTCACTGAAGTCCTCCACAAGTAAGGTAAGGCACAAAATGTCAATAGCATTTGACATTATATTATTTGACAATGGTTAAGTGGAAGGCAAAATTGTGTTAAAGAAGGTGCAGGAGCCAATTAGGGAGAGCCGATTTTGGTGAGAATTGTAAATAAAAGTCACCTGGAAAGTTTCAGGGTGTTTTCACAAATATGTATCCAGGACATGGAATGCAAACCTTACATTCTTTGTCTTAAGCCACGTTACACTAAAGCTGAAGCATCTTACCTGGGCTAAGGAGAAAAGGATTTGGAATGTTGCCCGGTGGTCATTTTTCCAGATGAAAGTACATTTTGCATTTCTTTCTGAAATGAAGGTAGTGTTCAGAAAAACAGTGGATTACCAGTACCTGGTTTAATTGCCAAGAAAATACAGAATTTGATTAGTTGGTAAATTTGCCTGACCTAAACCCCAAGCTGAATCTGTAGGCTGCTGTTGGTGGAACGACGAGACACTCCAGACCCCAAAATGCCGTGGAGCTCAAGGGCTCAATTAAAACAATCTGGGCTTCCTAGACACCTTGGGAGACCCTGAGGTTATTTTTATTGGTCTTACGCAATATTCCAATTTTCTGTGAAAATGCATTTTTCATTTTGATTAGATATAAACTGTAATAAAAAAATTATTTTCCTACTCTGTTGCGATAACTAGCTGAAATAAATTAACTTTCCAATGATCTCATTTTTAAGCTGTACTTGTATGTCTGGCCCAAGAGAAATGTCCAGCTATGTGTTATATCAGACCTAAAGGTAGCCAAATCTACTTCAAACATGGGTCATGAATTATCCAAGACTGAGCATCTGACCAAGAGCATTTTAAAGGACACACTTCCTCAGCAGCCTTGAGGACATACTTTCATTATTTCACAAGATATCCAATTTTTCTTTTATTTACCCATCAAAACTGAGTGAAATATATTACATTTGCAAAATTTGTAAAAAGAAGTATGTGCCAGGGGCTAATAAAGACCTGTCAGCTGAAATGAGGAGAGAAGATAAACAGCTAGAATGGTGGAAGGATGAATTGTGGTGAGATTTATCAGCAGCTGTTCATATGCGAATGGTGCAGTAGGCCGGAGCGCTCCAACATGCTGCGGCTGTCTGAGACACCTTGGACAGTGATTTATGGGTCGGTGGTCAATGTGTTAATGGACTGGGCCTATGGAACATATCCATCCCAGCTATGGAACACCTTACATGGGGTGGAAAGGCTCTCTGGGAGCTGTATAGTACTGCATAACACATTAGTGCTTTTGGAGGTGTACAGTATAAACACATGGCCTAATGTCAGCCTCTGGTAATGAATTCATTGATGGGGATTGGAATGTGATTCACAAACACCATGATGAATTACACCTGTACACTGAGAGCTGATTTATTTCTATTGTTTGTCACCAAAAATCAGCAGCACACATAGTAGAAAAGTTCAGAGGATTAACAAATGTAACAAATATCTAGCAAATATAACAATAGAACAACAATACAACACTCAAGAGTGGGTAAGTGTTATTATCCATCCATCCATCCATCCATTTTCTATTGACCCTTCATCCCTAATGGGGTCGGGAGGGTTGCTGGTGCCTATCCCCAGCTAACGTTCCGGGTGAGAGGCGGGGTTCACCCTGGACAGATCGCCAGTCTGTCGCAGGTAAGTGTTATTAATATACTACAAAATAAATCTAATGAAAGAGGAAAATATGTAAAAAATCACATGTTTTTTAAATTTAATTTAAAGAGCTAGAAGGAAAGCCTGACTTGAAAATTGACACTTCATATCCTGCCTGCCCAACAAATATTTAGCAAAAATAATAATAAAAAAAACTCTGTAAAACAGATCAGTATGCATAAGACCTATGTGGTATGATAAACCGGGCAGAGTATGATCTGTGGTTAATAAAACACCTGCCTGTGGATGTGAATATAGAGGACAGAAAGGTCTATTAGGTCTGCTTGTGGACAAGTAAAAATATGTTTCCATATTAATGTTAATTCTGTTATTTGATCTGCAGAGAGTTCAACTTCTCTTAAAGTTTGTCTTAAATTTGTTATTATAAATCCATATTATATATCACCAACAAGGTGAATAATTTGCATAATTCAAAGAGAAATGCAGTTTATGAAACTCACTGGTTATAATTTGGAATGTCATAGCAATCATCACCTTTGCAAAATCAACAATTTTGTCTATTCTCACACGACATATAACAAAGTTAAAATTTGTTTTTAATCCCAACTCAAAAATGAGGGCCTTAGGGTAAACAAGAGTAAACTTAATTGCTGATAATTTCTCCCTAATAACTACAACACGATGTGTTACTCCAAGGGGAGACTAAAACCTTTATGCCGTCTGCTGAACAAGCAAATATCAAATTACTCTGGAAAATAAACGAGAAGATTTTCGAAAGCATTAAATTCCCCTGAGTAGTTTACTTGCAACCTTCTTGATTCAACTGCCAGCCTCCCTCAAATATGAATAATTATTATGTTTTATTAAGGCATAAAGTAGGTATGAGCCAGACTGAAAAATGTTTCAGTGTCAGTAGAAGCCTCATATCTGTGACAGAATATTTGTCTTAATTAAACACAAATAAAACACCAGCCTAATAAATCATTTTACAAAGTTATAAGTTAGTTGTATTATTTTGGTGCTATGGTTTTTGAACTTTCTGCTTTGCATCAGTTGGCAGACTGGTAACGACTAGTGGGAAAGAAGCAGGGAAGAGCAATCAGTCACTGAATGGCAGACTAAAGTAGAAGTCGGTAAATATGGGAAAAAGCTGGGAAAAACAAGCCAAAGCATCTTCTCACTAAGTCAGGAGAGGAATACATTCTGATGCCTTTAAGTCAGAGCTGCCAATATAGAGTGTCTGTATAGTTACTTTTTTGTAAAATAAAACTAGAGGAGTATGGTAGGTGATGAAGAGGGTCACAGCTTACACTTTGAAGGTGTTTTTAGAGGCACTCTCATAGACCAACATTCATTTCAAATCCATTTGGCAATTTGATGAGTGTCCTTCACGACAGCTTTTTACCACCTTCTTTCACAAACACTGCCATTCTGATCAGACTGGCCAAAATAGAAATAAAAAAATGGCCCCAATTTCATGAAATATATAAATAAATAAAGAGAAGAAAATCACTTGTACTATATTTTGGAGCTAACATTCATCACTGTCAGCAGGTATACACAGCTTATATGCCCCTAACACGTCCCATTTCCTCACCAGTAGCCATCTCGCCTATTGATAGGACAGCATATCTGGTAATTTATAGAGGAGCCTGACAGTTTTTCTTTTTTTTGCTATTTACTAATGTAAATGGCCTAAGGATGAACTCAGTATTCAGCACAGCCTGACTGTGACATATATTCTGTCCATACCTCGTAGACTTATATGTCCGCTCAGATAATTAGCTGAAGGTTGTATTGATCTTCAGGCAATACACAATGGATTAGTTTCATTTTACAGTAGTTTGTAAAAGCATTCCTATCAAATAAGCTTTTGCGGATTTTGTCTTGTTAAAACCCCAATGTTAGATGTGACCTATTGAGTTTTTTATGCAACAGACCAGGACAAAGTCGGGCATGATAGTGAAGTGAATGGGAAACCTAAACGATTTGAACTGTGCCGCTCATGGTGGCAGCATATTAGAGTACCTCTGCTATGTTAGTTCTGATTTTTTCTTTTTGTACATTTTTATTTATACTTTTGAGGACTTGCAGGTTTGAACCAATGTTCCCTTTGGTTTTAGATGTTGGGCAGCCAGGAGGATTTTGAACAGTTGTTATGATGTGTAATTGTGACAACAAGGTATTGTTTTTAGAATGGAAAGCAGGTGATTAGCATCTTAGAAGCTCAAAAAATATCTCAACAACGGCCATTGTGGTATCAAATGGAAGATCAAATAGATCTCTATTTGATCTTCCATTGACCATAAAGGGTAAGGTTCACATTCCCAACCTCATCAACTTTCCGTCTGGTTTTCTATGTGTAGGTCAGACATAGATTTAAAGAGGAGCACCAAAAGCAAATGAGGCAGATTAGCAGTGATCTTTAGTTGTACAAAGCTGGTTGAGACATAACACTTAAGATCACCAAGTATAATTGCAACAACAGCTGGTTTTTCAAAGTAATGGCATAGGACACTGAATATAAATGCTCACAAGAGGTTTAGGACTTTTATTTGGAAAATAATATCCAAAAAAATTATTATATGTTTTATGTATTATATATCTCTAATGTTTTTGGTTGTAACAAATGAAAAAGTGCTGTACCTGGACCATAGGTGAAAAGTCGGCACAAGTTAAGGTTCACAAGCGCCCCCCCTCCTTTCTTGCCCTTTTAAAAGTCACTTTAAAATATAATGCTCTCCCAGACAGGTTTGAGATTCCATAAAGTGGAAACTATGTTGTATATATGGGACAAATACTTCAACTACCACCTGAGAAGATTAATTCCTTAAGAAACACCAAGGCAAAAGAAAACAAAGTCATCCCATCAGCCCTGGCTATAACAGAAACCCTCACAGAGAGAGGTCTTTTAATTTGTTTACAGTACAGTTCCCTGAAAGCTATCATATCTGCTGTTCTCCTGCCAAGCTACAATACAAATGAATTACTTAGTATTAAGTGTAGCAAACAGCGGTGCCTCTTTGGCCTGAATTGGAAAGAAATGCCACTGCTGAGATTCATTTTCAGCTACATAGGAGGGGAACTAAAGAGTCCCGCTCCCTCTTTAATACTCTCTCAATTTATTCCCCGAATAAAGGCCATGTTCACTGTGGCTTGTCCACTTGTTTCTGAAGCTGATAATCAGCTCAGGCAAATTAGCTTATCTACATTTGGCATTCAAGAAAATGGAGTCAAGTAAACAAAATTCTTCCCTGTAATCCTTTATTTGTTTGTGTTAATGTGACAAAGAAGGAAAGATATAGTTCTTCTGTGCTTGTAATGCAGCAAACAGGCAGAGGGCTCCACAGGCATTTTTATAACACTGGGGCTTTTTAAATTGCATGACTGACATTCGTTCATCTGTATGTGGAAGGAGCTGTGTCCTCGGGCAGGAAAGCCCTGTATGGTTTCAAGTGATCAGTGAACACTGCCTGTTTATTCTGGCTGTACTTCCACATCAGTACATCTCCACGTCAGTCAAAGGTCTGAAGCCATAAGGGGGAAAACTCAGCACTCTGCTGGGCCTCAGCAGGCAAATTACATGGCAGATACCTGGCTGCACCTCAGCCAGTAAAAACCTTTTTTTATTGACCCGTACAGTTGGAGCACCAACCACTATTTAAATTTTCTTCAGTTTAACTGGCATGCTGTGAATAGATGCCACAGGCGTATACACCATAATGAATCATTGAAACCTTCAGCATCTGCTTTCAGACTGAGACAGAAAACAGTTCGAGCCACCAGCTTGATAATGTGCGAGAGGCAAACGTCATGCTGTATTTAGATTTTTAAAGATCATCTGTTACTTTTTGTCATCCTTCCCACAGGGAGTTATACGCCTTCGGACAAAGCTTTCTTACAAGAAACACTAAATGTGTCACATCAGATTCAAGATGAACAAACGTACAACAAAGAATCCAGCAGTGTTGGGTAGTCGGCAGACGCTGATGCCGCCTCCGCAGGGCAAATAACAATCCTACACTAAAATGGACAAAAGCTGTCACAACTCATAGAATGCTTTCATGACAAGAAACAGCAGCAGCCTGACCCAGTCAGAAAAAAAAAAACTGAAACAAAAAAAAAAAGTCAACAGAAGTAGAAGTAGGGAATGTAAATGTTTACTATTTCTTTCACTTAGTCTTTGCGCTACAGTTTGGAAACGCCAAAAATTATGTTTACAATAATTTGTAAACATAATTTTACAAATTAATTTTACTGCACAGAAAATGGGCAGCCATCTGCCTCACATATCTGCCACATGAAACTGTTGTCTTACCAAATCCATTTATGTAAGTTTTAAACTAAGTCGATGAATACCATTCATTTAATTTGACCAATAACAGGTAACCAACTCAAATGGCACTTTGAAATTGCTAATTGAAAAGTGTATCATTATTCAGTTTTTACCCATCTAACCTTTAATAAAAAATTACTATATATATATAATTTCACCACAACTGAAGGTAACAGTTACTTGATTATCCTATAAAACTGCACTATGTGCTTGAAAAAGACAAACTATCGACACTATGCTAAGTTTGCAAACATAAAATAAATGTCTAAAGACAATGGAGTACATTAAATGTTTTATTATCTATGTACTAATTATTACACCCCTCCTAATTTTTATCTATGTTATACATTTTATAAGGCAAGGTTAAAATCTGTCTTTATCTCTTGTGCTACTAAGCATAGTTTGAGGGATCACTGCAGTAAAATGGGCAGCCATATTAACATCATATGGTTAAGTTACTAGAAAGATACTCATCTTGTTACGAAGTTTAAGAACAAAGCCTTAACGGGCTTTGAGCTGTAATAAATTGATAAACCAATTCCTCCACCAGTAGAAAAGGTTACACCAGTGTTTTGACCTATACACTGAGTCAGAATGGATTAAGACCTGTGCAGTAAATCAAAAACATTATTCTGGATAATAGTTTGCCCAAAAGGGAATCAAAAAAGGTCACATTTTTACAAATATCCATGATATTTCTTTCATAAAAAAAGAATTGTGGACAGAATTACTGCTTTCACAATGGCTATAAAGGAGTACTGCAAAGGAATTCAGAAAAATATGACCAAAATTTTGTTGTATAATGTTTCAAAGATTACAGACAGATTTTAATCAAAGCTGAAGCTGTCTCAACTGTCTGCTTTTTTCTATGCATTTTAAAGCAACTGCATTAAGGGAAGGAAGAGTTTCCATTAATGTCAATATTAAAATATGAGGTTCTTCTTCCTGATACTAGTGCACAAGATCAAACATACTTAGTTGAAAAACAGCAAGACACATTGAAACAGTCCAGACATGAGCAGAAAGCTCCTCACTTGACAGCCTTCACCTTATCCATCACTATAGATAGCTTTGGAATAAAGTGAAGATAAACTCCAACTCTGGTCAATATTTCAGTTATTACCATTTTTTTAAGTACCCCAGTCTGTCAGGAAACAGCACACAGGCCTTCTAATGTGGTTTAAGAGGACATAAGAGAAGAATGGTGAAGATAATTATGACACTAACCGCACTTTTCACAAATGTCAGACTAATTTATTTTTACTGTCTTATTATAACCTCTTCACATACGGAATTTTGAAATTAGTGTCATCAGTAAGAGGTGGGTAACTTGATACAGGTATTGTGTAACATATGCAGCCATCTGGTCACATCTGGCTTACATTTTGATCACTAAAGCATATAGTTTTCAAAACAAGGTGTGGGTACAGGGAGACAATCTCAATTAAGACATGATAATGCACCCAGACAGCAGCTAAGACGTAATAGTATTTGATTATTTTGTGATCAAAATTGAGGACAAAATGAAAATCAAAACAGAAATGTTGCATTTGTATTTGATTTAGTTAATCTTTTGTCTCTTGTGGTATGTACCTGTTTCAATTTTGAATGAAGGTTTATTCAATCAGTCTCATTCACAAAAGAACACAGTGAATTTAAAGATGCTAGATTCCAAAGATATTTGCAGGATAACTGAGAATACGGCAGGATAGCCTTTAAAACACATTTTAAGATGCTGTCAGATTGAAAATAATTTATGCTTTTTACTTTTTTCACTTTCACTTTTCCACAGCCAGTTGTCATAAAGCACAACCAAACCCCAGAAGGCCCCCAGTGCAGCCAGATGAAGTACAAAGCAATCACATCTTCTCATTAAAGCTCTAATGCATTCTGCTGCATGGGGCTCAGGCCTACATCATTAATGAAGAGTAGATATTATATACTGTTTACAGAAAGAGGAGAGGCAGCTCATATTAAGCATTTGTGGCCCTCTTGCACTTCTCCTCCCACACACTGATAGGGCAGTGTGTCCCTTGCTCAGCACTGACCTGCAGACTTTTGCTAACAGCAGGCTGTGGAAGGGGGACTGAAAGAAATTCAAAGAAATAAGGTTGCATCCCAGCGGCTAAAACATGACATTTGTAGTTAAATATTTAAACATATACTTCACATATATGTGCATAGCTCTATACAGTGCCTTACATTATGTACTCATACTCGTTCTATGCAGAAACCCACAACCTGGGTGGAAAATATTAGTTGAGCACTCCGCAAATCTGATCTTCATGGAAGGGTGGCAAAAGGAAAGCAGCTTTTAAAAATTTTGAGGTTTCTCAGGAACAAAAGTCCCCAACCACTGGGCCCTGAAGTGGTACTACGGAGCAGATCTATTAGAATCAAGCCAGAAAGCAAACAATAAATCCAGATACACAATAACATCCAGGAGGGCAAGAGTGTTCAATGGGGGAGCAAAAGGTCGAGAACCTCTGACGTAGGAAACACAGCAAACATGTGGAAGATGGAAATCAAGTGACATTTTGGTGAAGACTGCCCATCTTCCTGAGCAAAATATCCCCATAGTGACAGGGTGGTGGCAGTATCATTGCATGGGTGTACTTTTTTTAATAGAAGCTCAGAACCTGGTCAGAGTAAAATACAAAGCTTAAAATACAAAGCTTAAAATACAAAGTTTAATACAAAGCAGTTTAGGAAGCTTTAGACTGAGGTAACAACACAACAAAACGAGATGAAGTTTAAAGGGTATGCTTGCTTTTCATTGAGTATTGTGTACTGTGATCCATCTGTGATGAGTTGAATATTTTGGCAGTTGATCCTTGGAGTAGATGAGGGAGAAGTACTACCTAATCAGTTAATTTTAAAAAAAATTGTATTTTTTCCTCTCGGGCATCTGGTACCTATTTTAAGATTATATTGTGGTTGGAATGTGAAGCATCATTCACTGAACTTATCTGGCCAGACATACACTTAAAATCACCTCCGCAATAAATACTGAAATGTTTCAATCATCAGTTTCCCTCTTTAATACATTACTTCTGGTGCCTCCTTGTGGCTTTTTTTAATCATGAAAAATGTCTGCATGATTCTGTGCTTTGCTGTTGAGAATTACCTGTACAGACAAATTAAAGGCAATGCATGTTAAAGTAATGCAGCTGCAGAAAAAAAAAAATGCTGTTCAGATTTTTTTTTTTTTCCTCCCGCTCTCTTTCTCTCTCCTTTGTGCTCCAGTGACGTTTTATAATTAAATTGTCATAGCATAGACTGCTCTTGGGCTTGCTGCTGTTTTATATGCAGATGACTCAAATGATTTGTCAGTATTTACTTGACTTTGTATAGATGTGACAGTGTTGTGGCTCAGGAGCTAAGAGAGGCTTAGGGGAAGTGCAAATCTGAGAAAAATAAACAGTGTTTGCTTGAGAGCGCTCCTGATGAATAATTAGTCTTTCTGTGTTCTTGGAGGATAATCCAATTAGAGTCTTCAATAATCATTAACTTGCTGTATATTAATTAGTTACCAAGACAATGGCGCTCAGTTGGTAAAATTTCACCAGTAGGACTAACAGCATCTTTCTATAACAGAAAGTCTTGAAGAAGTTGTGTCAGTTTATCAATCAACCTTTTTCTTCTTTTATCTACATTCACCAATTTTCCTTCCCAAAATTGTTCCTGCTCATGGTCACATGTGGGTGCCAACTCCATTAGACACAAGGGAAAGGAGACTACACCCCGGGCTGGCTCCATCAAAGGGCATTGATGGAATTAGACATCCGTGCACGCAACTTAAAATCACCAGTTACCCTAAAATTACTTTAGAGTGAATGTTTTTGGTCTCATGAAAATAGCAGGAGGGCCCGCATGCATGTGGTGAACATTAAAAGGCCTGCATGGCTCAGATCCCACTGTGCAGTTCTCTTTATTTACTGTAAATTCTAAATAAATATCCTTCACATCTCTCTCCATATTTCCAGTCATGTCAATGGATAAATATTTTGTTTCCCCGGGGAAATATCAAAGATGTAAATACTGTGGGAAAGACCTCTCCTCTGCACTTTGGCATCTCCCTCTCCAAAGCTCTGAATTTGGTTTCCATTCCCACATTTAACTGCGGCTGATCATACTCACTGTAAAAGTCCTGTAAAGTGGTCTGGCTGTCGTACAAACATTTTTTGCTAAAGCCCAGCCAGATTTGTTCTGTGGCTCCGTGGAGTGGGCCAAAACCAACAGATGGGCAGAGCTGAGGAAACGTTACTGCAGTGTTTGTCCCAAACACCACACTGAGCGGGTGCCCCTCCTCAGAGACTCAACACTTGGCCCCACAGTCACTGGGCTGATGCCAGGAGAGACCGGGATCATACAACAGTCAGGGACTAAAGAACAAACAGTTGGTGAGAATAGATGAAAGCATGCCGTTGCTACACTAGAAGTCCTGCTCTGTAATTCTTCTAACTACAACACATTGTAAAAATATACATATGACATAAATTACCATAGAACCACAAACTTCATGATCTTTAATTGGAATTTGACGTAATAAAACTACATAAAATTACACACAAAATAGTGCATTTTTTTAAGTATAAAATATATTTTATTTAATCTACAAATAAAACTCTGAAGAGTGTGGTGTGCATTTGAATCCAGCAAATATTTTTGAAAAACCACCCGTCACTGCAATACTACAGCTGCAAATTTTTTTCCCCAATTCTTCTTTGCAAAATAGCTAAGATACCTGCCAGAGAGGTAGTTCAGATATGCAAATAAGCTGTGTTAAAGCAGGGACATCTAAAAGATGTAAGACACTGGTCTTGGAAGGCTGGATCTGGACACTCTGGATGTTGACCATTCCTTTGTAGGCAGAGCTACAAAGGAATGGTTTGTGGACATTTTCCCAGTGGAAAGTTAATCTTTTCGCCAGTTATAATTTTAGTTTATTTCCAACAGGTTTTCTTCTTTCTCCTCATTAACACTGACTAGCATCTATTTTCCTGTTGAAAAGCAACCCCACACCATGATGCTGCTACCACCAGGTGTTCATAAATGTTCTCATCTTAACTGAGCTCTTTTTTATTCAATCACACCATCAGATATGAAATTAATTTTACTGTAATCAAGAATTAATTAAAAACTTTGTAGTTTGTTGCTGTTAATTTCTGTATTGAATTCTGCAAAAATGCAGTGATCCTGCATTTTATATCTATTCTGTTTTGACTCAGCAACAAACCAGTCCAGAGCAAGGGCTCCCTTTAAGCTCTGGCCAAGGGCATGTTTCATTTTCCCTGGATGTTGCTGCTCCTCTTTGAAATGAATTAGCACAACATGATCAGAGTCCACAGTGGACCACTGAGGCATCTTTTCTCCAGAGTGTGGTCCTACAGCCAGAGGAAAGGTAAATACTGTAGCCGATGACAAAATATGCTTGGTGTACACATTGTAAATGGATTTAGCCCCTTATGCTATAAACTATTCTCGCGGGTCAGCATGGAGAAAATTCATCCCTGCAGACATACGAGTCAAAGCTGTTTCACACTTTCAAAGAAAAAAAGTCCTGCAACAATTATTTTAAAACATATACTCCTGTTATTTGCATAACAGATGAAGATGAGGAAACAGATGGCAATGTCTTAACCACCAATTAACACAGACTTCCTTTTTTAGGGTCTTTGTCAAGCAATATGGTAGCTATTAACAGATAGTGGTGGTGTATATCAAACTGAAAAAAATCCTAACTTCATATATACGGTATATATATATATACATACCAGTTAATATGACAAAATATTGATTTTTTTTTTGTTCTTTTCCATGGTAATCACTTCATTAGTGTCTTGATTTCAATAGTGCTGTTTTTCCCTGAAAGCATCACATTTTTACTTTCCACAATACTTTTGATTTCTGGGAAACATGTGGCCCACTTTTTATTTCAAACATTCTCAGAAAATGCGTAAAATAGAAGTATGTTAGCTACATAAATTGGAAGGACAATGCAGTACTATCAAATTTGGACTTTTGTGTTTTTGGAATTAATGTGTGATGATGACTGATGAAGGGTGTCCAAAAATCAACAATTAAACTTTAAAAGGTGAGTTTTAGATTTTTGCTACAAGACAGAGCGTGTACCATTGGAACCTTGCTACTGACCAAATGCAGTGGAAAGCTACACTTATCTAAACTACAGCTGTGTGGCTTTGCTGAGCTCCACTATGCTGTCACATTGAAGTGTCAATAGTGAAGCCTTAATGTTCAGTAGTGAACATTAAACACTGAAGTGTGGGAGCTAAGGCCAGACAAGGCATTTGGCTGCTGCAGCCCACTCACCCAAACTGTTGATGTGTAGAGATTTAAGAGTTGCCTTTTCTTTATTGAGAATATTGTCCGAGATGGTTGTTTGAGGCCTTGTATTTTCTCTCTCTCTCTCTCTCCATCTGCTTTGGCTTTTTCATTCATCTATAAATCATTTTCACCACCAGAACTTCTCACTGAATGTTTTTGTTGTTCTTTTTGCCACAGTTAAGAGTAAAACACTGGAAATATTGTACATGAAATGTTTTCTAAAGGTCAGCTGTTTCAGATGTGCTTATTGCTAGTACTGTCATCATTCTACAATTCATGAGAGATGGGGATATAGGTATGGATGCATTATCAATTTCAGTCTTTGATTAAAATGGTTCCTTTCTAAGTTAAGGAATTATTATAACTAAAACTTCAATTTTAGGGTACAAAATAAGGGTCACAAATAAATACATATTTAAAATTGTATCTAATCTACAGTGGGTCAAAATTAACTATACAGGCTCAAATACATAGATACTAATAATTCGCTAGATGCTCCCAAGAAAGTCACATCTCAACCTCATCCTATCAAGGAGCTTGTAGAATAATCCTGGATGGATATTTAATGTCTCTTCTTGGAAACATATCAATATTTGGAGGAGCCTTCTAATGAGCCTTCATTGTGACAACTAAAATATGAAGGATACTGGCCCATGAGGACCGACTTTGGACAGCACTGCTTTAGAGGCTAGAAAGACTTGAGACTATGTGGAGGTTGACCATTCAGCCGGAAAATTACCCTTCCCATACAGCCAGAGGTACCGTAGCATGATTTGGATCAAAACATGACTTTGTGTTAAAATAGATTTTGAGAAGTTGAATTCAACTGCATTTTATACTTTTCAGATTTTAAATGTGTAAGAAATGTTCCACTTCATAAATGTGCACGTAAACGTGTTGGTATATCACAAAAGAGCTCTGAACTAACCCTAATGTTTTGGGCTGACCTGGTTATTTGAAAAGACAGCTGCTAGTCAGTGTTCAAGTTGCTAAAGATGTATATGACAACCAGAATCAAAATATATTTTTAATATTGGTTTTCTTTTAGCTACTAACACAAAATAAAAATTGGAAGTCAAATGCAACAGTACTGAGAAGCAAATCAGACTGAAATGAAGAACTGTATCACAACTCTGAGCACTGCAGCTTTTTGTTGTGCAAAGGATATTATGAACTCTGCAGTAAGTATTAGGTAAGAAAGTGTTTGTGCTTGTCAGAAAAAAAGTCTCAATTTTAGGAAAGTAATACAAGTATGTGGCCTTTCTCTGGCCTCACCAGCAGCTTAGGAACCTTCAAATATATGCAAGTACCATGACCTTTTACTCTCTGAATGGTTAAATTATTGAGAGCTACTTGCCACAGAAAAACTTATTTCTTTCCTCACTTCCAGACTCAAATGTGTGCTTCCACTTGGCAGAATATAAACCAATATTGCATGTACTCGTATGTTTGGAGGAAAGGTGCATTCAACTAGGTGCAATTTTATCAGGTACCAAATTCAAAAATCAAAGCACAAAGTAAAGCCTGACAAAACCCCCCTTTTTTTTCTCCACAGGCAGATGAGAGACTTTGTGATGGAAAGTGAATTTACGCCAAACATAAGGAGAGTGGGTTTGCATTCACTCGACAAAGATAATGGATGGTTAAAAAAAAGAAAAAACAGGGGAAATCGCTCCCTTATCTTTTCCCAACCTTTGTTTTTATGGTTTGAGTCTGACTTCAAAGCGGCATAGAGCTGAAAGTCACCCTGTTGTGTGGGTGGGAAGCTTTTACCTTCTTTGTTGGTAAGTCTGCAGTACACTGAGCACCTGTTAGAACAGGACAGAAATACAAATCTGTGGCAGCAGTTTGGGTTGCAGCATGTAATTTAACAAACTGACAGCTGCACAGATTACTGTAAGTAATCTGTGCATCACATGGCTGACTTGAGATGATATGGATAGAGGCATGCAGGACAAGTATAATGTTCTGTATATGTCAGAATATGACTGTTACCGTCACAGATCTTGTTTTTGCTCCAGCCAGACGTACACTGGTTTCCATAAGACTGAAGTCAGTGACAGGACAAAAGTGCTTTACAAAGCAATCTACAATTGGAGAAATCTGACTTGATAGTCTCTGACATATAAGCATTGTTTATTTAAACAGGGGGAAAATGTGAGCTACATGCGATCAGTAGGAGAGCTTGGGTTTTAAATCAGCTTTGAAGATCATCTGTAGAGAATATTTCCTTATCTTGTGTGTATTGTTTTTTTCTTGCTTGTTGAGTGTCAAAAAGAGTGTTGACAACTCTCACGGAACAACTATTCATAATAAATGCCTGCATCCTTTTCACATGGAGTGCAGTTTCTTTCATCCATCAACATTCAATGCTGAATTTGTATTCACCTCAAACAGGGCCTTCATTCCCAATGTGGACAGAGAAATTTGACTTAAGGATCTTTGTTCTTATGGTAATGCTCACTTGGTGCACTGCCAAAGAGATAATGGTATTGACTGCTACGTTTTACTTTTGCGTCAATGTAGAAATCTCGTACTGACTTTGTGATTAGTTAGCAAATTTTAAGCTGTAGTATCAGCCCATTAACCAGTGTATGGTACATTTTATTTGATTCAGGGATTTACTTAATACTCAATTTTATAGGGTTCTTTCTGACCATTTTGAAAGCTGTAAAGTAGCATTAATGTTGAGTAAAAAAAATAACCTTTCTGTTTCTATTATTTCTAAACTGAGTTGAATTCATCTCTAAAAATACTGAAAATTATAAATCAGCTGACCTGCTCACATATTTAGTCTGCTTGCAAAGTAAAATCATTATGTTAATATGTTTCAATTTCAAAAGAGCAAACATTCTGCACACTGTAATATAAAATACCCATCATGAATGTCCAAAGTAATCTTATCTGAAGGTTCAACAAGTCACCAAACACAAGTATGCACAGGAAGTATTCAATGAATTCAGAAAAAAGGGCGGCTAACTTCTCTGCAGATCCCACACATCCTGGACACAAACTGTTTAGAATTTTACCTTTACGTTGGTGCTACAGAGTGTTTACAACAATATCATGCATATTTCTCTTGTAACAACATGGCATATTTACAGATATATAAGAAAGAAAACAAATCCGTTCTATTTTACCTTTTTTCACACATGTATATTTAAAAGTCTTAATAGTCAGTATAGTAGAACCCAAGTCAAATTACATGTTTGTGTGTACTTGGAAAAAAAAGCAGATTCTGATGACCAACATAAAAAACTATCTATAATGTTACATAAACGTTATTGACGACATGTGACTGTTCAAGCAAGTCCAACTAATCAAATATGACTTATTTGCCATCTTTCTTCTGTAATCAAGCCCATTTATAGACAAGTGTGGCTGTTTTACATCACTGTCAAACCGCAGTTCTTTGCTTATTGATTGTCCTGTCTAATTTCATCACAGACAAATGGAAAAGAAAACCGGGGGAACCCACAAAAAGAAAACATCACCAAAAGTAATGTAATATTGGCTTATCCAAAGCAATTCTAGTGTGTAGCAAAGGCTGACCACTTTATCTGTATCAAGTCTGTCAGTATGTTAATGAAAGTTGTGGGCTAGACAGGGAGACTGTTGGCTGACACCTGGCAGGAGAGCAGAATTCCTTAGGGTCTCTCATATCTCCACCAGGACATGTGGTGGTGGACATGTGGTGGTGGACTCAGAGGAGGTGGTGGGGAGGGTTGTTTGGGCTCCAACTGATGCCAAAAAGATCACAGCCACCTGCTCCAGGAGTGAGTATCCTACTGACAGAACTCCTGCAGCCAAAATAGACTCTTAAGTCGGCATCTGAAGCAAACTGTGGGCGATGTCATCACCATCAGCCATCTTATATTTTTCTTAAAAGAAAAGAAACCACATCAAAAGTGCATCTTGTATGTGCCTGGCAGGGAGCACAGAGCCCTTTGATGAAGCACACCTCCATTAGGCAGACTCTAACTGGAGACAAGCACTGAAACTGACCTTTGGAAAACAGTCTACACGGTTCCTCATGATTAAAGAAACAGAAAGGGAAATGCAAAACAAAGCCATCTGTAGAGCTGGAATGAGCGACTTAGTGAGCAAAATGGAAATGGACATTTAGACTCAAAGAGTGAATGCCTTCTTAAACTAGATTTCATTGCTTTCCTTCATACTAATAAGAGTAAATATATATGCACAAAACTTTGCAGCAGTATGAATGCAAACTGTTTCCAGGGAGATGTATTCTTTGAGTGCTATAGGTAAATACATTTTTTTTAAAACTTTGAACGAGTAATTCATTTCTTTTCTCAAACTCTTCTAAGTCCGCCTCTAACATTGAACCGACAATATAGGAAGCCTCAGGACCATTCAGTAATATGAAAACAAAACTGCAAGTTTATACTGCAAGAGCCCCATTAGTTCACAGAGATTTTTCAGAGCACTTACATTAAATGAAAGCTTTTGATCTTTTAGTGTAAACTAAAAACTATAGAGCGGTACCATGTCTCCACTGCTTTGAGCAATATTTGTATTTGCATCATGTGAAGTAATGTTGTGCAACATAGAAAGAAAAGAAAATAGAGCAATATTTCTCACCTATTCCATGTCATATATCAAGTTCATATCCTTATTGAACGTGGGATTTATGAAGAATGATTTTATTTCAGTAACTTATTGCCTGACATGTCATCAGCAGTTACTATCACAAGACGGTCTCGTACAAATGCAATAATTGATCTGTGGTTAGAAGTAGTTTTAAAAAATTCAAGCTTTAAATAAAGAAAAAGTCTAATCCCCTTTGCAAATGTGGGCACACTTGCATGACGTGAGAGCATTTGATGCAGTTTCTGGGTGAAATGTAGAAGCATCCATTTTTAAATCTGATCCCACAATAAAAGATTTAGTTGTGTTCTTTTGCAGCCTTTTCAATTATGGAGCTGTATTATTTTTCTAGCGGCTATTTGATAGAGCTAACCTTTGATAACATTTGTTTAAATATGCCTGTTTCTTGAGTATGTCACTATAAGTGAAATTGCAGATACATATTTGTATATATCAAGATTAATTTAAAAAAAAAACAATTTTGCTCCATTGTTTCACAGCTTCTTTAAATAGGAGCAAAGATTTAAATCACTTAATTTAAATACTGTTTTTTCCAACCAAACTGTGCAAGAACGCTTAAGGAAGGCAGAATAAAAGCGTTAGCTGTCTGATTAGACAATTTAGTGATTATATCTCTGTATTTTGTAAGGCAACTATACTTCAGAGTCACATTACTAATAGAGACATCTAGTATCCTTAAACATTAATCACTACGTCAGTAATTAATGGGTTTCCACTTTCTTTACAAGACTGTTTTCCTCCTCTTTGCTGTTAAGCCTATAAATATATTTTTTTTGTTTTGTTTTAATGTTGCTCATCAACTAGCGAGTAAAGCGTAAGTCCTGTCAGATAATGTACTCTGTTTACAGGTATTACTACTGGATAATCAGACGTCTTGACAAGCAGCTCATTTCTGCACATCTCATTACCAGCAGGTGATTTGTCTCTCAGTTGTCTGAGATTGACAGCTTGGCAGCGATGGCAGCAGTGACACACTTCAGAGTGAGTCAGACATCATTGAAATGTCTTCAGTGACAATCAAACAGAGCTAGCTCCCTCAGAATCTATTTTCCTGTGTTTCTCAATCAATAAAGTAGAAAAACTGGAAATTACAACACAATTTTAGGTACAAAATTATTTAGTAACAACTGATAAGGATGTGTGTGTGACACTGACTTAAACTGGAAAACATCCGTTATACGTGGGAATAGTGAGAATAGTTAAAACTGTTCATCTGCAAATCAAAAGGGACATTTTGTACTTTTCAATAGGATCTGATCCCTTGAAATAAAGAGCAACCCTCTGGTCATACATGATCCAATAAACATAGACTGCTTACTTTCCTACAAATGTGAAGCTGTATCAACAATCTTCTTTTTTTAAAGAGAGATACAAATCTAATACATAATCTCGGTTATCCCTCCGGCAGCTCCTGGTGCCTGAGGCTGTTTAAAGAATGCTCTGGGTTAAGAGAACGCAAACAACACAAACACACACATAGTCCTTCAGCACTTGTCAACATAAAAAAGAATTTATGCATAGTTGGCAGAAAGAATTTGCCTTGGTTTAGGCATGTTGAGCTAACACACAGTGTGCTGATAAACATTCATTCTTTAGACTTGCTCTAAATAGGGGCCATGTGTTTGCTTGTGCAATTTGTCAAACTACCTTTTAAACAGAACAGGAACTTCAATTAAGTGTCCAACGCCACTTAATGAAGTGCTGATTGTGAAACGAGAACAGTGTCCAGAAACATAATGAAGTCATTAATGCTAATTTATACGAAGTCTAACATTTGAGCCTTTTGTTTATTTGTGAGAAGCCAGAAAACATCCTATGGGTTCATTATGATCTGCAGCTCTTCCGCTTGCTGTGTGTTGGACATGGGGGGGGTCAAGACAGGCATGCAATCAGCCAAGTGCCTCATCCAGCGTATGCAGAGTCCTTCCTGTTTTATGCTAATGTCATCTCGGCAGGCAGAAATGAGAAAGTAGTGATGCAGGATAATTACCAGGGCACACCAGAGACAGGTGGTGGCCTAACTGTGGTGATTTAGCATTTTGAATTTCTCTTTCTCATTAAACCTGTTCTTCTCTCTACTCTGAAAGCAAACTTTGTGGAGTGAGGCACTCAATGTCTGGAGAGGACTTGTAAAAGTACCTAAGTCTGGTTAATGCAGATACTGTACATACAATTCAGTTGTGCTCTGCTTTAACAAGAATTACAAGAAAGCAGGACATTACTTGTGTTTGTCAAATTAAAATAAATTTAGCACCACTGAAACTGTTATACTTCATCAAAACAAAGAAAGAAAATTAACCACTATTATCAAGGATTACGTTTAGTAAAAATATGACTTTCAAAATTTTCAAAAGCAAATCTACTACTACTGAGATAACTAGAATGCAATGTATTATAGAATGCAATGTATTTTATATATATGTAGGCAGTCATCTATATATGTTCCAAGTGAGTCAATTAGCAAAATGTAAAATTTTTTCTAAAATTTTTACTCTTGGTGAGAGAACATATTTTTGTAAAGAAAACTATTTGAAGACATTTTAATTCAGGATAACATACACATATTCATTTATTGAATTAAAAACCCACACATCTATGCCCACTTATTTTTTCACATGGTAACAGAGGGGCTGGTGAAGGTAAACAGGTTTTCAAAGCAGTTATTGTGTTTTTTTGTCAGAGCTATCCTTGCGCAGGGCATTAAAATTTCACACAACAGTCCTTACATGTTTCTCACTTTACCATTCATTCAAGACCTATTTGGGAAAGTACTACTCTTAAAGTGCTCTCCTAAGAGGTTAATTTTGCACAGCTCAAGTAGCAGCAGGTTGATGTTACACGACTTCATGATTCATGACCTCTTCTGTGGCTTAGTCGAACTACTAATTGTCTGCTTATCATTGGAACAACAAGGGAACAATGAATGACCATCACAACAAAGCAGAACCCCTCCAAGTGGTTTGAAGCTAAAGGTTCACTAATGATTCACTATTATCTTCTTGACATACACCATTGAGTTATACCTGTTCAGTTCAATAGGAAGCGTTTGGAGTGGGTCATAATGGGCTGTCACGGGTAGAGTCCGCTTAGGTTCCTGCCTTGAAACAAATGGATTTCACACTGCACACCTGCAGGGAGTTGGTAAAAGGTGTGAATGGGCTCTGAATAACAGCCACAGGATACGACTCAACATACTACACAGCAAGCCAATTAGACATGAAGCTGCAGGTGAGCTCACGCTCTCTCCCTTGCACCAAAAAAGCAGATATGACACCACGAAGCAGTCCAGTTTTTAGGCCATATTCAAAATAGTATCCCTGTACCATAGTTAATTGGATGAATACCCCAGGAAAGAAAGCATGGCATTCAGGTTCAAATGACCGAGAGAAATGTGTGAGTGGACGAACTGAGCCGAAGTGAAAAGTGGCACCGGAGGATTATTTTCTTGCCGAGTACTAGAAGTGTCCATTTGTTTCTGCTGTCAAACAACTTGTTTTGTGTGAACATAGTCCCCAGAGACAAAGAAAAGCTTTCAGAGAGAGTTACTAATGCTTCTATGTCTGTCATTGTCCAAAACTTGTCTGTGACTGAGAGACAAAATAGTACCCCGGATAGTATGGAAAGTTAATCAAACAAAGTGACTAACACTTTATTGATAAAAAAAATAAAATAAAAAATAAAAAATCCATCCAAACATCAAATGCAATTTAAGGTAGATGTTTGTGTAATATGAGAAAAGAAAAGTAGTGGAAAAGTAGTAGAAAGTAGAAAATTACAGGATCAACACAACATAGATGAATTGAAGTTTTCAAAAAAATTGAGATACTGCTTAGATACTCTCAAGTAGTCTATCTGTATGTAAGGCTTGATGACAAAAAAGTTAAATTGGCATTGTATCAATGGTATGAAAGTGGAAAATAATAGTAAAGGAAACATACTTTTTTTAAAGAAAATGTGACATAGTAAAACACTGAACATTCAACCAAGATGTACCATGCAGCTACTAATCTAGCATGTACTGGGACTCCAAAGGGAAACCAAAATAATTTATGAAACTTTGTACTGCCAAATCTTCACAGCATGAAAACTCTGTTATTGAAGTTCTTGATGTACAGGCGTAAAGCTGTACCAGAGATGCTCCAAACCCTTCTTTAGGTTTAATACAAGTCTCTAACTTCATGAAAAAAAAAAAAAAAAAAAAACACATCAAAACCACATCTGTCCACTCTGCCTGAGAGATGCTGCAACTTGTGAATTCAAATTGTACTCGTAATGCAAATGTAAAATATTACAAATCAAAATCTATCATCTATTTCTATATTTTAGAGCATTTAATTTAACATGTAAAATTTGTCTAGTTCAAAATATTAATAGGATATAATGTTGACCCTATTAAAACAATAATGTCTAAAAGAGGGGGCTGCACAGTGGCGCAGTTGGTAGAACTGTTGCCTTGCAGCAAGAAGGTCCTGGGTTCGATTCCAAGCCCAGGGTCTTTCTGCATGGAGTTTGCATGTTCTCCCTGTGCATGCGTGGGTTCTCTCCGGGTTCTCCAGCTTCCTCCCACAGTCCAAAAACATGACTGTCAGGTTAATTGGTCTCTCTAAATTCTCCCTAGGTGTGAGTGTGTGTGTGAACGGTTGGGTGTCCTGTATGTTTCTGTGTTGCCCTGCGACAGGTTGGCGGCCTGTCCGGGGTGTGCCCCGCTTCTCGCCCGGAGCGTAGCTGGAGATAGGCACCAGCACCCCTCCCGACCCTATTAGGGACAAGGGTGAAAAGAAAATGGATGGATGGATGTCTAAAAGAATATTACTATAAATAAGCCAAAACTAGGTAAAGTCAAATTTATCACTCACTTTGTTCATTCAGACAAGCGGCAGCAGCAATTAGCAAACACCTGGTGGAACTGTGCATCTGCTGAGGTCATCTTATGAGCTACTTATCAGTGAAACGCTGGTAAAAATGTTGTTAAAAGCTTGATTGAGTAATGTTATGATGACATACTAAAGGAAGAATCAGAAAGAGCAGGAGCTTCTTAAAGATATTGAGGTCCAATTTCAAGGCATTCAGTTTCAAAGTTGTGTTTGATTTATACAGCATTTTTAAAACAACTGAAGGTAACACAGTTACTTGATTGTCCTTTAGCATGGCACCATGTGCCTGTAATATACATAACACTGGTCCTTTAAGCCCCATATCATTTCTCCTTAGTATGACTATTTAAATGACTTGTGTCAAAGTTTTGCTCAAAAGAACATTTAAAAATCAAAAATTATGAACTTGCTCAGAATATCAATTTTGTCCCTGAACGTAACAGGAAGTGCTTTTATTTTGAAGAGTATAATGGAATCACCTTTGTTGAAACCAATAAAAGGACAAGATGTTGGAGGTAAGTTAAACTTCAGTCTGACAGAGTGTTGTCATTAAGATGATTCAAAAACACACTAACAGTTTGTGAGCAACTAACAGCTCATGGTCTACAGACTGTGAATAATGTTACCATAACAACCACTTCTTTCTATACATTTCAGTAGTTCAGATGATATCAATCATTTACCCAATAAGCTACACTTACTAGCTTAATTTCACCCTTGATTACATGAAGATCAAGATGGCTTACCAAACCCTAATTTCAAAGCCTGAATTGAGGCCAAGTGTTCTGAGCGAAAGTCTTCAGGATGCAAGTTCAAGCCTAAAGCCTAAGGATTTGTGATGAAAAAGTAAGACTTAAGTGCCCAACTCCAGTTTCTAATGTAGTAATTTACAAAAGAAGTGGTTAAAAACCTTTACATCTGATAAAAGCTCATCTGGCAGACAAGGCTTTACTTTTTCATAAAGTAAAAGAGGCTTTCTTTTTCCATAGGAAAACACTGTCCTCAAATTTCCAAGACTTAAAGTGTTTAACACTGATGGAGTATGGAATTTACAGAGAAAATAGTTAATTAGGAGATTTATCGCAGCAAGTTATATTAAATAGAAATTTGGCCTATTTAAATATGATTTGCAGTCTATCATTAAAATTGGAGAAAGATAAACATGAGAGAGTTAAACGATGTGGCAAGTTAACAGGCTAAAATAGCCAGAAAAGACCTCTGATAAGATCAGATTTATATTTATAAGTTCAGCTGCTCGGTGCCAGTTACAAGTTTGTTTGTGAACCCTCTTCTGAAACTGTTTTAACATTTGTAGAAAAAACTGTAGAACATTTCTATGTAGAAACAAAAAAAATAAAGTAAAAATAAATATTTCAGAGACAATCTCCAGAAAAGAACCTACAGAGTAAGACACAATACAAATGGTTTCTCGGCAAACTCTCTTGTTGACATAACACTGATTCATCTATTGAGCTTCTTGCATATTTGAGGGATTTGAGCACCGCTGTAGCCTGGCTTAACAATAGAATCTTATTTATTAGGATCAGACTGCCAGAAAAAAACTCTGGTGTACTAAAGATAGACCTTCCAAGCTTAGTTTTGCACTATACTTTAATGTGTTATGCTTCAAAAATGAGAAAATAATGTAGCTTCAATGGAGATAATAATTAAGGCTGTGGGTTTAGCTCCTCAATCATGTAATCACCATTCTCTATTCTAATTTGTGAAAGAGAATGTGTCATTAGTGAGACTATGGTCGCCATGTTGACCTGCATACTTTTCCTGAGGCTCCGTAGACAGACTTCAGAGACAACTGGGTTGACACTCGAGGGCCTTTCCACTGTCACTGCGCAGCAATTGGTACATAGCAATCTGTATGAGTGTCTAAAAAGTAATGCTGGTATCTATAGGCCTCGCTGCCTGTTTCCCCTTTGGGCCGCAGGTTCGTGACTGGACTGCTTTGTGGCAAACTCAAATCCGAGGGACAGCTTGGGTTTAGCCTCAGGAAACAGAAAACAGGTCAGAGTTAGATAAAAAAAAATACAGTTTTATACCTGAGCCAGGGCTGAAGAGTCACAGCACTGCAAACTTTCAAACAGACCCAAGAATGAACCTCTACTCAGTCACCCTGATGCATACAGCACATGCGGGAGTGGAAGCAGAACAGAATAACAAGCACATAAAGCAGGGATTGTGGCAGCAGATGAGTCTTATTGTGGAGTATGTGCCTGACAAAAACATTCACACTAGTTTAACCTTTCACAACACAAAATTGGAAATGTTTATGATAACCTAACACAAAGCAGCACCTACATATAAAGAGGGAAATATCTTGTACAAGGCTTTAGAAATAATTCTAGATAACAATATCAACACATTTGAAATAAAAAATGTATTCAGATGTCCTAATTTGTTTGCTTGACTGTTGCATATCCAAGTATTTTGGGGCATCTGTCAACCAGCTTTTTACATCCAGTGACAGAAAATTTTGTTAATTCTCTTTTTCTCAAAATACTTCAAGCTTAGTAAAGATTTATTATGAACATCTGTGTACATCAATTTTCAACAACAAAAATTCTTAATTAAATCTAGGTCTGGACTTTGACTGGGCCAATTTAACAGGTACATTTGCTACAAATAGTAGATTTTTATTTGGGGGGAAAAAAAACACTAGGGAAAATGATGGAATAACTTCCTTCCTCTTAAAAAAGAATAACAGCTAGTTTGTGTATGTCTAAAAATACTTTGAGGCTTGAGGTGTTAATGTGACAAAATGTGAAAAAAGTATGAATACATTTACAACGTTCTTTACATAACACCACTAAAGAAATAGTGGATTTTGGCAATGTATTTTATGTTACGAATTAAGTGTGCAGCTCTTTGCAGATATGAAGACTGTTTTCTTAACATCTTCCTTCTGGCACAGGATTTTGTTTTACAATTTAATATTTCAAACTGAAAAATATTTAACAAACCATTTTACAATGTATGCATAGGTCATCTTATCTCTACAACACTAAAATGAATGCTGATAAAAGTGAGAGCTTCAAATAACCCAACCCTTGTTTTGATGAAGTCTTTGGCTCAGAAGACTAAAGTATATTTACCTTCAATCATGTCTACATCTAGATAACAGCTGATAATGAACTTCACTGTACAAAAAAAAAAAAAAAACATCAAGGAAGATGTTTCAGCAGCATTGATATATGCTCTTCAAAACCAACACTGTTACCATAATCTCCTTTCACCAGTTAATAACTACTTATGGTTGATTTCCTTACAAAAGATAACAGAGAAACTGAAGCGTAACTCAATTGTACTCAATTTCCTCACAATTACCATTTAAGCTCACTGACTTATACATAAAATAAAGGAGTAGGGGATTCAAGTCTCAGCAGGACATTCAGTCAAAGTGAAATGGTTACAGAAGAGCAGGAATCAAAGAAAAAACCCACAGGGGGGACATATTCAGATTGTTCTTGTGAAAACTAACTGTCTAAAGACAGCAGATGACATTGCGCTTGATTTGATTTAACTCGGCCAAGTCCAAATATGCTCTGTGGTGTTGAGTTTGGAAGGACCTCTGGCAATATACTCAAGGTCTGCTGTGTTTTCATTAACATGTGACCGAGGCCTCAGAATGTGATTTTCCTTATGGAATCCAATGGTCAATAAAACAAAATGAATGACTTCAGGTCAGCATCCCAATACTCATTACAGAGGCCACCAAGATGGATTTGACATTTTCAATACGCTGAGTGATTCCAGAAAATGACCTTATTGGCTGAAGTCAGGACACTTTGCAGAAACAAAATATTACATTTTTTAATAGCAAAGTGTTTTTATGTGAGCAAATGCAGGGGGTAACACACACACTCACACTTGGTGAGGCTGAGTTTATTACAGAGTAATATTGTAACCATCACTGATTTAGAATAGTGATTTTTATCATTTATTCAAATCGTGGCATTTTTAATAGAAGCTAGAATATTACAGACGAATGGAAAGTATGTATTTTATACAGAAGTGTTATGGCCTTGCACAAGGATGGTGAAGATCATTGGCTCTGTTGTAGTTCAAAAGGCAGGCACTGACACAATCCAAAATGATAAGTAATAAAAAAAAAGCCTTTATTAAAAGATCTGGATGTTCACAGCACACTATTGCCAAGCTTATCTAAAGAAAGTTGAGTGGAAGAAAAAAGTGTGGTAGAAGAAAGAGCATGAGCAATAGGGAATGTGGTACTATTGAGAAAAGTAGAAGCAAAGCCCACTTAAGAGTTTTCTTTGAGAATCACAAGATGTGCACTGTGATTGGAATCACTGAACCAGAGACAATGTCAACAGTTTTTTTTTTTCCTGGCCAGAGGAGAAAAAGTCATAGGCTGCTGCTCACATTTTTTAGACAAGATCAAATTTAGCATTTTTCTAGAAACTAAGGTCCTAAAGTACAGAGGAAGAGTGCAAAATCATGTCAAGCACTGTTGTTGATTTACCTTGTTTTATTAAGTCAAAACTCAGCAAAGATGCCTACATGGAAATCTTAGAGGCCTACTCAACTACCTCTGCTTACAAGCTTCATGGACATATTGATTTTACTTCTAAGCAAAAATAGGCATCTACTCCCTCAAGCAAAAGTACCAACACCTGGTTTATTGACTATGACATCATTGAGTATGCACTGTCCTGACCTAAACTCCAAAGAGAATTAAAAGGCATCACCAAGAGTTATATAAAAACACCAGACTGAAGAAGGGAGAAGGCAGCTGTCAAAACACCATAACAGAACCACAGGTTGATCCTCTCCATACCAGACTGAATTGGTGAAGTAGTCCATGTAAAAGAAGCATCAACCAGAATTGATTACATATACTGTGGAATACACTTTATTACTAAAAGTCCTTGTATTGTTATTATGAAATGAAATGTCTATAAATAGAACAGTATCTCAGGTTTCCTGAGCCATAATTAACAAACACTTGAATTGCATCCCTCTGTACAAGTCAATATTGAGTCAAGGAGATCAGGAGAAATGTTTCCCTCAAAATAAAATTGTGTCTATTTAAATGGTAGAAATAAAATGTGACACTTTTCAAAAGCAGGGAATTTATGGCTATTCTCTGTATGAATAAATGTCAAACTTTTCCATTAACCCAGATCCATAAACTAACAGAGCATTGAATTACACTATCAGTGGACCCTTCTTTGTTTGACAACACTCAATCAGTCCTTCCTCATCCCTTCCTTTCACTTAAGAGCATTTTCAGCTCGTCTCGAAGGACCTCTGCAACTGTTACAAGACTTTAGTTGTGGTTCAAAGATGCTCTTTGTTGTCCATAATGATGTTTCTTTGATGCACAGGGAGTTGGTCTCCATCAGTCACACATATGCTGTTTGTAATGACGTCTTTGCAATGCTTGGTTAGTGCTGAGTGCTGTGGTCAGCAGGATCCCACAGGGTTAGCAACAGGAGGTCGATCACTTCCTGTTCCTGCTGAACTGAACCAGAGGTAAGTGGGATGTACCAATTAGCGACTGAATAGGAAGCAAGACTAAGGAAGAGCAAAGCAGACAAAAGGTTATTCTTCATCTCTATTGTTTGACAGGATACAGGAAAAAGACTGAAACCAGCATTAACTGTGAATTTTTAACTTCCAAATCAATTTTTTTACTCTCCGTCTTGCCGTTCTGACATATGTTCTATTCAGCGTGAAACCTGAATGGGGCATTGATAAAAAAGCTACCATGTGGAGGAGGAACATATGTGGACCAAAAGCAGAAGAGAGAAGTGCAGTGGGAGGTATGGCAGAGACTGTGTGTGACCAAATGAAGTGACTCACAGGTGATTGATACAAGGAAGAAGAGAATGATAAACTCAGAAGGAACTGCTGGGAAAGACTCCCTCTGTCATCAGTTACACTAGATCAGTTTGGTCCATGCCAATGCAGCAACAAAGAGCAATCTCTGGAACTGCATCACCATCGGTCCACTACATTGTACTGAAGCGCTATCTGTTCCAGCAGGTTCAATAGTGCCATACATCACCACTTTCCAGGCCCATCACAAACTGGGATCTGTACCAGGGTTAAATGGGGAGCAAGGAAAGATTGCCTCTGGCAAACACAACAAAATGACTGGTTCAGCTGCATTCACTAGAGCATTTCTGCAGTAAATTTGTGGTACAAAAATGACACATCTGCTTTAAAATCTTGTATTGTTGTGATATTTATTTATTTATTATTAAGAATTATTGTAACAACAATCTGACTTTTAACCAATGTGAGTAAACTAGACTTTACTTCATGGGGTAAACTACTCTATGCTAAAAATGACTCTTCTAACTGATTGCAGTTTCTAGGATGTAATAATCCACAGGCAGTTGCACGACCTATAAACATCAGGATAACCAAAAGTTGCGGTATGATAATTTCGTCACATGTGATTTTTTTCCCCTTCAAATAAATGTATAAATTAAAGGTTGGATTATACCATTTGGTTAGTGCAAACCCGTATTACTTTTAAGACTATTTACACATCTTCACCAGGGCTGCCAATTTGACCCTGACTGTATTTTTTGCAAAGCACAAATAAAATAATTGAAATGTATGAATTAGAAAAAAACGTGCAAGAAAAAAGATATTTCCCATAGGATCTATATTTTATTTTTTAACAGTTTCGTCACAACTTCCACATTCACAGAGTCAAAGTAGCACAACACTGCCTCGAGCACAAGTCAAAAGCAAATCCTCGGAGGAGATGAGGCGGTTAATATTCATTACACTTTAGATTATTTTTTATATCATTATACTTTTGTCAGCTGACAACACAAGAAATTGTACATTTGGAGAAAAAAAAAAAACACAGGAGCCCATTTGCTCTCGGTTCATGGCCTGGTTTGAACTCTTCACCTCATGTTTACATGGTACGCATCTCAAACTGTACATTCCAGGTCCATAATATTTGACAGATGGAATTAATCATCATCTCTAAAAACAAACATATTGCAGCCAAGCCCCACAGAGAAAATGCAACCAAACTGCATGCAAACTACTGCCAAGTGTGGAATCATATCAGCTGTCAACACAGGGAAATACAGAGCTCTGCTGAAGAACCCAGACTCCTGGAACTTCTACATTTTTGTTACGTTGTAATATATTATCATTTTATGATGCGATTCATTAACAAAAAGTTGCTCATAATTTTTTCAGATAAAATACAAAATGTGTTCCATGCATTTGTATCATTCCCTCACCTCTTTATCTTTCTTCCCCTAAAATGAAATGTAGTGCAATCATTTTCTTTCATAAGTCCCCTAACTAGTAAGTACATGTATATGACACAAGTTCACCTTTGTGTCATTTACTATGACAACAGATCTGCAGAAGTCTATCTCAAGCTTTCAAAGTCCATTGGATTGGTGTTGTGTTCATTCTACACAGTAAGTGTGACAAATGATAAGTCTAAGACAATGAATTACCTGTTAACTGTACAGCTTTTTTTTTCATTACAAATTTCATACATTTAATAGCCGGTTATGTGAATAGTATATTTGAATATATCAAAACCATTTCTATGCAGCTAACTGTACAGATATCCTTTGATTCACTACATCTCTGCTCCTCATCAATTAAATTCTCAGCTAAAGGCCTAAAAGGTATGAAGGAAGCTTCCCTATACCTTGAATGTAATTGAGTCATACAGCACATTTTCAAGTGTTGCAGCTATATTTAAACATATGTTTACTTTAAAAAACAGCACCAGTTCACAGGAAGGTCCCTCTAACAGCTGGACACAGAAATAAAAGAGCATTTATTTCTCTGCCTTTATAGTTTTTGTTTGGAGAAATAAACAAACCCTACTGAAGGTTAAAATAAGTGCATCTTTCAGCTGATGCAACAGAGATGTAAGCATGTTTGCTTTGATGGCCAAGCAAAATTCATACTAAAAGGGTATTTATTTAATTTGTGAGTGAACAGAAAACGTACAAAAGGCAATGTTTCTTTATTTGATGAAAGAAAAGCACACATTTAGTCACTTTTGGATTCTCTGGATAAATGTTTCAACCAACAAAGCAAAACTTATTTTTATAGATAGGGTTTGCACAACATTCATTGCTTCACCAAGGGCATGTATCTTTAAAAAATGGGAGATGTGTATATCCAGGTTTCAAAGCTCCATTGGCCTTGTGTTGAGTGTTATCTCATAAGACAGACAAATGCTGTTAGCCCTGCCAAGTCTATGAATTAACTGTGCACTATATTTCTCTTTAGACATTTAATAGCAGCAATAATACAGTATTATTTCAAAGTTTAAAGCACACCAGAAGACAAAAAAGGTTTCTGGCACTGAAAGCAGAAGACTGTACGTTCAATCAAGTAAGTGTTGAAATTTTTAGAGCCATTTTTGTCTTTTATTCCATGTGCAAAGAGAATCCTTCATATCATCTTCTGACATGTTGATCTCACGAGGACAGCTCAGATGAATGAATCACATGATTTACTATTGATCCATGCCTCTCACTGGAAAACAACTTAATGAGCATTCATCAAGGAGTCACACAATCCATCAGCGTGATGTAGTAAGATAAGTGTCCTCTTGGATTGACAAGAGGCAAAACAGAAGACTGGTGGACATCTGAGTTTAGTCGGGGAAAGATCCATGGATTTATTGATCCCACTGCCTGATAAGGAATGAGGGAATAATGATGCTGTTAAGGCTTGAGCTGGGACAGCCTGGATCTCAGGAGACAGGCAGAGTAAAAGAAGAGTGCAAGTTCAGGGAGGGGCAAGAAAAAGACAACTCATGGCCCGTTTTTGTATTTATTAGGCAGCCATTAGATGTTTGGAGAGTCATTTCCATGCAGGAGTACCTGACTGAGCCTTCTTGAATTAAATTAGAGCTAAAATTGAACCCGAATCAATGCAAATTATGTTAGACAGGAGGAAAATAGAAAGCATAATGGATGTAAAAGTTTCCTTCTTTGATTGTCATTCACAATTAAACGTCATGTAAATACAATCCTAATTTTTGGAGCACTAACAATGACAAAGTGGTATTGTAGAGGATATATGATATGGGTTTCAGTTATGTACAGTAGATTCAACATCTCACCAACACAACAACTAAGACTGATACAGAAAAAAAACCCACTAACTTCTTTTTTCCTCCTAAAACTAATTCTAATTGGACTGTTCAAAGTGTGGTAACCCTCCTATAATATACATGTCAATGTATATAAGGTAATATCTAGTGAATTAGTCAGGCTTCCTGCTCTTCATTAAGACATGCCACTCTCAACTTGTCAAGTGTAGTTTCAAACCAGCATTTAGTCTCCACCCCATAGATGTCCTTGTTTTTTGTAACCTTACATTTTTTCAAACAATTATGGATATAAAACGTAGCATTATTTTAGCTAACTGACAAGTAGTCCACAGAACAAGCGGGAGAGGGGCAGTGAAGACACTTTGGCACTTTTTATGGGTAACTAATGGTTCATCTTTGCATGCAAAACTGTTAAGCTTAGAATCTTACCAGCTAGGACATATTTTAATACCTAGTTTGAAGAAGACCAATAAGAAGAAAACCCCAATGCATTTGCTGAAATTGTATTTATAGATTTGACCACAAAAGGTTTTCTGTCATGGATTTATAACTACTAAGTTAATTCAGTTTAGTAAGCTTTGAACACACATACCATCATCTTTTCTTGAACAGTATGTAGAACTAAATTAAGTTTTTATAATTCATTAAAAAAATCAAGGATAACCTAAATTGATAGAGAACCTTTGAAACGACACAGATGCAAATTTCCTAAGAAAAATAGAAAAATAAGGAATTAAGTAAGCATCTTTAACTCACTATTTCAGAGTATTTGGCTCTGCTGAGCTCCAACCCCTAAAGGCCAGGAGAGTTATCCTCTGTTCCCTCTAAAGCACACTTTGTCCCAGTTTCCCCACCAGATGGGCACACTTTTTAACTACTGAGCCGTCTTTGCTATGATTACCACGGGTGGAGCAATAGCATGCACAAAAGAAGGCTTGCTGCATCTTCTTAATTTTTGTTGTAAAAAAAGCTGAAAATATATATTTTTAAGGAAGAAATAAATTTGCATACTAATATCAAAGCCGCAACCTTTAGGTATTTTTTAAAAAGAAATATATCTTTACTGGAATGCATTGAGATAATCCTAAAAAATCTCTAACAAAGAGAATGTGTAGTGGACTTGATCTGCTCATTTTGGGATGCTTCTGAAGGTTTAATTCAGGTTTATTCAGTGACTGTCAAATGAAAAGAGACATAAAACTTTGCCGACATTATCAGTGTGTGCCTCTCTATGCTATGCCAGGCACATTTCCAGAGAATCTATATCTCATCTGCTGTGATCTGCCCTTTGTACGGCTGTGCCTGAGTTTGCTCAAAGGTCATTCTGGAAAGCAGAGGCTACATGAGGAAATCATCAATGGAGATCAATACAGTGTGACGCTCATGGGTGAAATGGTTGTCATATTCAAAAAGCACTTGACAGCAATCAGTTCAGACATAAATATGCTACAAAAACTCCACAATAGATAAAAATGCTCCTTTTGTTCATTTAATTGTGTTTGTGCCTGCTAAAATGGAATCTTCTTGCAAACAAAATTATTTTCACTCAACAAAGCAGAAATATTTTAAATGATTTAGAAATTACACTTAATCCAGAATGAAGACAAACATTATTTTATTTACCTATATATCCAAAAATGGACCTAACACATTCTAATTAATATTTTTTTTTATAAAATTAGGACTTCAAGACGGCAAGTATTGTTGGAGACAACATGAAAGTTCTCATCACTTCTCAATTATCAAGGGATTTCACTTTACACCAAATCCTTTCTGTTTTTTGATGTTTCTGCTCACTTCCTTAAAGTGAACAAGCTAACCGACAAAATTGTTAGAAACACTTGAAAGGAGGAAATCACAGTAAAGCTGCACACACAGCAACTCCATGTGGAGTGAACGCAGGGGGGCCCAGATATCTAAGCTCACCAGTAAACACCGGCATCTACCCGCTAAACCGTCAACATCTACTCTGGTATAGCAGATCAAAGATGCGTGCACTCACAAATTCTTATCAACACACAAAAGCACTGCGCAGCACTGTGAAGAACTAGGCTGTAAAGGGGATTGCTGCTTTTCAAAAGCAAGTGTTTTGGAGTGAGTAGGGGGAGAAAGAAAGTCCAAATAATTTTCAATACAAACGTGGCTGTTTGAGATAAATGGACTTGAGAAAGTGTTGGCTTTATGCTTTCTTTTCCCCCTCCTCACAATGGTAAAAGGATACTGTTCTCTTTTCTCCAAATGACAACTCTGAGCACTTTCAACAAATGACTGTTGTAATACCCTGTTTTACCTTTTAATAACTTTCCATAAACCAACATACATCATCTTAACTAAAGTAATTAATGCATAAACAACAACGTGTCATTAAAAACCACAACATTAAAAAAAATGCAGTGAAATTTTTAAAGTGAATAAGAATGTGGAAATGTGTTTTTCCACAATATGTTAAATCAAACTTATTCTAAAATAGATTGAGTTTTTTTCCTCAAAGCTCTAAACTCAAAGTAAATCACAAGGGAAAAATAACATTTTCAAAATATTGTCAATATTTTAAATGCTTAAATGCTGTAAATAAAATGTTATATGAAGCGTGTTTTCATATTGTGAACCAACGCAGTTTCGGCACAAATCTAAGCCAGAAGGCTTCTTGAGTATGTTATCGCTACCTTAATCCAATCTTTGAAAGATGAAAGTCCTGCCATAATTGTGTTGTCCTGCCTAAACTTACAGTTAAAGTTCATGTACCAAAGAGAATGAGAAACATTGTTCAGAGCAGTGTGAAGACAATCTTAATTGAAAATATGTAATGTATCAAGAAAGTATCTATTTAGAAAGGGAACCATGTTATGTAACCTTATAGACTAACCAACCTTTGTGATGTTGCCAACATGTCATTTTTACTGTATAAAACCATTTCCAACACCTTTTATCTGCTAAACTGAGCACTTACACATCCATAATCAAAATGAACAATCATCTGGCTCACATCTTTCTTACCTACATGAATAATTTTTTATAACTTGACAACATCAAGATTTACATAAGCTGTTTTTAAATGTTATATGCACCTGACAAGTTCTTGAAATTAAGATATCTGATACAGGTAAAATTACATTTTCATATTATTTAACAATGTTTTTTTTGTATTTTTTGTATTTACAACAAATTAATTTTGTTATGTTGCCACCTCCACCTTATAACATGGGTTTCTGCGAACAACCAGCATACAGTCACACTGACAAATGTCACTGACTGAATGTATTGTGTTACAATCTGTCACCCATAATATGATTAATAAAAATCATCTAAATGATCAAGTAAATTACTTGAGGCTTTTTTCTGCTAAGAGGAGTCTGCTACTACTGTTAACTACGGCTGTTTCCTCCTTGTGAAAAGCTGCTGTGTGTCGCAGCACAAGAAACATGTCCACAGGCACCCTATGTCAGCCGGCTGACCTACTTTATTCTCTGTAAGGTCCCGCAGCTCCCTCCAGAACTCCTTTACAACAAAGACACCATTTTGTCTTCATTAGTAGCTTAAAATGTCACTGCATTCAACTAGCTGACAAATGACACTAGCTTTGTTTACAATGTGTTTACTGCCTTAATTCCAAATCAGTTAAAGAAATAAACAAATGAGGAGTGATAGAGCCAGGTTCGTTTAATTGGGATTGCTGCCGCTGAAACGGAGACGACACAGCAAGTGGAGCCACCTCCAGATGTAGCGAAATAGTTACAGATAGTGAGAGAGTAAGCCCAGTGAGAAGTTCCCACTGGCACTCTGTGGCCCTCAGTTGGTCGACATCCCTATTAACATTCACACCATGCAGCTGCAGCTTTAAATCATTTATTCAGCTCAAATTAAATACAGTTACAAACCATGATCAATGATGTTTAATTAGTGCTAATAACTGACCATCTGTCTGGTGGCAAAACGCAAGAAGCCAGCAGCAAGACATCCCTGAGAAGAACTTGAAGTTCTAAACGGTGATATAAATCATTCGCTTATTCAAAACTCCAAACAAACAGCCATAGTTGTGCCTCAGGAGATTTGGGACAATAAGTGTAATACATATACATAATAGTCTTTTGAGTAAGCCTCTTAGTGCAGAGCTTAGGAAAATTATTTATATCTGTAGACCTTCTGCACATTTTATCACATTTTAACCATGAACTTACAGTCTAGACATCTACAATTCTTTTGGTGCACGTCTCCACCAAAATTGCATATATAGAGACAGGAAGTCGTTTGTGCAAAACTACTTCAAGACTTGGCACAGATTCACAAATGGATTTATCATTTTCCACTCAGGAAGCTGGTTTGATCTAAATCACCACCATATTTTAAAGTAAATATGGGATGTTTTGGCTGCTTGTCTGATTAATGCTGCCCTTGTCTACTTTCTCAGAATAGATGAGATAATTATTACTTGGAAGAATTTGCATTTCCAGTCTACCTAAATTTTCAGATAATGGAATGATTAGACGCTTCCCAAACCATACTTAGTGTCTGATCGAGGTTTTCTAGGTTTTTATGATGCTGTTTGGTCACTATCTTCAGAGGCCTTCACAGAAAAACTGCATTTATGTTGACATTAAATGATCAACAGGTGAACTTAATTTATGATATAAATGCAGAAAGTTTTAGAAGGATGAATATTAGCCAAAAACAATAATTGTTCTCATTGCATCCTGTTAAAAGCAGAAATGCTCTTCTCTTGTTGATGGCATTCCTCTGAACTCTGACCTCTTACAGGGCAGTTATAATTTAATGACATCCCTTTCTGCTTTTGCACTTTTGTCAAAATGCTAGTTGTGTATAAAATATTAATAAACTTCACTTAGCTACTTGTTTGCAGACATTATTTGCACTGCTTGTATAATTGTTGGTACTGATTACAGTAATATAATGTTAAAATAAGCAGACAAACTGTTCGGTTTTGAAATGAATACAACAAAAACGAACTCAGTTCAATATTTTAATTAATTTTCAAGCAACTTTCAAGAGTATTAAAATTTACCTTTATAATTGAACCAGTTCTTGCTTCAAGGGAATTCAATTCTGCATTTTTATCTTAGCCAGTACTGTTTCAGACAAACACATACACAATGTTCTTTTAAGGAACTGGCAGCAGCTACATTTGAGACCAAGAGGTTTAAAATCCACTTCAGGAGTTAGAAAAGGGGGGCATGGAAATTCAGGTTCAACTCTTATGGGAGATTTATTTTATCACTTCTTTCCATTTAACTAACCCCAGTGCAAGTCTCTTGTGAGCCAGTTGTAAGACCAATGCATCTGTGAGGATGTTTTCCTCCCTGTTTTACATTCACTTGCTGTTTGGCTGCAGTCAGTCAATAAAATATTCTTAGAAATACTAGTTCTTTTTAAAATAAAAAAAGTAATTTACCCAATCATTTTTACCTCAACATGCACCAACACCAGAGTGCAGAATGTATGCTGACTGGTACCCACTATAATATTCCTGCTGGTAAATCTACATTCATTATAAAACAATGCATGAGGCAGACATGCTGCATGCCTCATGCATCCAAGATAACTTGCTCCACCTATTCAGTTGCTTCTTATACTATTCAGCATGATAGCTACTGATTAATACAATCTAAACATATTAATTTGCACTCTATGGATAGAAACAAGATTATAAACCAGACCGTAAATGAACACCAACATCTCTTTCTGCTGCTGCCTTCATCAAGGCTGCGCACCAGGTGGCAGACTGATCAGCTAAGTTTGCCGCTCTGTGCTGTAATTACCTTGTCTAAACAGTACAGCGACAACCATCACACCCTTCTGCACAAAACGCTTTGGACCAGTTCACGAGGCCAGAATTTGCGGGAGCCATTATGATGTTGTTTACTTCCAACTTTTGACTCAGAGTGGCTCATAGTCATTCTCTTTACATTTTCTGGTTTCATTTTGAAACATTCAAGTGGAAGACAGCGGCTCTGGCAGCGCAGCAACAGCAGGAGGTTGAAGCAGCAGGGGACATGCCAGAGGGTACATTGCTGAGACACGTCTTAACGACTAAGGCCAGATTGGGCTCGGTGGGGAGAAAGGAGATGGCTGCTCTTTGAAAGCCTGCACAGTGTCTGGAGATGTGGTCCTCACGGCCGTGGAGCTTGTTATCCTCAGAAAATACACAGCTCTGATGAGGCTCTGTGTCTTTTTCTAAACCCAAGCACACTTCTGCCTGAATGCCCCCCCCTCCACGTTCATTGAATCTAGGAAATATGCATTAATCAATTCTACATTTCCAGCTCATTCACAGTTTAACAGCTTTTTATCATGTATTTCTATTAGCCACACTATATTCATTTTCCACAAAAGTTTAATTGATAAAAGCTTTAAGTCAAAAGAAATAGTGTCTTTCAAAAGGCTTTTAGCTTTTCCACCTTTTGTTATGTTAAAACCAAATTAATAACAATCATTTTATGTGATGGACAAACACAAAGTTGTGTGTAAGCATCCTGGCAGTGCTATAATGGAATGAGTTACATCATTGCATATTCAATAGAAAGAGTAGTCAAGTGAAAGTCCAGAACTAAACTGTAAATATATGACAAGAATTACTGTTCACATTAACTATTCATCCCATCTGACTAAGCTTAAGATATTTTGTAGAGAAGAGCAGGCAATGATTGGCATGTGCATGTTTCCCTGGAGACTGAAGTAGGCAGAGTCGACAAAAAAATGGAACAAACACTTTCTAGATTTTTATTTGCAAAATCAACAATTACTGTGTATTACTTTCATTCCACTTCACAATCATGCACAATTTTATGTTGGTCTGTCACATAAAATCCCAAAGAAATCCACTGAAGGCATAATGTGAAGATGGGTATGAATACTTTATGTGGTCTTGTATGTACCAGCAACTCTTAGTACAGAGTCATTTCTTTTAACTTCAAAATGAATGTTACTCTAAAAATAAAGCCAACAAATGTTTCACTAAAAAGCTACTGTTCATTAAACTTTTGCAGTTTAAGCTTCTTTCCGGAGGGATTTGGAAAAAAAAATTCAATTTTAATGAATCATAGATGACATTTGTAGGAACTGTGAATTCAAAGTCATTTATTTTGCTAAGGTATTCATGCTTGAAACACGAGTGCATTCAAATAAGCCAGAATAATGGTTTTCTGATGATGATGATGATGATGATGATGATGAGGATAATAAATTCTCAAATGAATATGCAGACCGTGACATTTAGCAGCGGTACACACTTTTCCAAAATTATCTTGTGCTTACATATTTAGGACACCGTTTTTTGTGTGTTTCATTCTTCTTATACAAAACCTTGATAATGAGTGATAGCGACGGTCATATGATAATTC